>NC_136324.1:4133180-4512854 GCF_964198595.1 Lampetra fluviatilis
GCGGAGGGAGGGGGAGGAGAGGGAGAGGAGCGAGGGAGGGAGGGAGGGGAGGGGAGCGAGGGAGGGGGAGGGAGGGGGAGGGGGGAATGAAAGATTATGAAGGGAGAGGAGAGCGTCTCGTGGTGGTAGAGACAAGGGTTGAGGATACAGGAATGAGGGGGGTAGAGAGAAGAGCGGAAAGAGGGGGGAGATACGAAGGGGGAGGGTTAGAGAGAGGGGGGAGAGTTAGAGAGAGGGGGAGGGGAGAGTGGGGGTGAGAGGGGGAGAGGTGGGGGAGATATGTGGGTGAGGACAGGGAGAAGGGAGATTATAGAGAGAAGTGTGAGAGAGCGGGGAGGGGGTGGAGAGAGGGGCACAGGGGTGAGAGGTGGTAGAGTGAAAGAGGGAGAGAGATGGGGATGGGGCAAGCGGGAGGTGAGAGTGCGAGTGAGTGCCGCGTGGGCGGGAGACACTCGTGGGGAGAGAGAGAAAGTGGCAACAGAGAGAGGGTCGAGGAGAGAAACGGATAGGTGGGTGAGTGAATGAGTGTGTGAATAGAGGGGTGAGTGGGTAGGCGGATAGGTGGGTGAGTGAATGAGTGTGTGAATAGAGGGGCGAGCGGGTAGATGGATCGGTGGATGAGTGAATGAGTGTGTGAATAGAGGGGTGAGTGGGTAGGTGGGTGAGTGAATGCGTGTGTGAATAGAGGGGTGAGCGGGTAGATGGATAGGTGGATGAGTGAATGAGTGTGTGAATAGAGGGGTGAGCGGGTAGATGGATAGGTGGATGAGTGAATGAGTGTGTGAATAGAGGGGTGAGTGGGTACGTGGGTGAGTGAATGCGTGTGTGAATAGAGGGGTGAGCGGGTAGATGGATAGGTGGATGAGTGAATGAGTGTGTGAATAGAGGGGTGAGCGGGTAGATGGATAGGTGGATGAGTGAATGAGTGTGTGAATAGAGGGGTGAGTGGGTAGGTGGGTGAGTGAATGCGTGTGTGAATAGAGGGGTGAACGGGTAGATGGATAGGTGGATGAGTGAATGAGTGTGTGAATAGAGGGGTGAGCGGGTAGATGGATCGGTGGATGAGTGAATGAGTGTGTGAATAGAGGGGTGAGTGGGTAGGTGGGTGAGTGAATGCGTGTGTGAATAGAAGAGTGAGCGGGTAGATGGATAGGTGGATGAGTGTGTGAATAGAGGGTTGAGCGGGTAGATGGATAGGTGGATGAGTGAATGAGTGTGTGAATAGAGGGGTGAGCGGGTAGGTGGGTGAGTGAATGAGTGTGTGAATAGAGGGGTGAGCGGGTAGATGGATAGGTGGATGAGTGAATGAGTTGTGAATAGAGGGGTGAGTGGGTAGGTGGGTGAGTGAATGAGTGTGTGAATAGAGGGGTGAGTGGGTAGGTGGGTGAGTGAATGCGTGTGTGAATAGAGGGGTGAGCGGGTAGATGGATAGGTGGATGAGTGAATGAGTGTGTGAATAGAGGGGTGAGCGGGTAGATGGATCGGTGGATGAGTGTGTGAATAGAGGGGTGAGCGGGTAGATGGATAGGTGGATGAGTGAATGAGTTGTGAATAGAGGGGTGAGTGGGTAGGTGGGTGAGTGAATGAGTGTGTGAATAGAGGGGTGAGTGGGTAGGTGGGTGAGTGAATGCGTGTGTGAATAGAGGGGTGAGCGGGTAGATGGATAGGTGGATGAGTGAATGAGTGTGTGAATAGAGGGGTGAGCGGGTAGATGGATAGGTGGATGAGTGAATGAGTGTGTGAATAGAGGGGTGAGTGGGTACGTGGGTGAGTGAATGCCTGTGTGAATAGAGGGGTGAGCGGGTAGATGGATAGGTGGATGAGTGAATGAGTGTGTGAATAGAGGGGTGAGCGGGTAGATGGATCGGTGGATGAGTGAATGAGTGTGTGAATAGAGGGGTGAGTGGGTAGGTGGGTGAGTGAATGCGTGTGTGAATAGAGGAGTGAGCGGGTAGATGGATAGGTGGATAAGTGTGTGAATAGAGGGGTGAGCGGGTAGATGGATAGGTGGATGAGTGAATGAGTGTGTGAATAGAGGGGTGAGCGGGTAGGTGGGTGAGTGAATGAGTGTGTGAATAGAGGGGTGAGCGGGTAGATGGATAGGTGGATGAGTGAATGAGTTGTGAATAGAGGGGTGAGTGGGTAGGTGGGTGAGTGAATGAGTGAATGAGTGTGTGAATAGAGGGGTGAGTGGGTAGGTGGGTGAGTGAATGCGTGTGTGAATAGAGGGGTGAGCGGGTAGATGGATAGGTGGGTGAGTGAATGAGTGTGTGAATAGAGGGGCGAGCGGGTAGATGGATAGGTGGATGAGTGAATGAGTGTGTGAATAGAAGGGTGAGTGGGTACGTGGGTGAGTGAATGAGTGAATGAGTGTGTGAATAGAGGGGTGAGTGGGTAGGTGGGTGAGTGAATGCGTGTGTGAATAGAGGGGTGAGCGGGTAGATGGATAGGTGGATGAGTGAATGAGTGTGTGAATAGAGGGGTGAGTGGGTAGGTGGGTGAGTGAATGCGTGTGTGAATAGAGGAGTGAGCGGGTAGATGGATAGGTGGATGAGTGAATGAGTGTGTGAATAGAGGGGTGAGCGGGTAGATGGATAGGTGGATGAGTGAATGAGTGTGTGAATAGAGGGGTGAGTGGGTAGGTGGGTGAGTGAATGAGTGTGTGAATAGAGGGGTGAGCGGGTAGATGGATAGGTGGATGAGTGAATGAGTGTGTGAATAGAGGGGTGAGCGGGTAGATGGATAGGTGGATGAGTGAATGAGTGTGTGAATAGAGGGGTGAGTGGGTAGGTGGGTGAGTGAATGAGTGTGTGAATAGAGGGGTGAGTGGGTAGGTGGATAGGTGGGTGAGTGAATGAGTTGTGAATAGAGGGGTGAGCGGGTAGATGGATAGGTGGATGAGTGAATGAGTGTGTGAATAGAGGGGTGAGCGGGTAGGTGGGTGAGTGAATGCGTGTGTGAATAGAGGGGTGAGTGGGTAGGTGGGTGAGTGAATGAGTGTGTGAATAGAGGGGTGAGTGGGTAGGTGGGTGAGTGTGTGAATAGAGGGGTGAGTGGGTAGGTGGGTGAGTGAATGAGTGTGTGAATAAAGAGGTGAGTGGGTAGACAGATAGATGGAGGAATACATGAGTGTGTGAATAGAGGGGTGAGCGGGTAAATGGATAGGTGGGTAAGTGAATAAGTGTGTGAATAGTGGGGTGATTGGGTAGGTGGGTGAGTGAATGAATGTGTGAATAGAGGGGTGAGTGGGTAGATGGATAGGTGGATGAGTGAATGAGTGTGTGAATAGAGGGGTGAGTGGGTAGGTGGGTGAGTGAATGAGTGTGTGAATAGAGGGGTGAGCGGGTAGATGGATAGGTGGATGAGTGAATGAGTGTGTGAATAGAGGGGTGAGCGGGTAGATAGATAGCTGAATGAGTGAATGAGTGTGTGAATAGAGGGGTGAGTGGGTAGGTGGGTGAGTGGATGAGTGTGTGAATATAGGGGTGAGTGGGTAGGCGGATAGGTGGGTGAGTGAATGAGGGTGTGAATAGAGGGGTGAGCGGGTAGATGGATAGGTGGATGAGTGAATGAGTGTGTGAATAGAGGGGTGAGCGGGTAGATGGATAGGTGGATGAGTGAATGAGTGTGTGAATAGAGGAGTGAGTGGGAAGGCGGATAGGTGGGTGAGTGAATGAGTTGTGAATAGAGGGGTGAGCGGGTAGATGGATAGGTGGATGAATGAATGAGTGTGTGAATAGAAGGGTGAGTGGGTAGGTGGGTGAGTGAATGCGTGTGTGAATAGAGGGGTGAGTGGGTAGGTGGGTGAGTGAATGAGTGTGTGAATAAAGGGGTGAGTGGGTAGGTGGGTGAGTGAGTGAATGAGTGTGTGAATAGAGGGGTGAGTGGGTAGGTGGGTGAGTGAATGAGTGTGTGAATAAAGAGGTGAGTGGGTAGGCAGATAGATGGAGGAATGAATGAGTGTGTGAATAGAGGGGTGAGCGGGTAAATGGATAGGTGGGTAAGTGAATAAGTGTGTGAATAGTGGGGTGAGTGGGTAGGTGGGTGAGTGAATAAATGTGTGAATAGAGGGGTGAGCGGGTAGATGGATAGGTGGATGAGTGAATGAGTGTGTGAATAGTGGGGTGAGTGGGTAGGTGGGTGAGTGAATGAGTGTGTGAATAGAGGGGTGAGCGGGTAGATGGATAGGTGGATGAGTGAATGAGTGTGTGAATAGAGGGGTGAGCGGGTAGATAGATAGGTGGATGAGTGAATGAGTGTGTGAATAGAGGGGTGAGTGGGTAGGTGGGTGAGTGAATGAGTGTGTGAATATAGGGGTGAGTGGGTAGGCGGATAGGTGGGTGAGTGAATGAGTGTGTATAGAGGGGTGAGCGGGTGGATAGGTGGATGAGTGAATGAGTGTGTGAATAGAGGGGTGAGTGGGTAGGTGGGTGAGTGAATGCATGTGTGAATAGAGGGGTGAGTGGGTAGGTGGGTGAGTGAATGAGTGTGTGAATAGAGAGGTGAGTGGGTAGGCAGATAGAGGGATGAATGAATGAGTGTGTGAATAGAGGGGTGAGCGCGTAGATGTATAGGTGGGTAAGTGAATAAGTGTGTGGATGGATGGGTGATTGGGTGGGCGGATGAATTATTGAATGAGACATCGCCTTCAAATCAAACGGCCTTCATTTCCTAAGCCGCTGCCCTCCTTTTAACAGGCGACAATCAAGAGCGATGATGATGATGTTGGCGGTCGAGGAACTTGGCTCTTCTGTAGCAACGACTCGGCAGTAAATGACTGAACACGCCAATAACTCATCCCGCCGTCGTCTTTGGCCGGAGACGAACCGCGGGAGACAATTTACTCTGCCGGATACACGGGGCCAGTGGATGGAGATTGCACCCCAGTTACCCCTCCTCCCACCCCCCTCCACTTCCCCCCTGAACTCCAATCACACACCCTCCCAATTCCCCCCTCAATTTCACCCCCCCCCCCTTCTCCACCCCCTCACTTCCCCCCAAATGTCACCACCCCCCCCCTCCACTTCCCCGTACCCCCAATTTCACCCCCCACTTCCCCCCCTCAATTTCACCCCCCCCCCCCCGTTCTCCCCCCCCCTTCTTCTTCTTTAGTGCTGCCTAACGGCGTGTGCGACTTCACGATGATATTGGTCCCGGTCTAGCCCCCACTTCCCCCCGAATGTCACCCTCCCCCCCTCCACTTCCCCGTCCCACAAATTTCACCCCCCCCCCAACTCATCCGCCCCCCCCCCCCCCACGCAAGTCGAGGCTGATTGTCTCTGCGCACAGGTAATTTAATTGCTGCTCAAATTGTCGACCAGTTCGGGTGAAGTTCCCCTGTAATCTCGCGTGTGTGTGTGGGGTGGTAGCGGCGGCACTGCGCTCAGGAGCTGCGTGTCAATGTCCAGGTCTGCCGGTGGCCACGACGAGACACACTCGTATGTATATATGTATGTCTGTATGTTGAACTTCTTTCGCACCGTACGTAGCCAGCAGCAGCAGCGAGAGTTCGTGTCGTGTTGCTGTTCCTCCTCCTTCTCCATTGAAGGAGCGCAGACCACAGTGGGTTTATCTTCTTGGTTCTTTCGGTAAAGTCACGTAGAATGAAAATAATAAAATAATACAAATAAAACATAATAAAATAATTCTCACGACGTTTCGGCCACAACGCAAGCAGCCGTCCTCAGGTGAAGAACCGGTCTGTCGAGAAGACAAGAGTCTGAATGACACACTCCAGGCTTGAAGCGACTATTTAAATATGCTAAATTCCTCTTGATATGCAAATTATTTTGTCAAGGCGGCCTTCCTCCCTCCATCCCAGCTTAAATTATTGTTTTATTTTTATTATTTTATTATTTCCATTCTACGTGACTTTACCGAAAGAACCAAGAAGATGAATCCCTGCAGTCACGAAAGCTTTAAATCACAGTGGGTTTATTTGTACTCTCCATAGCTTGGGTTACATGGCCACAATCGCACTGCTACGGCCGTGTCTTTAATGTATCTCGATGTATCTGTACGAGTCTCTATATCTCCGAGTCTCTACGTGTATATCTGCATATCTTCCTCCATGGGTGTATCCCTACGGTCCATAATTTCTGCTGCATGTCCACAATCGCACGGCTGCGGCTCGTGTCATTCATGTTCCACGTACGAAGGAGATGTGTGCGCCTAGGACCAGCTGGTGGTGTGCCGATGATGCGGTTGATTGGGTCCATCAAGTCGGCGTCTTCCACGGGGAGGAGATGCGATGACGTTTGGGTCTCGAGAACGGGAGGAGGAGGAGGAGTTTATACTTGGACGTCCGCGTTGGAAGCAAATCGCCCCGCGGTTGTGAATTTAATTGATGGCCATCGATCCCCGTGCTTACGCGTGCAATTATTGAATTGAGTGGATGGAACTTGGTTGATTTCACGCAGCTACGGATGCTGCCCATGTACATTTACACCGCTGTAGAATACCTACGCGTACACCACTGCGTACACCACTGCGTACACCACTGCGTACACCACCATCATCACTACCTACGTGTACACCACTGCGTACACCACCATCATCACCACTGCCTACGTGTACACCACTGCGTACACCACCATCATCACCACTACCTACGTGTACACCACTGCGTACACCACCATCACCACTGCCTACGTGTACACCACTGCGTACACCACCATCACCACTGCCTACGTGTACACCACTGCGTACACCACCATCATCACCACTGCCTACGTGTACACCACTGCGTACACCACCATCACCACTGCCTACGTGTACACCACTGCGTACACCACCATCATCACCACTGCCTACGTGTAAACCACTGCGTACACCACCATCACCACTGCCTACGCGTACACCACTGCGTACACCACCATCATCACCACTGCCTACGTGTACACCACTGCGTACACCACCATCACCACTGCCTACGCGTACACCACTGCGTACACCACCATCATCACCACTGCCTACGTGTACACCACTGCGTACACCACCATCACCACTACCTACGTGTACACCACTGCATACACCACCATCACCACTACCTACGTGTACACCACTGCGTACACCACCATCACCACTACCTACGTGTACACCACTGCGTACACCACCATCACCACTGCCTACGTGTACACCACTGCGTACACCACCATCATCACCACTACCTACGTGTACACCACTGCATACACCACCATCACCACTACCTACGTGTACACCACTGCGTACACCACCATCACCACTACCTACGTGTACACCACTGCGTACACCACCATCACCACTGCCTACGTGTACACCACTGCGTACACCACCATCATCACCACTACCTACGTGTACACCACTGCGTACACCACCATCACCACTACCTATGGGCGTAATTTAGACGAATCCGAATATTTATTGATACTGGAGGAATCCGATGAGCTACGAAGCGTTTTTCTCACATTGTCCAGTAGTCACTAGCCCGCATTCGCCCATATTAGGCCAATGGATCGCTACCGCCCGTGTTTAACCACCTCAAGATCGTCGCAGTGATGATGATGATGATGAGGACGATGGCCTGGCTGGCAAAACATTGATCCGTTCCGTTACCTGAGCAGCAGTGGCGATCTGATATTGCTGGCGAAAGTTACGAAAGGCGTTTTCGGACCCAGTGTTGAACCCAACTCCTCCAGGTCCTGCGGTTCCTTTCCACGGCTGTCCCTCTCCGAGTCTATCGCTATTGTCCCCGAGCAAAAGGTGATCGACGCTTCACGCTTCACGCACCTGATGCTGTTAGAAGCACACCGAGCTGGGGGTATGGGTGGTGAACACCCTCCCCGCGGCTGCCTTTGTATCCCCAGTGTTTCAGCAGCCAGGTGCTGCTCGTTAAAGGCTGAGTCGACCTAACCGGGGGGGGTGTGAACAGGATCGCTTCAAATGTTCGCCACTGTTATCGGTCGTGATCCGGAATCCGAACGCTGTGTTCGTGGCCACTGCACGACATCTCTCCGCACACAAAGACAAAGACAAAGGCCCCCACTACCCCCCATATAGCCTCAACGGACCTTTTGGGGCAAGTGTTGTTAGGGAGCAGCACCCAATGAATTCTGGAAAGATTCACGATTGCGGTGGTGTGAGCAGCTCTCAATGCCATCGGGAGGGGACGCGTTTACCAATCATCAGGCGCGTGCAGTGTGCCGAGACCTAACTCGCAATTGAAATCATGAGATCGGTAAACAAGGCAATTGCGTGCGGTGCCGTCCCAGTAAACCTGTGAACGTTCCGTCAACGTTGGTCCAACGTTTCGAGCCACACGTCAACGTTCGCCCAACGTTAGCACGCGTTCACTGGGGCGGTGTGGGCCGCGAGGAACGGGCTCTTGGGTAAAGCCGTCGTATAAAAGTACAGCACACTCAATTAGAGCAATACTCACACAGACTGCAATACTCACACAGACTTCAATACTCCACACAGACTGCAATACTCACACACAGACTTCAATACTCCACACAGACTGCAATATTCACACACAGACTACAAGACTCACACACAGACTTCAATACTCCACACAGACTGCAATATTCACACACAGACTACAATACTCACACACAGACCGCAATACTCACACACAGACCCAATAATCAATACGTAAGGATAGTCCTCGCTTAATGCGCGCTGTTCACGTTGTACCGCGGTTCTCCCACTAGGGCACACTTCGCACAACGCGCCCGTTATAACGCGGCCAGCGCCCGTTATAACGCGGTTTCTGAGTGGTCGGCCACGAACTACTTTCTTGATCTGCGCGGATGAGCGGCGCGATACGGTACGCAGCGCGATAGAGCAAAGCGGCGGCGGCGTACGTTCCGTTCTTCGTCCCGCCACCTCACTGCGTGTGCGTAGTAGTACATCGTATCTTCATCGTTATGTTATATTATTCATGGGGAAAAAAAAATTCTCGCCTAACGCGTTTTTTTTTGTTGTTGCTCAATGCGCCAATTTTCAGGAACGCATCTACCGCGTTAAATGAGGACTTGCCGTACTTAGACCCCATCGCTACCAAACATATATGTACAGTACACAACACGTACCGTATTTCTGTGGATCGTACGACGCCGCAGTTAACTTTTTGGTGCCCTGAATTTTAATTGGAGGTCATGCACGGCATCAAATCGTCGACACAGCTGCCGCTGGGGGTGCCCATTAAAAAAAATAATGCCCGTTGAGACGGTGTGTGTGTGTCAGTGTGTGCGTGTGTCAGCGTGTGCGTGTGTCAGTGTGTGTGTGTGTCAGTGTGTGTGTCAGCGTGTGCGTGTGTCAGTGTGTGTGTGTGTCAGTGTGTGTGTCAGTGTGTACGTGTGTGTCAGTGTGTACGTGTGTGTCAGTGTGTGTGCGTGTGTGTCAGTGGGGAGCGGTGACGCAGCGGCTCACGCGCACAGCGCTGCGAACCCGGCGACCCCGAATTAAATGCCCGCTCACGGCCACCAACACCGGTGACGATTATCTGAACCGTTCCTCCCCTAGGCCGACTCGGCCTCCAATGAGTGCCTGGTGCGGTGTGTAAACATCGACACCAGGGAGACAAAGGCGGTCGAGTGTGGCGTTGGCCACCCACCCCTCGTGTGCCGTGTCGGTCTTCATAGGTGCTTGCTAACAACGCTTGCCCGAACAGTCTATTGAGGCTATACGGGGGATCTTTGTATTTTAGTTTACTTTTCCAAAGCGTATTCCACAATCCAGCGAATATGGCAGAACTTACGATTACAGTCGTAGCAGTAGTTGTATTTTGATCCTGTAATTATGCAAACTATCATTACATTTTAAATCGAGACCATCACAAATAATCGGCTCATCCCTTGTAACTACGGGGCGTGTATCACACAGGTTCTGAAGCATCATTCTCAATCCACTGCTGGTTCAATATTAATCGTTTTTTGCTTAGCATAATCGTTATGAGAATTAAGTGTCGGCGATTGATTGTGTCCGGTGACGTTATCAGGAATAGTTCGGAATGCCGTTCCGAGTTATTTTAAACTGACACTGTAAACTGTTTTTTTTATTTTACATGCTAAGGCAGGCTGAGCTATAGAGATATTTTTTCAGAAGCGATCTGGCCACAAATGATAACTCACCAAAGCGGCTTATCATCACGGGGAAATTTAAAACAGCCGAATACTCTGAACGCGTGACGTTGTTTCTAAATGTGGAGGGGAAAACCGGAGGAGGACCCAGAGAAAAATCCACGCGACCACGGGGAGAGAGACACCGCAAACTCCAAATATCCAGCAGGCGTCAGGGTCAGGATCGAACCCACGACCCCCTGTATACCAGGCGAGGTAGTTAACATCTCACCACCGGCTCCCACTTAGATCCACCTCGACCGATCTTGTGCTCATCGTTTGTATAAACCTACTCGTAGTATTACAGGAATATACGTAATGCAATACTAGAGGATCTGTATGGATAATCGTACCTTGTACTCTAGTAGCAGTGCCTTATGCCGATTAATCAATGCCCCAGGCCAGGCAGCCGAGCAATGTTCCGGGAAAAAAATAATTGTCGAGAAAATTATTTCTCTTAATTGTAATCCGAGGATTCACATTGCGTGACCTCTGTGAGAGAGGGAGTAGGGAGAGGAGGGAGGGGGCGAGTGAGGGGGAGAGGGGGGGGGGGGAAGAGAGAGAGAGGGGGGAGAGGAGGGAGGGGGCAAGTGAGGGGGTGAGGAAAAGAGATGGAGGGGGAGAAAGAGAGGGGGGAGAAGGGGGAGAGGGGGGGGGAAGAGAGGGGGGGAGAGAGAGAAGGGGGAGAGGAGGGAGGGGGCAAGTGAGGGGGAGAGGGGGCGAGGGAAAGAGAGGGAGGGGGAGAGAGAGAGGGGGGAGAGGGGGGAGAGGGGGGAGGGGGCGAGTGAGGGGGGGGGGAGGGAAAGAGAGGGAGGGGGAGAGAGAGAGGGGGGAGAGGAGGGAGGGGGCGAGTGAGGGGGAGAGGGGGAAGAGAGGTAGGAGGAAGAGAGGGGGGAGAGGAGGGAGGGAGAGAGAGGGAGGGAGAGAGGGGGCAGGGAGAGAGAGGGAACAGAAGGGAAAAGGGAGGAGTGGAGGGAGGGGAGGAGATGGAGAGCGGGTTAAGGGGGCAGATGGGGGAATAGAGAATTGGTAGAGGGGGAGATAGACGGGGAGAGCGAGAGGGAATGATGACGAGGGGGGAAGAGACGGGGAGAGAGAGGGAGGGAGGAGGAAAGGTGGGAAAGCGCTGGGGGTGATTAATGAACCGATGTTCAAAAACCAGAACCGACGTTTCGTCTGATCAGCTAAAACGAGAAGAGGGATCACAGACGGGGAGAGCCACGGAGAGGGAGGTGACCCTTTGTGTAATTAAATAATTAGACTTATTAATTGACTCTCGCACCCGCACTGCCCCATGGGAGACCTCACATTTAATTCGGAGTCACGTAGTACTGGGGGGTGGGGGTGGGGGGGTTGCCTGTACTCGTTTAATCGAGACCCACGGGCCGATACAAATCTCATCCTCTCCCTCTTGAGACTTTGCCAATCTCTCACCCTCCCCCCTGAACCCCCCCCCCCCACCTCTGCAGCGGAGTCGTCACTGTCATTGTCCACCGATGAACCGAAACACGAATATTGTATGCTCAAGGACACATCGGGTTGTGTGCCACGTTGTACCACGTTGTGTCCCTCCACCCTCTGAATCCGGCGGTCGTGGTTTTTTTCCCCCCGAATCCGTTCCTCGTTGTGACCGTCATGTAGTGTAAACGCCCCCATGTCACGTGTTTACGGTGTTCGTGCGCACGTCATTTTTTTCTTCTTGGTTCTTTCGGTAAAGTCACGTGACTTTACCGAAAGAACCAAGAAGATGAATCCCTGCAGTCACGAAAGCTTTAAATCGAAATTTAAGTCATTTTTAAATCCTTTATATTAAGTGCACTTGCTTGCTTGCTTGCGCGCTTACGACCGTGCAAATCTTTCGGTCGTTTTTTAACCCACTTCCCATGATCCAATCGCGCTAACATTTTGCACACAGACTAATTTTCGTGAACATTTTTTTCCAAAATTTTACACTTTTTAGGAAAAAATAAATTATATTTAATTACCAATTGCTTAATGGTGGCAGGCAATCATCTGACCCATAGGTGGCAGCCATCTCAAGCCAGAGGACGAGAGGACTCTAGCCGCCACGCATATAAAGGATTTATAGTGAAAAACTTTCTTTTTACGGGTAAATTTTTTTTTCGTTTGACTGCCAGCGTTTGAAATTTGCGTGCGGTTTAAAATTCCTCGACGGAAATCGCGTCTTGTCTCGACCAACTCCAATGGCCCCGCTGGCACGCAGTCTGGCCTAAGGGGACCCCCCCCCGCCCCCAGTGGCAGCTGTCCCTACGCGTCACAAGATGTAAACTAGCCTCGTTCTGCCGATATGGGTGGATTTCTAGATTTAAAAAATGATTTATCCCCCCCCCCCGCGCAACTCCGATATAGCACGGTTGGCTATGTACGGTTGCAAAATAATGTCAGCGTATACATACATTCGACATACATACAATTGCGAGTAATTGATCAAATTTGGCACTTTTTGGCTTTCTTTTTTTTCCAGAAATGCCGCGCTGAGGATCAAGACGCGTTTGGCAAGAGAGGCTCCTGTTCTCGCCGAATGTTTGGCCAATTATCATCAATGCCATTAAATAATTCGTATTTGGCGTCGTGCCGTAAGAAACGGGAGAGACCCGTGAGAAAACCCACCACGCGTACACACACATACACACACATAGATACACACACACATATATACACACATATATATATACACACACACACATACACAAACAATACAGAGTTTCCCCGTATAGCCTTAACAGACTGTAGGGGCAAGTGCTGTTAGCGAGCACCTATGAAGGCCGGAACGGTGCATGAGGGGGTGGGTGGCCGGCACCACGCCCGACCGCCTTTGTCTCCCCAGTGGCGATGTTTACACACCATACCAGGTACTCATGTGAGGCTGAGTCGACCTAGGGGAGACCCCGGACTGGTTCAGATAATTATCGTCACTGGTGTTGGCCGTGAGCGGGAATCGAACCCGGGTCTCCGGATTCATAGCGCAGCGCACTAACCACTATAGTACCGCTCCCCACATACACACACATACACATACGCACACACGTCGTCGTACACCCGGGGAGACAACCCACTTGCTGTACTGCCATCCCATGGCCACCTCGCAGCAATAGCCCAGCGGGTTTAGCGATTTTATTTTTTAAAACACGGATCCCTGCGTGATCCGCCAACCCCTTGCTTCTCCAGGTGCACACGCCCCACCTAAGGTCACCCACACCGAGACTCCAAGGCAGACGCGGTTAGGGGTTTGCGACCTGAGAGGTGGGAGAACTTGGATATCCATTCCAACTCGGGTCCCTTCCCTTGATGTTCCCAAACCACGTCGCCTTCTGTACCCAGCGGCGGACCCGGTTACTACAAAGTCGCTCGTAAGTTACGATCGGATCACGATCGAGTCACGACTGCTTGCACCCTGGGCTTAATTTCCACGCCCGGCTCGCCACATCAATCGTACCTCTCGCGATGGGTTGTGGCTCCTGGTCACGTGGGTCACCCACCGTAGCCCACATAGCGAAGGATACTCGGTGAGCAATTAAGCCCTGCTCCTGAATTTAGCTCCTGCCCGAGGGTACCAGCGTGCGGAGCGAAACGTCGGACGCCGCGCCGAACGATGCGGGCGCCACAAATTCGGCGTGCTCATCGGAGAGCGCTGTACCCTCGCTCCCTTCCAAGAGGTGCTGGCCGGCATGGAAGAGTAGGCCAAAACACCCTTTGTCGAGTGGCTCTCCGAAGCTCCGTCCAAGTGGGGCTCCTTCCATTTTGCCAGGTATCGACGCTAGCGAGCAATTTCAGGGCCTGCACCTTTTACCTTTTACCTTTGCCTGGCGCCGTAGCCAGGCTATTTGGCAGCCACGTGGCCCTCCGCGCTCGGTGCGGCGACCCCCGCCTGGAGGGGCACCCCGGAGGGGCTGCCGCCTCTCCCCCGGCCCTCCTCCGGCCCGCCGCCTGCACGGCGCCAGCTCCCCGGCGCGGTCACCTACACGGACGTCGCTTGGTCCACCGCGCCGTCGGCGGCGCCGCCGGCGGCAGCCCCCGCGGCATCGCCCTCTTCCGCCTCCCCGTCGGCCGCCCGTCGCCGCTTCACCGCCTTGGAGGGCGGGCAGATGGTGAGGAACACGGGCAGGAAGACGAGGCAGTGGACCGCGGAGAGCACGGACGCGAGGCCCAGGCACCGGGCCACGGTCCGGGCCAGGTTGGAGGGCGCGGCCGCCAGCGCGGCGACGGCGGCGCAGAACCAGAGGCACGCGTGGAGCAGCGGCGCCGCGTGGGCGTCGAGGGCCGCCGCGGTCCAGTGGGCCCGGCTCTTGCCGCGGCCCATGGCGAAGGTGGCCACGAGGGGCGCGCAGGCGTGGGCGCCGTAGCACAGCGAGTAGACGAGGCACAGCGCGGCGGCACAGTCGAGCTGCGCGCCCACCAGGCCCAGCGAGCCCAGCACGCCGAACTGGACGGAGGCGGCGCAGAGGGCCACCCAGGCGTGGGCCGGCGCGGCCCCCGGCGGCGCCAGCCCCGCCGACAGGAAGAGGGCGAGGGCGGCCGCGAGGGCGGCGGCGTGCGCGGGGGCGCCCACCCAGAGGGCGTATCGCTCGAGGAAGGCGAAGGCCGGGTTGTGGATGGTGAACTTGACGCGCGAGGTGAGCGACAGCTTGCGCAGGGCCTCGAGGAGGCCGTCGATCTCCTCGCGCGTGTTCTCGTTCGTCTTGGCCACCATGAAGACGCGCGAGGCGGCGATGCGCCGCTCGCCCGGCGGGCCCGCGAGCACCACGTCGTCGGCGAAGTGTGCGAACTCGCGGCGGCGCAGGAACGAGGCGCACAGCGTCGACACGAAGAGGTCGCGGGGCAGCGCGCTCGTGCCGTTGGCGGCACGCAGGTAGCGCGTGTACTGCTCGAGCCACGAGACGGTGATGAAGCGCCGGGTGATGTCCAGCAGGTCCTCCTGCACGCTCGCGTTCCAGTAGGCCACCGGCTCGTAGATGTAGAATCCGATGACGGGGCTGTAGTCGCTGAAGAAGCGGTCCTGCACCGCCCGGTAGCGCGCCGTGGCGGAGCGCGTGGCCACCAGGTGCGTGAGGTCGGAGGCCTCCCTCAGCTGGAGGCAGCCCATGAAGGAGAAGGAGGCGTAGATGAGGTAGAGCAGCACCACGAAGGGCTTCACGTACGTGCCGCTGATCCACGGGCCGTAGCGGTCGCGCATGAAACGGCGGGGGGACGCGTCCGGCGGGTGCGGGCCGGACGTTGTGGCGGCGGCGGTGGTGGTGGTGGCGGCGGCGGTGGAGGCGGTGTTGGTGGTGTTGGTGGTGTTGGTGGTGTTGTTGGCAGCGGTGGAGCAGGGCGGCTCCTTGGAGCTGATGAGGTCCGGTTGCTCGCAGATGTGGCGTGGCGGCTTGAGGTCCTGCGAGCCACGCGGTGTCACGTCGGACACTCGCCCGTCCACTCCGCTCGACCACCCAACCACTCGCAAATCCATTCACTCACTCACTCATTCACCCATTTACTCATCCATCTACTCACCCACTAGCCCATTCACCCCACTCACCCATCCACCCATCGACTCAATCATCCACCTACCCACCCACTCATTCACCCTGATCACTCACCCTGCCCTTTCATCCATTCGGTCACCCACCCATATACAGCACTCGCGCACTTAACCACTCACCAAGGCCAAATATCCTCTCGCAAGCTCCACCCATCTCACCTTCTACATCTTACCTGCATCCATCCATGTCACCTCCATCTCACCTTCTACATCTCACCTGCATCCATCCATGTCACCTCCATCTCACCTGTGCCGTGCTCTCCACGCCACCGCAAGCGGCAGCGGCGACTGCCGCCGCGGTCGCCACCCTCTCTCCTCCGGCCACAACCACGGCGGTGGCCGCCGCTGCTGCCGCCACCGTGGCCGTGGTGGTGGTGGCCGACGGCACGGGCCAGCACCTCGGGGGCAGGGCGCGCACCTTGCCGGCCAGAGCCACGCAGGCGCCCAGGAAGGTGACGCAGGCGCAGTAGCTGAGCGCAGTGGCCGTGCAGGCGCATCGACAGAAAACCTGCAGCGACATCGACAACAACAACATCAACACCTACATCAACACCGACACCTACATCAACACCTACATCAACACCTACATCAACATCAACACCTACATCAACAACAACACCGACACCTACATCAACAACAACACCGACACCTACATCAACAACATCAACACCTACATCACCAACATCAACACCTACATCAACACCTACATCAACAACAACAGCGACACCTACATCAACAACATCAACATCTACATCAACACCTATATCTAAAACGCCAACACCTACATCAACATCAACACCTACATCATCAACAACAACACCCAGATCAACACCATCAACACCAACACCGACATCAACAACAACACCTACATCAACACCTACAACACCAACACCTACATCAACAACAACTACAACATCGACAACTACAACAACAACAAAGGGGTCGTTTTTAAATATTTGAGTCGTCGTCCGTCCGTCCGTTCATGCGAATTGAATCTCTCGCAACCGCTGCTCAGGAACCACGGACCGAGCCGGAAGCCTGTGGGCATCCGGCGCTCCCATCGGTTGCTCTGCGGTCCTCTATTTATTAAGATGCTTTCCACCGATTAGTGGCGAGTGTTTAATGCTACATGTGGGGGGAGACCGGAGGCGCCCGACAAAAACCTACGCACGTGCGAGGGGGCAACGCTCTATCCCATCAGACAGATGGGTCCACAATTTGCTGTACTGCATACTGAGGGCGAGCCCAGGGTTACACAATCTCGTAATCGGAATATTTATTCATATTGGAGGAATCAGATGAGCTCTAAAGCTCTTTTTCACACATCTGTGCGGCGATTCACAAACCCTCGCTGCTACTGCCTGCTGGATTGCAGGTCACGTGCGTAGACAACAACAAAAACAGAAGCCAGCAATCGCCACTTTAGTGCCGGTGAGGTCCACCAACAGCGCTTGTGCCAGGCTAGGTGGATTTTGAGGCCACGTGCAGTGTCGCAGGCTCGCTGCTGGCAGCAGATCATAAGACAGACCAAGGTGCCATGGGTTGACTGCTGTGCCAGGCTCTGTGCAGGAGTCACGGGACAAACCCAGGTGCCATGGGTTGACTGCTCTGCCAGGCTAGGTGCAGGAAGTCACGGGACAAACTCAGGTGCCATGGGTTGACTGCTGTGCCAGGCTAGGTGCAAGAAGTCACGGGACAAACCCAGGTGCCATGGGTTGACTGCTGTGCCAGGCTAGGTGCAGGATGCCACGGGACAAACCCAGGTGCCATGGGTTGACTGCTGTGCCAGGCTAGGTGCCGGAAGTCACGGGACAAACCCAGGTGCCATGGGTTGACTGCTGTGCCAGGCTAGGTGCAGGAGGTGACATGACAGACCCAGGTGCCATGGGTTGACTGCTGAGCCAGGCTAGGTGCAGGACGCCACGGGACAAACCCAGGTGCCATGGGTTGACTGCTGTGCCAGGCTAGGTGCAAGAAGTCACGGGACAAACCCAGGTGTCACGTGGGTTTGACTGCCTGGGGAGTCTTGGCATGGCCACCACCACCGCCACCTGGACGGGCGCTGCTCTCACCTGCACGGCGCTGCGCTCACCTGCACGGCGCTGCGCTCACCTGCACGGCGCTGCGCTCACCTGCACGGCGCGCGTGTTGGTGAGCGGCGAGGCGCCCAGCGCCAGCGTGACGATCTGCAGCGCGGTGAGCATCGTGTGCGGCAGGAGCGCGCGCGCGAACGTCGCCGCCAGGCGTTCCTCCTCTCGCGCGGGGGGGCCCCGCACCCCCCAGCCCAGCCGCCGCCACGTCCATAACAGCTCCGTGGCGCCGTGCGAGCCGTGGCCTGAGATTGAGGTGGGGGGTGGGGCACGGAGTGGGGAGGGGCGGGGGGGGCATGAGGGGGCGGGGGGGGGGATACCGCGGAAGATTTCGAGGGAGTTGGAGATATGAGGGGGGAGGAAGGGCAGTGTTGAGGATTGGGAGGTGAGTGTGTTGGAGGATTTTTTTTATTGGGGGAGGAGGCTCCTGGTCAAGAGGAGAGTTGGGATTTGTGGGGGGCGATTGGTGAAGGAGGGCGGGGCAAGGTTGGTGAGGGGTGAGAGCGTTCTATGATTTTGAGGGGCAGATGGAGAGTTTATTGGGAGTTGGGGATTGGGGTGGATGTATGGGGTGGGGGAGCGGCTTGTGTTGGTGAGAGGTGAGAAGGGCGAGCGGATGGGGTGGAGGTGGTGAGGGGAGGAGGAAGAGGCGAGAGAGAGGGAGACACATAGTGAGAAGCAGCTGGAACGTAGTAGGCTTCTGGCAGTCCAGCAAGTGGCATCGTGTGCCCATCTGTGCAGCGTGATGGATTTTCTACTTAGTCTCCAGTTGTCCTGCCACTGGAAGCCATCAACACGTTATTTAACGTGGAATTGGCCAAACATCGCAATGCAACACCCTCCTGCAAGAGCATCTTCAGACTTAAGGTGTGTGTGTGTGTACTTGTACCAGTACATGTATCTGTGTGTGTGTCTTTTGGAGGTGCTCGCTAACAACACGTGCCCTAAAAGTATGCTAAGGCTATACCGGAGATGTTACTGGTAGGAACCTCCTGGTTACACCAGCCCACAGGGGATTATTGTGTCCGTCCGTCCGTCGTGCATCAAAAAATGGGAGGGGTGGGGCTGGTTGGAGAGGGGAGGGTGAGGAGGGGCTGGGTGGGGAGGGGCTGGGTGGGGAGGGGCTGGGTGGGGAGGGTAGGGTGGGGCTGGGTGGGGGTGGAAGGGGTGGGGCTGGGTGGGGAGGGGCTGGTCACCCCGTGGTGCCCTTATAAAACTCAACGTTTAACCTACTCACGCCGGCTTGTGCCCGCCCTCACAGTCGGCCATATTTGCGGAATACACCACGCCGCCGTTGACCCTGGCCATTGACCGAGCAACCCAACGTTCCTACCAGCTCGGTAGTGTAGTGGTTAGCGCGCTGCGCTATGAACCCGGCGACCCGGGTTCGATTCCCGCTCACGGCCAAACCCAGTGACGATTATCTGATCCGGTACTGGGCCTCCCCTAGGTCGACTCAGCCTCAAATGAGTACCTGGTGCGATGTATAAGCATAGCCACTGGGGAGACAAAGGCGGCCGGGCATGGTGCTGGCCACCCACCCCCTCGTGTGCCGTTCTGGCCTTCATAGGTGCTCGCTAACAGCACTTGCTCTTACAGTCTGTTAAGGCTATATGGGGGATCTTTGTCTTGTGTATATCTATCTATATCTGTATCGTTTCACCGGTTATCCGTTCATCGAACGCGATAGGCGAGTAAATTGAACATTCGCGTTTCTAAATATCACGCCTGCTTCATTTATAAAATGTCATCACAGCCAGAGTGTGGGTGGTGTGGGGTGGGGGGGATTCGTGGGTGGTGGGGGGCGGGGCTGATTAGTGGGTGGGGGGTGCAGCTGAGACGGATGCACTTATTCACGGTTACAACTCTGGGGCTCCAGAATATCTGGGGGGCCGAGGTGGCGAGATGTTAACTCCCTCTCCTGGTGTGCAGGAGGTCGTGGGTTCGATCCCGATCCTGACGCCTGCTGCTGTATATTTTGATATTCTTAGGTTTTTTTCGGTAAAGTCACGTAGGTAAAACGTCGTGATTTTTATTTTATTTTACTTTTATTAATTTTAATTTTTTACCTACGTGACTTTACCGAAAAAACCTACGAATATGAATGCTTGCAGTCACGAAAGCTTCAAATCTAGAATTAATGTATATTTCTAGTTTGCGTGTCTCTCTCTCTCATCATCATCACGGTGGCTAGGAGATGTTGACGACCTCGCCTGGTATGCAGGAGGTCGTGGGTTCGATCCCGATCCCGACCCTGACGCCTGCTGCTGTATATTTGAGGTCTGCGTGTCTCTCTCTCTCTCTCCTCGTGGTCGCGTGGATTGTTCCCCATGCCCCTCCGCAGTGGTCAAATACGCACGTGCGTATTTGACCACTGCTGTAAACGTCCACGTGATAAGCCACTTGGTTGAGCTATGATTTGTGATAACCAGCTCGCTTCTGAACAAAGAACTGCATAGTTAAGTGGGCCTTACCTGCTAAAATAAAAAAAAATAGTTTAGTATATAATCCCAGGGGGTGGTGCCGAGAGGAGGCGTGTTCAGGCGGTTGTAGGTCGCTATCAAGTTGTCCACCTGAGTTCGATTCAATTCCCAGGCAGGGCGAACATCCGTGGCGAGTGATATCTGAGCGTATCCCTGCCCCCATTGGGTGAGGTATGGTCAAGAAACCCCTTCAACCCCTCCATGAGCAACGTTGCGCAGAGGCATTCATCCAGCAGTGGAATGACAAGTCCGTAATATATATTTTTAAAAACGATAAACCAACCTTTTTTCAAAAGATGGTTTAAAACTCACTGGACGCTTCCACCGGGTAAGCAAATGTTGTTGCTCTTCTTGGTTCTTTCGGTAAAGTCACGTAGAATGGAAATAATAAAAGAATACAAATAAAACATAATAAAATAATTATCACGACGTCGTGAGAATTATTTTATTATGTTTAAATTTTATTATTTATTATTTTTATTATTTTATTATTTCCATTTTACGTGACTTTACCGAAAGAACCAAGAAGATAAATCCCTGCAGTCACGAAAGCTTTAAATCGAAATGTTGTTGCTGTTGTTATCAAATGCAGTGTTTGTGTGTCTGTGTGTCTGTGCGTCTCGATGCGTGTACAGCTTAGTTCACACCGGTTTGTGAAGGGTTGCACGAGGAATGTTTATATTTGGTATCTGGGGATTTTCCAAAGTCAATTAATTAACTGTAACGTTCATCCCTGTAATTATTTTGTTCTAAATTTATTTCATTTTTACCTAAGTCCCCGGGGTGGAAATTGCGCGATTCCGTGTTTAATATTCATGAGATTTTACGCAAATTAATGCGGACACAACACCACTCGCCTACTCAATCACCCACACGCACATCAATCCTCTTTACCCATTCACCCACCCTCAGGCAAACACTCACCCATCCACTAACTCACACATCCACCCCACTTGCTCACCCACTCATTTACTCACCAACTCACTCAATGATCCACTCACTCGCCTACTCACCCATCAACTCACCTTTCCACCCACTCGCCCATCCACACAATCTCCCATTCATACACAATTCCACTCACTCATTCACCCATCCACTCACTCACCCATCCACTCACTCACCCACCCACTCACTCATCCACTCACTCACTCACCCATCCACTCACTCACCTCACCTCACCCATCCACACACTCACCCATCCACTCACTCACCCATCCACTCACTCACTCACCCACTCAATCACTCACTCACCCACCCATCCACTCACTCACTCACCTCACCCATCCACTCACTCACCCATCCACTCACTCACCCATCCACTCACTCACCCATCCACTCACTCACCCATCCACTCACTCACTCACTCACCCATCCACTCACTCACCCACTCAATCACTCACTCACTCACCCACCCATCCACTCACTCACTCACCTCATCCATCCACTCACTCACTCACTCACCCATCCACTCACTCAACCACCCATCCACTCACTCACTCACCTCACCCATCCACTCACTCACTCACTCACCCATCCACTCACTCACTCACCCATCCACTCACTCAACCACCCATCCACTCACTCACTCACCTCACCCATCCACTCACTCACTCACTCACCCATCCACTCACTCACTCACCCATCCACTCACTCAACCACCCATCCACTCACTCACTCACTCACCTCACCCATCCACTCACTCACTCACTCACCCATCCACTCACTCACTCACCCATCCACTCACTCAACCACCCATCCACTCACTCACTCACCTCACCCATCCACTCACTCACTCACTCACCCATCCACTCACTCACTCACCCACTCAGCCACACGCCCACCCCAGGCTCCGTGAGCCACGACTCGCGTCTGAATGTTTCATGGTCTAATTACGCGATGTGAGAGCGAGGCTTTTGCGTTATTCCGCTCACATCTCTGCGCTATTAATGTCCACTGTGAGTAATGAACCACCGCGGTGCTTGGTGGATCCCTGCGTGCACACAGCGCGTGTGTGTGAGTGGATTCTAAACTCAATTCATTGGCCGTGCGTAGTGCCATTCGCGAGATCGGTATCTATGTCCGTGTTGGAATAATCATAATAATAATGCCAATTATCCACAAAAGCATCGGTGAGTCTCAATACTCAGTTTCAAGAGGGGCATGCTCCATTGGAAATGTCTGGCCAATTTTTTTTTCACTTTTCCCATACGGCCCAGGGTGGAAATAACACGATCCAGTGTTTTAATATTCAAGCGATTTTACCCAAATGAATGCGAACAACCCCACTCTGCCTCCTAACTCACCCACCCACACACACATCGACCCTCTCACCCACACAACCCTCCCATCACCCACTCAAACGCTCACCCATCTGCTCACTCACACATCCACCCTTTCACCCACACATCCACCCTCTCACCCCGTCACTAATTCACACTGCTTGCTCCCTCCCTACCTCCCTATCGGTGGCGAGTGATGTCTGAACCAAACCTGCCCCCCCCGCCTCTTCACCGACCGAAGTGGTGAAGTATAGTCAAACAATCTCCACGACCGACACATCGTCCATCCAGCAGTGGATTGGCAAGGGGCTGACTGCCCTTGTTAGGAAATCACCGGAGCATATCCGCATCGCTTACAGCGTGCGTGCGTATGTACGTCGAACTTCTTTCGCACCGTACGTAGCCAACCGTGCTGATCATCTGGTGATGCTGCTTCGGCAGTGATGGCCATGCACAATGAGCAACGAACGATCTCAACGCGTGCGTCAACAACACTGTGATCGGGGGCTTCAAAAGAACAAAATACTTTTAAGCGACGTTTCGGGCAATGGCCCTTCGACGTCATAGCGAGCACATTGTAGCGTTCAGTTCGCAGAGAGAGAGCGAGAGAGAGATTTGTTCAACTCGCTTCTGGACGGAACGTCGCCTGCAGTGACGTCGCCAGAGTGCTGCGGGTGTCAATTAAAAGTTAGTTTCGTCACGACGGAGGCTTCTCGAAACGCATGGTCAATCCACTGCTGGATGAAGGCCTCACCGTCGGTAATGGGGGGGGGGTCATGGGGGGGGTCATGGGGGGGGGGTCATAGGGGGGGGGGGCGAGATGACACAAATCTGGCCAGATCATTACGGGGTGGTGGCCTAACCAGAACAAAATAATAATTATGAATCCTCATAACCATCATCACGTTTAGGTGTCCATATAGCAGCGGCAATTTACTAAAACCGCGTCGCACGCAGTGTCGTCGACTGCGATGCCATCAGCAAAAATTAATCACGGATTGTGAGTTCGTCGCCGGTGTTTCTACTTTACCCAGCGCCACGAGGGGGATGATGATGAGCGTGGAGTTGTAGGGAGTCCCGGCGAGAGTCATGACTCCAGCCGTAGCCAGCGTGGTCAGAGCGATGCTCACAAACCCAGCGAACAGCAGCAGCCCGAAACACAGATCTTCCGAGCGCGTCCTGCCTCTGCTGTTCTTCAATGCCGCCCACCACCCTCCACATCCTCCTCCTCCACATCCTCCTCCTCCACATCCTCCTCCTCCACCACCTCCTCCTCCACCTCTTCCCACCATCGTCGCCGTCGCCACCACCAGCAGCGGGCCGACCACCATGGCCAGAGCGAATCCGCCGGCGAGATTCGGTGCGGCCACGACTCCGCTCTGGTAGAAGTCGGTCTGAAGAGACGACGAGGTGAAAGGGAAGAGCGCCAAGTCGTGCGCGTGCCTGTGTCGAGCGCTCTCCACGGCCGTCATGAATTCCCTCTCCCAGAGCTCGGAGGCCGCGTGAGCCGAGTCCAGGTAGTAGGTGATCTGCAGGGCCCGCGCGGAGAGCACGCGGTCGGTCTGGAAGAGGGTCACTCCGCCCAGCTGATGTCCGATGTAGACCTCCTGATTGTCACGCAGTCGCGCTTTGGGGTAGCGGATGATGATGGAGGAGCGGCGGCGTGACGCGTCGCTAGCGCTGCTGCTGCTGCTGCCATTGCCTCCTCCTCGTCTTCTTCCAAGTCCGCCCATGAGTTCCACGATGGCATCCTGGACACATTCGCGGTCCCAGTCGATCGAGCAGACGTCCCAGAAGGTGCAGTTGCGTCCCACGGGCATGGTGACCAGAGCCGAGTGCAGGGAGATGAGTGCGAGACGTCGACCCTCGTCCAGCACGTTGCCTCCTCCGCGCGCCACCGCGATGAGCCGCGTGTATCGACCCGGCGTGTGCAGCTCCGAGTAGAGCCGCTGGCGAGATCGTTCCAGCGGGAACAGCTCGTCCGCCAGGGCCCCCTCCAGCTTGGCGAGGCTGTGAGCGGGCGCGAACAGAGCCTCAGCTTTGCTCTCGACAGAGACGCGGCTCAGGGCGGCGCCGAGCAGAGCGGCGAGCAGAGCGGGCGCCACGAGGAACGGCGCCGGGTGGCCGGCCACGAGGAGTCCGAGGCGGTAGAGGCACCGCTGCAGAACGGCGTGCAGCAGAGCGCCCAGCATCGTGCGGGAAGGACGAGGTGGGGTCGAGGGTGAGTGACGATGCTCGCTATACACGGCACGTGCCCCCCCCCCCCAACAGTCTGTTGAGGCTATTTTTATACGGGGGCGGAGGGGGGATCTTTGTATTTTGGTGGTGACGGTGGCGAGGGTCGTGATGGTGAGGGTGGTATTGGACGTGAGGATGGTGGTGGTGGTGGAGAGGATAGAGGTGGTGAGGATAGTGGTGGTGATGAGGGCAGTGGTGGTTGAGAGTGGTATTGGAGGTGAGGATGGTGTTTGTGACGGTGGTGGTGGAGAGGATAGAGGTGGTGGGGGTAGTGGTGGTTGAGAGTGGTGATAACGGTGGTGAAAGGCAGAAGTGGTGGTGAAGGTGGAGGTAAGGGTAGCAGAGGGTGGAGGTGAAGGAGGAGAAGGATGAGGGTGCAGATAACGATGGTGGAGGAAGAGATGGATGGCGATGATGTTAAGGGTGCTGATGATGGTGGTGCTGGAGGGATGGCGATGATGAATAGGCGAAGACGAATTGGATTCTGCTGATGACGATGGTGAAGTATAAGGGTAATGATGACACTGCTGCTGCTGATGATGATAATTATTGTAGAATAAAAAAATTCCTAAGATTATGGCAAATATGATATTGGGACTTCAGCGCTGAACCGACGACTGCCACTGCTGCTAATGATGATGAAGTGTGATGATGACGCGGCTGCTTCTGCTGAAGATAGTCGTAATAATCACGAAGATAATGTGAACGATACTGCAGCGCTCCGTCCCAACACTGCAGCTGCTACTGCTGATTCTGCTTACTCCGCCGATTTTCTCACTTGTGATGTGAATGATGATGATGATAATACAATACTCCTGCCGCCGATGGTGGTGATGATTATTCTGTTGCTGATGCTGCTGCTGATGCTGCTGCTGCTGATGCTGCTGATGCTGCTGCTGCTGATGCTGCTGCTGCTGCTGATGCTGCTGCTGCTGATGCTGCTGCTGCTGATGCTGCTGCTGCTGATGCTGCTGCTGCTGATGCTGCTTCTGTTGCTGTTGCGAGCGCTCAGCCCTTCCCTCCCCATTGCCCACCGGCTCTGCCAGCTGTGTGCCTCTTGCTCCATGCGGCAGCCTCGAGGCGAGCGGAAAGCGAGCAGCAGGGATGGACGGGGAGGGGGAGGCGGTGGGGGAGACGGGGAAGTCGGTGGGAGGTCGGTGGGGGAGAGGGGTTGAGTAAGGTGGAGGGAGGGAGGTAGGGAGGGAGGAGGATGAGCGAGGGAGGGTGGAGGATGAGGGAGGGAGGGTGGAGGATGAGGGAGGGAGGGAGGGGGGAGGTGGTGAGTATGGGAGACGCTGCTCATGCTGATGCTGCTGATGGTAATGCTTCTGGTTATGCTGCTTCTGCTACCGCTGATGATTATACTGCTGCGACTGCTGCTGCTGCTGCTGATGGCGCACTCCTGCACGACTCGCCTTACGCGCGCGACCTCTATAACGGCATTCGTTCAACCGGCTGTACGAGCTGCTGATGAGACGTGTAGGAGACGAACCCGGTGAGGAGTGGTCCTATACAATCCATAATAAATAAATAAATCAAGGACATCCTTGCTGACTCTCAATACCCGTTGTCAGGAGGGTCGTGCTGCTGCTGCCACTCAGCTGGGATGTTTGCGCCGCCGTGAATTCCGTGGTTTGGCGATGAGAGTTTTGGCTTCGTGTGTGGAGGAGGAGGAGGCAACGGGGAGAAGCCCGGAGACAGCCCAGCAGCGCAGCGCCGCCGTCCACGAGGGGGAGACGCGCGGCTCCGCCACCTGCCGGCCTCACTGCGTCTGCGCCTCCGTTTAAGGAACGAGACAGGTGGACTTCTCCACAAATGTGGCTGTCGCCTGATGGTGCTGGTTGCAATTACTGGCCAAAAGTCGTACTCGGATTGTGGATGTTGTGGCTTGGCTCTCCAACACACCGGGTGTGCCGTACTATACGGAAGCTTGTGTTGCCTCCGAAACGTCGTGATTTTTATTTTATTTTACTTTTATTAATTCTAGATTTTTTTTACCTACGTGACTTAACCTAAAAAACCTAAGAATATGAATACTTGCAGTCACGAAACCTTCAAATCTAGAATTATTGTAATGAGCCTCGTGGAGAAGGCTTCTTCTTATTTATTTC
Organism: Lampetra fluviatilis; assembly: GCF_964198595.1. Lineage (NCBI taxonomy): Eukaryota > Metazoa > Chordata > Hyperoartia > Petromyzontiformes > Petromyzontidae > Lampetra > Lampetra fluviatilis. The sequence goes on from NC_136324.1 coordinate 4,160,021, forward strand.
TCACACTGGGCACAACACAGGCCGATGTATATATATGTACGTCTCCTCTCGACGTGGCCAGGCCCCGCCTCTGGTCACGTCCCCTTCCAGAACCTTCGAGCATGTTCCCGGAGCTTCCCGACTCACCCCACCTTTTACATTTAACCCAGATACGCCCCCCTTCTCATTATTGTTACATAACCTTACCCATACCCGTGGTTACCTTTCCAGGCCAGCAGGTCCTGTCATTACACTAGTAACGAATTGGCACGTTCTGTTTACGAGACAAACTTACTAATTGGCCGTGTCGGGTGGTGGCGGGTTTAATGACACATTTATACATTTAAGCAATCTAACCCAAAAAAAACCTGTATTGTGGAAGTTATTTGCCCCGAAAGCCTCCTACGGGTTAAACTCACCGCACTGTCTGTCCCCACGCCTACAACACCTGACAAGCCCTGCTGCTGCTGATGCTGCTGCTGCTGGTGCTGCTGCTGCTGATGATGCTGATGCTGGTGGTGGTGGTGGTCGTGGCGGTGGTCGTCCATGCAAACCGGAGCACACGGAGAACACCCACTGCGCATAGCAAGGAGACAACACTCGCATCTCCGCACAGATGGATTCATTCCACGGACTCGATCCATCCAGTGAGCCGGACCACATCTCTCCGCTGATCGCACCCAATCACGGCGCCGCGATCTACAGCCGCCCAAGTGCTACAACACCTGGCAAGCACTGCTGGTGGTCGTGGTGGTGGTGGTGGTGGTTGTCGCCCATCCTATTACTAACCTGCTTAGCTTAGGAGATTCTGGGCCATTTGGGGCATGTCTCAGTCTCATTGAGCAGCGGAGCTGTAGGACGACCGAGTTCCCCATACTCACCGTCTTGCTCCCTCCCTCCCCTCTCTCCTCCCTCCCTCCCCTCTCTCCTCCATCACCTCCGCTCCATCCATCGCCGCTCTACTTGCTTAGTTCGCATCGCGTCCCCCTCCCCTCCCTCCCTCCCCTCCCTCCATCACATCTCTCGTTCCATCCTCTATCATCTTCCTCCCCGCTGAGATCCCTCCCTCCTTCATCTCTTCCTCCGTCACCTCTCTCCCTTCATCGCCCATTTCCCCCTCCCTTCCATTACCTCCCACCGTCACCTCCATCGTCACCTCTGTCACCTCCCTCCATTTGCCTCCCCCACTCCCCACTCCCCACCCTCATCTCCCTAAATGACCCCCACCCTTCCTCCCACTCTCCCTCTCATCCGTTGTCTCTTGTGACCCTATAGCAAGGTCACGCGCCCCCTGCCCCCCCCAGCCCCCACTCCTCAACTCCTCCCCCGACCCCCCTCCCCTGCACTTCCCCCTCCCCCCCCCCGCGTCGACCTCCACATCTCCACATCACCACGCCGTGACATGAACACCGCTGCCGCATCGATTGTCGCTGCCACAAGGCAATGGCAATGCTGCGCCTCAAGGCTCCTCGTGTTCAGGAGGTTGCTGCTACACGCAGTTGTTTGACCAATTCCATCAGTGATGATGATGCTGCTGCTGATGATGATTATCTTTACTTATTCAAGAACGTATCGGTGAGTCTCAAAGTCTACATTTTAGGAGGGCCCTATGGTATTGGGGTGTTGGGCCAAATCTATTTTCAAAAAATCAACACATTCGTCAAGAACACGACGTGGCTTTCAAATACGCGATGTTTCGGGCAATGCCACTTCTTCATAGCACTACATCAATGTTCACTACTATCAACGCAGCAGTAACAACTATCTCATTTTTTAATTATCGAATGTTCCGCTGTCAAGCGTGGAAGATTAGGCCAAATACCGACTTCTTGGTTCTTTCGGTAAAGTCACGTAGAAGAGAAATAATAAAATAATAAAAATAAAACATTATAAAATACAATTCTCACGACGTTTCGGCCACAACGCAAGCAGCCGTCCTTGCGTTGTGGCCGAAACGTGAGAATTGTATTTTATTATGTTTCATTTATATTATTTTATTATTTCCCTTCTACGTGACTTTACCGAAAGAACCAAGAAGATGAATCCCTGCAGTCACGAAAGCTTTAAATCGAAACAAATACCGACTCTTGTAAAGGCGCTCTTTAGAACTCCCTCTAGCGAAGGCTCTTCCGCCAACAGTGACATGAGCAAAGCAATTGCAGTGCTGCGCCTTAACCCGTGCTTCCCGTGGGGGGGGGGGGGTGGAGGATCGGAGTACCCGGAGAAATCCCACCACGCACCACATACATTACGCGGGGATGCCACTCGCGACTAATTAACACGAGCCGGCTTGCTGCACTGTCGCAGCAAAGGTGTTAGAGAGTACTCGCAAAATATCGTGACGTTATCCCTCCCTCCCACACCCGCCCATGTCTCCGAAGCGCTGAATCAAAGGCACTCACCACCTCGCCACGCCTGGCTAAATATAAACACAACACACACACGCGCGCGCACGCCCAACGGCGCCTGGGCCACATGCAGCCCTAATGGCATCATCTTTACTACCCATGGCAGAGCCCGGGTAAAATTAACCGGCTTTGTGCCGCAAGGCACGTACGCTACCCACTGTGGTGGATTGTAACGTTCAGCAAGCGACACACGGGACTTGCAATCCGAAGTGCGCCGGTTCGAATCGATTTCCCGGCGCGGCAGTTGAAATTATTATTATAATGAGAGACGTGAATTCTGAATTCGGCCAGCCAGCCCGCTTGCAGAAGCATGTGGGCGCCACGGTGGTGAGATGTTAACTACCTCGCCTGGTATACAGGAGGTCGTGGGTTTGATCCCGACCCTGACGTCTGCTGCTGTATATTTGGAGTTTGTGGTCTCTCTCTCTCTTATCATCATCACGGTGGCTAGGAGATGTTAACTACCTCGCATGGTTTACAGGAGGTCTTGGGTTTGATCCCGACCCTGACGTCTGCTGCTGTATATTTGGAGTTTGCGGTGTCTTTCTCTCTTATCATCATCACGGTGGCTAGGAGATGTTAACTACCTCGCATGGTTTACAGGAGGTCTTGGGTTTGATCCAGACCCTGACGTCTGCTGCTGTATATTTGGAGTTTGCGGTGTCTCTCTCTCCCCGTGGTTGCGTGGATTTTTTTCTTCCGGGTCCACCGGTTTTTCCCTCCATATTTAGAACCAACGTGCGTTTCGAGTATGTGGCTGCTGCTATAAACGTCCCAGTAATTGTAAGCCACTTCGTTGAGCTATCATTTGTGCTAGTCAGGTCGCTCCTGAAAAAGAGCTATACAGCTCAGTGGTGGCGTAATTTTTTCCCACTGGGATTTTTGCACACAGCGTTGAAATACGGTGTTTTTTCTGGAATAATTTGCTGTTTTTTCCTGGATTTTTCTGTTGCGTGTAGTCACTTTACGATGTTTCTTATTCATGTTGTTTGTTTGATGCGGTTGCACCCGAGTCAAGAGCCGCCTGGCTCACAGGGTTATGCCTAATACATGAAATGAAATGAAAAAGATCAAACAAATTTTTCATTATTTACGTATAGGTACAGCGCTGTTAATCTGTGATCGGGCAGATCGCGTATGGTGGGGTAAAGTGTGGGTACTCCCACCCCTAAGAAGACGCAATTGGTCCAGCGCTGAGAGTGTCGACTACATAGTCCATGATTGGCACGCCGGCGTTCAGCAGGCGTTCATCCATAATGGGATTAACAATTGGAATTAATGTACATAAAAGTCATATATTATTTGGTTCTTTCGGTAAAGTCACGTAGATATAAAAATAATACAAATAATAAAGTGAATAAAAAATAAAAACCCGTTATACAGACTGTATTATTATTTTTATTCACTTCATTATTTTTTCTATCTACGTGACTTTACCGAAAGAACCAAACAATATGAAAGCCTGCAGTCACTAAAGTTTGAAGTCAAAAGTCATATATATTATTAATAATGGTGCAGGCTGATTAATAACACGTGTATTGTAATCGATATGGAATGGAGTGTTTGATAAGATTGATAATGATGTTATTAACTGTGTCGATGTATTCCTTAGCACTGCGTGCGTTTTGGTCATCAAGCTTAACGATTGACGCTCTGGTGGAGAGATAATGGGTGTCATTGAGCGAAATTGATGAAGGCTATAAGGTGGGTTAGGGCTACCAACGAGACGAGGGTTCTTTATCGGATGAGAGGACGGTTCTGTATGGGATGACACACGAATTGACAAGCCAGGTGCAAAACCATCTCCCCAGGAGGGCCCCCACCCCAGCCCCCACCCACTCCAGCTCCCCCCCCCCCAGGGCAAGCCCCTCCCCCACCCCAGGGCCCCCTCAACCCCAGGCCCCCTACTCCAGCCCCTCCTACCCCAGGGCCACCACCCAGCCCCCCCCCCCCACCCATTCATTTGTTAACTCGGTTATGTTTAAATTTCGATTTAAAGCTTTCGTGACTGCAGGGATTCATCTTATTGGTTCTTTCGATAAAGTCACGTAGAAGGTAAATAATAAAATAATAAAAATAAAACATAATAAAATAATTCTCACGACGTTTCGGCCACAACGCAAGCAGCCGTCCTCAGGTGAAGAACAGGTCTGTCGGAAAGACAGCGTCTGAATGAAACACCACCAGGCTTGGAGCGTATATGTTTAGCAGTTGTATAGTGCTTGCGTTTGTCTTTGCTCATGGACGTATTCACTTGTTTAGTTGCTTAGTGACTTTTTACTCTTCGGAGACACACAAGCAGAGATAGACAACACATACACTGTGTGTCTCCGTGTCTGTGTTTTGTCTCTCTCTCAAATTCAGTTCTACCTGATGACGATTGCTTGTGTTGTAATCGAAACGTCGTATTCTATTATTTAATTAATTTTATTTCTACGCGACTTTACCGAAAGAACCAAAGAGTCATTCCTGCAGTCACGAAAGCTTCAAATCAAGTTTTCGTGACTTTTTGCGTATTTATTATAATATATGTACTTGTTTACGAGTTCCTTTGTTTAGCTGTCAATGTGCGTGTATACGTGAGTGTATGCGTTTACTTTGATTATTTTCTTGTATGTTTATGTGTTTGTTGACATGGGACCTTGACCACGCTTAAGGCCACAGTTTATTGATCAATAATTCCCTGGTAAAAATAGAGAAATGTAGGTAAAAAACCAAGATTTTCAATGCGCGCACATTTGTATTATTGTCAATGCAAACATGCCTCATTGTAAAAAAGGTGTCAGTTTTGTTGCCAGATAAAAGGGTAAAAAAACAATTATCATATTTTGCTACTGGCAAAGTTGGTTCCAATGGTGTAAATGCTTAACCCGAGCTCGCATACTCTGATGGTGCATTGTCTTTGATTTGTGCGCCTTTTGGCGTCATCTGGTCCAACACCATGTGAGACTAGTCTCTAAGAAAAGCTGTCTCGGGTGTGGACTAATTAATTTCAAGGACAGTGCATACATTATCAGAGTTGTGTTTTTTGTTTGCATTCCGACCGCAGGTATTCTGGTCAATGCAAACATGACTCCTTGTAAAAAAAAGGTGTCAGTTTTGTTGCCAGATAAAAGCGTAAAAAAACTATTAGCATATTTTGCTACTGGCAAAGGAGGTTCCAATGGTGGTATTAATTAGACCCCAATACATTAAGCGTCCAAGATTCCAAAGGATATAAACAAGGCAATAAAAGTGTGTAATAATACTAGGAAATGTTCCAAAGTTTATTTGAAGCTGGGTTAAAGCAAACCAATGTTCGGTTGTGTTGTCACGCAAATGCATTTTTTTTTAAATGTGCTTATATGCACTTAGCCTGGCACAAGCACCCTGGTGAGTCACGGCCACTTAGAGGTGTTTGTTGTGGTTGTGTGTGTCTCTCTCTCTCCCATCCTCCCTCCTCTCGAGAGACTCCGTTCGTGTGTGGAGTGAGTGTGTGTGTGTGGAGTGGGTAATGCGTGTGTGTCTGTGCAATGTGCGTGGGTATGCGTGCACGTGGCCGACTCAGCCTCACATGAGTAGCGGCCGCTGGGGAGACAAAGGCGGCCGGGCGTGGTGTTGGCCCAACCAGCCCCTCGTGCGCCGTGCCGGCCTAAGTAGGTGCTCGCTATACGGGGGTCTTTGTGTTGTGCTTTGCAATGAATTGTATCTGATTTATTGTATGTGTGCGTGTGCGATTGAATCTGTGTCTGTGAGTGCGTGTGGAATATGGGGAGCGGTGGCGCAATGGTTAGCGCGCTTCGCCCCCAACTCCAGAGTTTGATTCTCGCTCGCGGCCCACGTCAGTGACAGCGAATATCTGAACCGGCTCCTGGGCCTCCCCCCTAGGTCAACTCAGCCTTAAAATGAGCACCTGCTACGAGTGCGCATGAGACATGATCCGCTGGGGAAGACAAAGACGGCAGTGGGGGTTGACCTGCCCAACCACGCCCGTCGTATGCGCGCCGTGCGCAGAGCTTAATAGGTGCTACTCGCCAACGGCACTTGCCCCAACAGTCTGCTCAAGGCTATACGGGGGATCTTTGTCTTTATTATGCGGGTACGCGTCTCGTGTATACTCTCTGTAATGTACGTAATGTATGCGTGCGTGCGCGCGCGCGCGCGCGGGAGATGATTTGGTCACCGAGTCTCTCCATCTCTCTCGTTACCATGGCCACGAGGTGCCTGTGCGCACGTGCGTATGTGTGTGTGTGCGTGCGTGTCAGGGGAGCGGTAGTGCAGCGGTTAGCACGCTGAGCTCCGAACCTGGTAACCCGAGTTCGATTCTCGCTCATTGGCCAACACCGCTGACGAGTATCCGAACCCCGTTCTGGGCCTCCTCCCCTAGGTAGACTCAGCCTCAATTGAGTACCTAGTGCGGTGTGTAAACCTCGCCACTAGGGAGGCAAAGGCGGCCTGGCGTGGTGCTGGCCACCCACCCCCTCGTGTGCCGTGCCGGCCTTTATAGGTGCTCACTAACAGCACTTGCCCCATTGGTCTGTTAAGGCTATACGGGGGATCTTTGTGTGGAGGAGCATTCCTTTACAAAAGTGCTTCTGTAATGCATGGCGTTACATGTTTGCTATATCAAGGCGACGTTTCTGATGATGGCCCTTCACCAGAGGCGTAGCTAGGATATTTTGCGCCCGGGGACGAACTATAAAATTGGCGCCCCCCCCCCCCCCCCGTTTAATCACATTTTCCTATTACATCGAATAAGGAATAACAATTTAAATTTTAATGAAACATTGTATTTAAAGAAGCAAATTTATAGAAATTATATTACATGGCTCACTCAGTCACTGTCGTAGACTGGTTGACATAGTCTACAAAAGATTATTTTTTCTTGATTTCACTGCCCCAAACTGGTCAATCACGTAATCAAAATCAGTTTTTTTCCAAAGTTTCTCTTTCAACGCTAAGAAGAGCAAGATCGCTGAGACGATCTTGTCCCATTGAAGCCGCAAATACGACAAAATAAGTTTCAATTTGCTGAACGACCGCTCACAACTTGCAATTGAAACTGCTATTGTTATAAAATTTGCAGTGAAATTCGCAAATTCGGAAATATGTCGTCTCTATAAAAACACAATAAAACCAAGAAGATCCAAAGGAGTTTCTGGTAGAACTTCATTCCGGTTACTGAGCAGCATTTTGCAATCTCCAATTTCTGTGAAAAGTTCGTGGCCATTGATGTCGGTGTCATAGAAATTTCCAAAATCTGTGCAATTTCCAGCAGAAATCCAAAATTTGTGTTCAGGTCTTTTAGTCGTAAAAACCGTGTTAACATCTCCTGTTGAAGTCGATAAAAAACGCTCTTCATAACGCGCACAATTTATTCTTCTGCTGAAAGTCCTGCATCTCTTGCCAGTTCTCCTGGCATCTTCCGACGTCGCCTAATTCTTCTGTCCACATCGATCCCCCAGGCTGTGCATCTTGTTTTGGCGTTTTCTACAGCAACTTGGCTCAAATCATCACGAAGCTTGACAAATTCATGCTCCAAAGATTCAAGATCAGTTGCTGCTTCCTTGAAATTCATAGTAGGATCCTGTAAGCGCTTCTGAACACGATCAATTTTTCCAAGAATGACATTCCAGAAATGTAATAAAACTATGAAGTTAAAATTTAATACGCATGCCTGTAACTGTTCTGCATCACTTCTGGTTTCAGGCGTCATAGTTACGTCCTCCGATAATTTGTCTAGCAGCCCTACTAGTTCATCCAGTCCTTCATAGATAGCTTTAACAGCTTCTGATCGTGCACTCCAGCGTGTTTCAGACTCCCGCTTTACTGTGATGGGCACAGCTTTTTTTAACTCTTCCCAACGAATTGTTGAACGAGAGAAAAACAAATATATACTTTCAACTGTTCCAAAAAATGTGACGATAAGTGGATCCTGTTTAGCTGAGTGTACTCCTGCTAAGCTTAAGCTGTGGTTGTCACAGTTGACAAACAATGCTCTGTGATTGTTGTCACATATTCGTTGTTGAAGGCCGGATATATGCCCAGTCATCACAGCAGCATTGTCATAGTATTGTGCCCGACAGTCGGCTAGAGGTATGTTGTCAGATTTCAGTCTCTCGACGATGACTCTTTCTAGGCTTGATGCATCTTTTGCATGTATCTCGATATAACCTAAACATGATTCTTTGATAGTTACTTTTTTAGTTTGAAAATCCACATCCACAAATCTTATGACCTGAGAAAGCTGTTCCCGATGTCCTATATCAGTAGTTGAGTCAAGTAAGATACCGTAGTACTTGTTTTTCCTGATATCACTCAACAATTGGTTCTTTACAGTCGACGCAAGTATGTGTATAAATTCATTCTGGATTTTCGGTGACAAATAAGAAACTGATCCCGGATTTTCTCCTGCGTGCTGTGCGTGTTTTGCTAACAATGGGTCATACTGAGCAACGAGTTTGATCAGCGCGAGAAAGTTTCCAACATTTCTATCCTCACCCGCATTCAAATTTTCCTCATGGCCACGTAGTGCCAAATTTTGTGAAACCAGAAACTTAATACAGGTGAGTATTCACATATAAGGTACGAGCGACGTACACGTATAAGTGAGCCTTGTAGTAAATGCTGCTAAATGAAGGCCACGCTATTTTGACGTGCGTGGGCTGCTCCGGCTGCTGCAGCCGCCTGGAGCGTGGTGTCACTAATAAGAACTCAAAATAGGCCGTCGTAGTTTCCGCCACCAAAAAACAGGCCAGTGACTAAGGCTGAAAGACTGCGCCTGTCTGTTGTTTGGGACGTTCTTCCATGTAAGTTCTTAATAGGCGCGCGTACCAAAATGTAATTACATGACATGTACGCTGTGTGTGGCGGGATATATAAACTTTTAGGTTGAGGTGTAGATTTGTGCAGTAGTTTCAGGCTGCCGTGCCCGCCGCAATAAGTTATAATGTAACGTTGTAAGCCTCATTTTGGCGCCCCTTTACCTTGGCGCCCGGGGACATATGTACCCCCCTGCCCTCCCTAGCTACGCCTCTGCCCTTCACAGCCCATAGAGAGGAGGCCTCTGTGTTTGAAGGACTATTGCCAAAAACGTCGACAGGTGGGTTGGGGGGGGGCTGTGTTGAGCTTATAGTTCATGTCGCTTGCTTCAGTTGTTTCAGAGATCGTTTGAGCCGGCTCTACCCGGAGCCTGAGTTCGAATCCGGGTTCCAGCCACTGCCTGCGATCACACCGCGTTCTCGAGTGTCGCGAGTTGATGGTCTCAGCCCAGTTAACCAACGGTTTACATAGAGACCCATAGACTCACGCTGGATGTCACCAGGCTGTAGGTGCAGTACCGGCTCTAGAGGGGCACGGTGTGTGTGTAGTGACATCGCTGGATGTCATCACGCTGTAGGTGCAGTACCGGCCCTAGAGGGCACGGTGTGTGTGATGACACCGCTGGATGTCACCAGGCTGTAGGTGCAGTACCGGCCCTAGAGGGCACGGTGTGTGTGATGACACCGCTGGATGTCACCAGGCTGTAGGTGCAGTACCGGCCCTAGAGGGCACGGTGTGTGTGGTGACACCGCTGGATGTCACCAGGCTGTAGGTGCAGTACCGGCCCTAGAGGGCACGGTGTGTGTGGTGACACCGCTGGATGTCACCAGGCTGTAGGTGCAGTACCGGCCCTAGAGGGCACGGTGTGTGTCGACCTGAAGGGAAGGTCGGGTAAGGCCATGACAGCCTAGTTAACACGGGAGGACACGTGACCGGTTAGAATAACAGAGGGGCACGCGAAAGAGGGCTGTGAGGGTCACGTGAAGGTTCTGGAAAGGGGGCGTGACCAAGGAGCGGAGTCGGCCACGCCGGAGAAAAATAAAAGCCGAGTCCCAAGAAGGATCTTTGCTGTCCATCCCGGGGAAGAAACCCTTCGTCTACGATCTCCGATCTTCAAGCACGTGGACCCGGGCAGTATGTTGTTGGTCCCAGTCCGAAGATGATAGTTACCTTGAAACCTGTGTAGTTAGCCAGGGTGGTCACCCCGTTGTGTTGAAGTAATAAATGCGCTGCCTTTGAGTCAGAGGTCGCAAACGGGTTTTGATTCCTTACCCGTACCCGGCCGCACCAGGGTCGCAAATGGGTACCCGTACCCGTACCCGGCCGGGTACGGGTAGCCGTGTATCGGGTAGGGTACGGGTATCGGGTACCCGGTTGCGACCTCTGCTCCGAGTCTAAGTGTGCGACTCAGTTGAACCCACTACACAGGGATACATTTGTAAAGGCGACTTCGATGCACTTGTCTTGAGATGGTTTCTTCATTTAAGGAGCCACGTGCTCACACTCCAACAGGCGGAGATCCCATTGCAACAGCCCCGAGTCTCCCACGCATCTCATCCTTATATACGGTCTGAGACCCCGCCAGAGGTCGCAAACGGGTTTTGATTCCTTACCCGTACCCATACCTGGTCGCAACAGGGTCGCAAACGGGTACCCGTACCCTACCCGATAGCTGGCCACGTATGGGTAGCCGGGTATCGGGTAGGGTACGGGTATCGGGTACCCGATTGCGACCTCTGGGCTCTAGGCTGCTCGCTCCACCAGCAGACTCCACCGTCCTCTTCTGTCAGGTGGTCACACTCCTATTCTCGATCATTCCCGTAGCCACCAGTCCATTCGTACTGCAAGCTGACTCACCTGTCGTTATCTCCCGTGGCCACTAGTCTATTCGCATTGTAGACTGACTCCCCTGTCATTACCTCCCGTAGCCACTGTTCCATTCGCACTGTAGGCTGACTCCCTGTCATTACCTCCCATGGCCACTAGTCCATTCGCACTGCAAGCTGACTCCCCTGTCGTTACCTCCCATGGCCACTAGTCCATTCGCACTGCAGGCTGACTCCCCTGTCATTACCTCCCGTGGCCACCAGTCCATTCGCACTGCAGACTGACTCCCCTGGCATTACCTCCCGTAGCCACTAGTCCATTCGCACTGCAGGCTGACTCCCTGTCATTACCTCCCATGGCCACTAGTCCATTCGCACTGCAGGCTGACTCCCCTGTCATTACCTCCCGTGGCCACCAGTCCATTCGCACTGCAGACTGACTCCCCTGGCATTACCTCCCGTAGCCACTAGTCTATTCGCACTGCAGGCTGACTCCCCTGTCATTACCTCCCGTAACCACCAGTCCATTCGCACTGCAAGCTGACTCCCCTGTCATTACCTCCCGTAGCCACTAGTCCACTCGCACTGCAGGCTGACTCCCCTGTCATTACCTCCCGTAACCACCAGTCCACTCGCACTGCAAGCTGACTCCCCTGTCATTACCTCCCGTAGCCACTAGTCCACTCGCACTGCAGGCTGACTCCCCTGTCATTACCTCCCGTGGCCACCAGTCCATTCGCACTGCAGACTGACTCCCCTGGCATTACCTCCCGTAGCCACTAGTCTATTCGCACTGCAGGCTGACTCCCCTGTCATTACCTCCCGTGGCCACCAGTCCATTTGCACTGCAGACTGACTCCCCTGTCATTACCTCCCGTGGCCACCAGTCCATTCGCACTGCAGGCTGACTCCCCTGTCATTACCTCCCGTGCCCACCAGTCCATTCGCACTGCAGACTGACTCCCCTGTCATTACCTCCGGTAGCCACTAGTCCACTCGCACTGCAGGCTGACTCCCCTGTCATTACCTCCCGTAACCACCAGTCCACTCGCACTGCAAGCTGACTCCCCTGTCATTACCTCCCGTGGCCACTAGTCCACTCGCACTGCAGGCTGACTCCCTGTCATTACCTCCCGTAGCCACCAGTCCATTCGCACTGCAGGCTGACTCCCCTGTCATTACCTCCCGTGGCCACTAGTCCACTCGCACTGCAGGCTGACTCCCCTGTCATTACACATAGGCTCGCGAAGATAAACAGGTCCCACAAACGAATATTGAGACCCATGTACTACTGGACATCTGTGAAAAAGAGCTTGACAGATCATCGCATTCCTCCAGTATGAATACATATTCTTCTTCAGACACAATGCTGTGTTCTGTGTGACCCGAGTAGTGCGTTGGTTAGTATTTGTAGCAATCGCTGCTCCATCACAGAACTAATCACGTCCAATCAGCTGAGCTGAGAAGATGCCCCCCTAGACAATTGCGGCTGTCGCCTTGTCCGTTGCAGTTAAAGTGTGGGCGACGTGGTGGGCGACTGGGTGCGTGGGTGGAGTGAGTGTGTGTGTGGAGTGAGTGTGTGTGTGGAGTGAGTGAGTGTGTGTGGAGTGAGTGAGTGTGTGTGGAGTGAGTGTGTGGAGTGAGTGTGTGTGGGCGACTGGGTGCTTGTGTGGAGTGAGTGTGTGGAGTGAGTCTGTGTGTAGTGTGTGTGTGGAGTGAGTGTGTAGTGAGTGTGTGTGGAGTGAATGTGTGGAGTGAGCGTATGTGGGCGACTGGGTGCTTGTGTGGAGTGAGTGTGTGTGTGGAGTGAGTGTGTGTGTGTAGTGAGTGTATGTGTGTGTGAAGTGAGTGAGTGTGTGGAGTGGAGTGAGTGTGTGTGGAGTGAGTGTGTGGGTGTGGACGGAGTGTGTGTGGAGTGAGTGTGTGTGGAGTGAGTGAGTGTGTATTGTGTGTTTGTGCAGTGAGTGTGTGTGTGGAGTGAGTGTGTGTGGAGTGAGTGTGTGGGTGTGGAGTGAGTGTGTGTGGAGTGAGTGTGTGTGGAGTGAGTGTGTGTGGAGTGAGTGTGTGTGGAGTGAGTGTGTGTGGAGTGAGTGTGTGTGTGGAGTGAGTGTGTGTGGAGTGAGTGTGTGTGGAGTGAGTGTGTGTGGAGTGTGTGTGGAGTGAGTAAGTGTGTGTAGTGAGTGTGTGCGGAGTGTGTGTGTGTGGAGTGAGTGAGTGTATGTGGAGTGAGTGAGTAATCCTGAATCCCGATTTTGATTCCGGCTCAACGGCCACCATCAGTGACGATTATCAGAACCGGTCCTGGGACCTTCACTAGCTCAACTCGGCCTCAAATGAGTTACCTGGTGCAGCTTAAGCATCGCCACTGGGGAGACAAAGGCGGTCGGGCGTGCTGCTGGCCACCCACCCCCTCGTGTGCCGTGCCGGCCTTCATAGGTGCTACTCGCGAACAGCACTTGCCCCAACAGTATGTTGAGGCTACACGGGGGATCTTTGTCTTTGAGTCCCTGCAGGTTTTGATGACAATGCCATTGTTTCGTTATCTCGATGTTTATACTCTTTGGTTCTTTCGGTAAAGTCACGTAGGTGAAACATAAAAAATAAGAATAAAAAAACTAGAAATAACTAAATTAAATCAGCAACACAAGCTTCTCCTCCCTAACCCCCCCCCCTCTTACCTTAACACATTCCTGCGGAGGGAGCTGGAAGGAACGTTGGGTTGCTCGGTCAATGGCCAGGGTCAACGGCGGCGTGGTGAATTCCGCAAATATGGCCGACTGTGAGGGCGGGCACAAGCCGGCGTGAGTAGGTTAAACGTTGAGTTTTATAAGGGCACCATGGAGTGACCAGCCCCTCCCCACCCAGCCCCACCCCTCCCACCCCCCACCCAGCCCCACCATCCCCACCCAGCCCCTCCCCACCCAGCCCCTCCCCACCCTCCCCACCCTCCCCACCCAGCCCCTGCCCACCCCACCCTCCCCTCTCCACCCAGCTCTCCCCCTCCCATTTTTGGATGCACGACGGATGGACGGACACAATAATCCCCTGTGGGCTGGTGGAACCAGGTGGTTCCTACCAGTATAACCGCTTGTCACAAACAGCTCTCTTTGCCCACTACAGTAATTTTGTTTCTTGCTGTGGTTGTCCCACATGATGACGGAAGCTTGTGATTTAATTTTGTTATTTCTAGTGGATTTATTTTATTTTCACCTACGTGACTTTACCGAAAGAACCAAAGAGTATGGATCCTTGCAGTCACGAAAACTTCAAATCTAGAATATCTCGATGTTGTCATCTCGTTCGTACCCTTTGCTGAGTGCTTGCCAGCGTCCTTCATAGATCAGTTTAGCACGTATGCTTTTGCGAGCAATGTCCTCATCCATTGGCTTAGATCGCGTACATATATAAATGTGTCGTTAAACCCGCCACCACCCGACACAGCCAATTACTAAAGTTTGTCATGTTAACAGAACAAATGAACCTATCTACGTGACTTTATCGAAAGACCAAAAGAATACACATTTATATATTTACACGATCTAACCCAAAATAACCCTGTATTATGCGTACTTCATAGGTGCTTTGTCCTCACCATTAGCAAGTCGTTATCATATCATTTGAATATATTGCAAACACTTCATGTGCACGGAATGTATATGTATGAGTCTTTTATTCGCATTGAAGACACTGTTCGCGTAGACCACATTGACTGCTGGGGCAAGTGCTGTTAGCGAGCACCTGCGATTGCTGGGTACGACACGGTACCTGGTGCTACGTGGACACTTCAAGTGGTAATGTTTACGCACAGCACCAGGTACGTACTCATTTGAGGCTGAGTCGACCAAGGGGAGGCCCAGGACCGATTCAGATGAGTCGCCACTGGTTGTTTGGCCGTGAACGGGAATCGAACTCGGGGCGCCGAGTTTCGCAGCGCTGTGGGGGGGGGGGGGGGTTGCGCTAACCACTGCACTACCGCTCCCCACCAGCACCCAGCACACACACAAAGACATGAAAGGAACTCTTCAATAAATTGCAGAGAGGGGGAGATTCTGAATTGTCCACAGGTGCAGCAGCTGTCATCCCCGTGTCTCACCATATCAAGCACTCCCTCCCCCCCTCCACATCAAACAAAGCTCGGATTTGAAATGTTTTCATTGCATACGACGGTTGCCTGCGGGACACGACTCAATAAATAATTAGAATAAAACTCGCCTTTTGCCCGTCCAAGGACGGCGGGTGTATTGCAGTAAATCTGAAACTTGCAAGCAAAAAGAGAGAGCGCGACGTGATATTCATCGCATCAATTCGTGTGCACTTTGTAAGGGTGCGGTGACACAGACCTCTTTCATTTTAAGGTTATAACCCCTTTGTTCGTCGTGACGTCCTTTTGACTTCGATGTCTCAACAGCGCTACGGAGACCACGTGACGTGAGGGTTCTGCCTTTGCAGTGAGGGTTGTCAGTTGACGCCGAGGAGGGGGGAGGAGGCGCCTCGGCCCCCCATGTGGAGTGACGTCAGCCGCTAATTATTATGAATTGGGGAGGGGGGGGGGGTGTTCATTTGGAGGACGTCACCTTATCATGATTATTAATCAGAGGGGCTGTTCGATGTGGAGTGACGTCACCTGCTCATGATTATTTTTTCTTCTTGGTTCTTTCGGTAAAGTCACGTAGAAGGGAAGTAATAAAATAATAAAATAAAACATAATAAAATAATTCTCACGACGTTTCGGCCACAACGCTGTCTCCCCGACAGACCTGGTCTTCACCTGAGGACGGCTGCTTGCGTTGTGGCCGAAACGTCGTTAGAATCATTTTACTATGTTTTATTTGTATTATTTCATTACTTTCCTTCTACGTGACTTTACCGAAAGAACCAAGAAGATGAATCCCTGCAGTCACGAAAGCTTTAAATCGAAATCTGCTCATGATTATTAATGAGGTGGGAGGGTTGTCCATGTGGAGTGACGTCATGATCCTTGCACACAGACATTCTTGGCTCATTCGAGTAGGTAATAATAATGGGGTGGGGTGTCCATTTGGAGGACGTCACCTGCTCGTGAATATTAATGCGGGGAGCTGTTCGATGTGGAGTGACGTCACGAGCGTCTAGGACATTCCTGGGTGACTAAAGTGTAAACCTCTTACCCGTGGCACAAGGCACGGGAACGGGGACGGGAGTCTTGGCAGGGCTGCCGTTCTGGAGCAGCAGGGAACGGGATAAGGAAGAGGGGAGGTCGAGATGGGAGTCTCCCAAGACGGACAGAGTGGAGGAGGAGGAGGAGGCCACGGCTCAAGATGAGCAACATGGGAGAGGGGAGAGAGGGAAAATAATGACCGGGTCAAGATGTCGTTGATGACAAGAGGGTGAGTCTCAAGACTCCTCGCCAGGAGGGGTTCCTGCTACGACGACTACACTCAGATACTTTGGGCTATGCATCCCGTAGACGCGTGTAGACACGTGGCTAAACGCTTCAAGCTCCGCACAGATGGGCTCACGAAACCTTCCACGTGTCGTACTGTCGTGTCCAGTGCGACCACCTGGCTGCGTTAGGTTAACGTGGCCCGGCCAATGATGGAGCCAGGTTCGCAGTGCTCTGGGCTGATGGGCCAGGTTGGAGTGAGACGGGGCAATTCGAATTCGTGTGATAATACTGGTAGGAACCGCCAGGTTACACCAGCCCACAGGGGATTATTGTGTCCGTCCGTCCGTCGTGCAGGGAGAGGCTGGGTGGGGAGGGTGGGGCTGAGTGGGGAGGGTGGGGAGGGGCTGGGTGGGGAGGGTGGGGCTGGATGGGGAGGGGAGGGTGGGGAGGGACTGGGTGGGGAGGGTGGGGCTGGGTGGGGGGTGGGAGGGGTGGGGCTGGGTGGGGAGGGGCTAGTCACCCCGTGGTGCCCTTATAAAACTCAACGTTTAACCTACTCACGCCGGCTTGTGCCCGCCTTCACAGTCGGGCATAATTGGGGAATACACCACGCCGCCGTTGACCCTGGCCATTGACCGAACAACCCAACGTTCCTACCAGCTCCCTCCGCCGGAATGTGTTTATAATTGGCGGTATACGCAATGCTTTTGGATGCTGCCCGTGTTGGCAATGGCTCAAGCGCGCTCACTGGACTTGCAATCCAGAGGTTGCCAGGCTCGATTCGATCTGCCGACGCCGTAGCTTAAACAGGAAAACAATAAAATTTTGACTTAAAACTTTCGTGACTGCAGAAATTCATATTATTGGTTCTTTCGGTAAAGTCACGTAGATATAATTTTTTTTTAAATATAAATGAAAAAAATGCAAATAAAAATAATACATTTTTAAAAATCAAAAATACAAACGCTATTGTGACAAGGGAAAAATCAGGAAGCAGTCAATTGACCGGCTCATTAAACGAACGGGGCAAAGGGGGGCGGGGGGGATATATGAAGGAGGATTAAATATAATTTACTGAATGAAACCGTGGGATTTCCCTCACCTGTGTTTACAAGGACAGCCAGGCACGTGTGTGTGTGCTCGTTGACAAGCACTTGCCCGAACAATCTGTCAAGGCTACAAGGGGGATCTTTGTGCTTGCGTGCGGGGAGCGGTGGCGCAGTGGTTAGCGCACTGCGCTACGAACCCGGCGACCCGAGATCATGACCACTAATGGTGACGAAATATTTGAACCGATCCTCTGCCTCACCTAGGTCGACTCAGCCTCAAAACGAGTGGCCTAGTGCGGTGTGTAAAATATCAGCACTTGGGGTGACAAAAGCGGTCGGGCGTGGTGCCGGCCACCCACCCCTTTGTGCTACGTTCCGGCCTTCATAGGTGCTCGCGAACAGCACTGGCCCCTACAGTCTGTTAATGCTACACGGGGGGATATTTGTTTTGTATGAGCGTGTGGGAGCAGATGCGTATTTACGCGTGTGGAGAGTGGGTTGGTGATGATAGGGTGCGGTGTGTGAATAGCGAATGGGGGTGGTGAGTGGCTGCATTGTGAGTGGGTGTATATGTATATATAAGAGTGGGTGGATAATGAGTGCTTCAGACGTTCATCGAAAGTAAATTGACCGCGGCGTGGTTGGAACGAGGGTAGCTAATATCGATGCGTCTTTATCATCATCATCCATCATCATTCATCATCATCATCATCAAATGACGTGGAACCCATCCTGGTAAAGGGGAGGATCACGCCCCGAACGCGCGAGAGAGGGCGAGTGGTTTAACGTACCGCGCTTCCGATAATTAAGAGTTCGACTCCCGGCCAAGGCGAACAACAGTGGCGGGTGAAGTCTGCACCGGTCCCGTTGCCTCACCTAGGTCGACTCGGCCTCAAAACGAGTCACCTGGTGCGGTGTGTCAACAAAAGCCAAAAAAAAATCAAATCAGCACTGGGGAAGACAAAGACGGCCGGGCGTGGTGCTGGCCACATACCACAAGCCCCGCCCCTACCCCCCTTGCGCCGTTCCACCCATCCATAGGTGGCCGCCAGCAGCACTTGCCCCATCAGGGCCGTGCAGGCTACACGGGGGAGCTTTGCCTTTCTGAGCGGCCCTCGTTTTTGTCGCATCGGGGGAGGCCAAGCTGATGACGGCGATTGGCAATTAGGGCTGCGTCACAGCGAAGTTGGGGCTCATTGCCAACGTGCGTGGGGAAGGATGAGATGCCAAATGAGTGTTACCATGGATACCTAATTGCCGTGGCTGGCTATTGAGCAACCCCCCCCCCTGCTGAAGACTCTGTCCCCCCCCCACACACCCCTTTGAATCCGCTAGTCGAGCAAACAATATTGGAAGTGATGGTGGTGATAATGACCGTGATGATGGTGATGATGACCGTGATGGTGGTGATAATGATAGTGGGGAGCGGTGGTGCAGCGGTGAGCGCCGCGCTGCGCTACGAACCAGGCGAACCCAGTTCCATTCCAGCTCGAGGCTGCTAACGCCAGTGACGATTATCTGAACTGGTCCCGGGCCCTCCCCTAAGTCGTCTCAGCCGCAAATTAGTACCTGCTGTTGTGTGTGAACATCGCCACCGGGGAGACAAAGGCGGCCGGGCGTGATGCTGGCCACCCACCCCTCCCCCTCGTGTGTCGTGCCGGCCTTAATAGGTGCTCGCTAACGGCATCTTGCCGCCAAAGTCTGTCAAGGCTGTCACAGGGAGGGGGTCTTTGTCTTTGCTAATGACAGTGATGATGGTGGTGGTGATAATCATGACATTCAATCTGTCTGCAGTAGTTCGAATGGGCGGGTCCCACTCCAACACCCTCGTCTTCCTCCTCCACCGCGCACACCACGCGTCCCACCCATCACTCCCTCCTCCCCCTGCTACTCACAACCTCCAAGTTGCTTACCCAGTCATCATCCTCCGCCCTGCACGCGCCACGCGTCCCACCCATCACTCCACCTCCTGCTACTCACAACCTCAAAGTTGCTTACCCAGTCATCATCCTCCACACTGCACTCACCACGTGTCCCACCCATCACTCCCTCCTCCCTCTGCTACTCCAAGCCTCCGAGTTGCCTACCCAGTCATCATCCTCCACCCTGCACTCACCACGCTTCCCACCCATCACTCCACCTCCTGCTACTCCAATCCTCCGAGTGGCCTACCCAGTCATCATCCTCCACCCTGCACTCACCACGTGTCCCACCCATCACTCCCTCCTCCCTCTGCTACTCCAAGCCTCCGAGTTGCCTACCCAGTCATCATCCTCCACCCTGCACGCACCACGCGTCCCACCCATCACTCCTCCTTCTGCTACTCACAACCTCAAAGTTGCTTACCCAGTCATCATCCTCCACCCTGCACTCACCACGCGTCCCACCCATCACTCCACCTCCTGCTACTCACAACCTCCGAGTTGCTTACCCAGTCATCATCCTCCACCCTGCACGCACCACGCGTCCCACCCATCACTCCTCCTCCTGCTACTCACAACCTCCGAGTTGCCGACCCAGTCATCATCCTCCACCCTGCACTCACCACGTGTCCCACCCATCACTCCCTCCTCCCTCTGCTACTCCAAGCCTCCGAGTTGCCTACCCAGTCATCATCCTCCACCCTGCACTCACCACGTGTCCCACCCATCACTCCCTCCTCCCTCTGCTACTCCAAGCCTCCGAGTTGCCTACCCAGTCATCATCCTCCACCCTGCAGTCACCACGCGTCCCACCCATCACTCCACCTCCTGCTACTCACAACCTCAAAGTTGCTTACCCAGTCATCATCCTCCACCCTGCACTCACCACGCATCCCACCCATCACTCCTCCTCCTGCTACTCACAACCTCCGAGTTGCCGACCCAGTCATCATCCTCCACCCTGCACTCACCACGCGTCCCACCCATCACTCCACCTCCTGCTACTCACAACCTCAAAGTTGCTTACCCAGTCATCATCCTCCACCCTGCACTCACCACGCGTCCCACCCATCACCCCACCTCCTGCTACTCCAAATCTCCAAGTTGCCTACCCAGTCATCATCCTCCACCCTGCACTCACCACGCGTCCCACCCATCACTCCACCTCCTGCTACTCACAACCTCAAAGTTGCTTACCCAGTCATCATCCTCCACCCTGCACGCACCACGCGTCCCACCCATCACTCCACCTCCTGCTACTCCAAATCTCCAAGTTGCCTACCCAGTCATCATCCTCCACCCTGCACTCACTACGCGTCCCACCCATCACCCCACCTCCTGCTACTCACAACCTCCAAGTTGCCTCCTCTATCCTCCTCCACCTCCTCGTGATTGCATCTTGCTCGCCTTCTCTGGCGCGGTCTATTATCATTGTTGTAACTGTCGGTAATTTCACACAGCGTGAGAGTGCTATATCGGGCCCTCTCGCGAGGCTGATTGTGGCTGTTTTTGGCTCTGAGCGCTTCACAACGGCCACATCGGCAGGGCGCTGATAGAGCTTGCTTAGCCCAGGAAAGCCTCGCCGAGTCTCAACACTCTTTCTCAGGAGCGTCCTCCAAAGTTGTGGACCAATCAACTTCAAGGACAGTGCACATTATCAGAGTTATGTTTTTTGTTTGCATTATGACTGCAGGTATTGTGGTCTATGCAAACATGACTCCTTGTAAAAAAGGTGTCAGTTTTGTTGCCAGACAAAAGGGTAAAAAAACAATTATCAATCTATACACCCGTCAATAACAACCCTGTGACCTTAATTTTTTTTAATATATCATAGGCGACGTTTCGGGCAATGGCCCTTCTTCATAGCACACAGAGAGAGATCGGGCAAGTTGGGCCAAGTGTGGCCGCGCCGGCGTATCGGGAGTGGGGGAAAATATTCCAAACGATCCCTTGAGAACAAACAGAAATGAAAATCGATCAATGTCTACGATGCATCGCTGGGAACAAACATCTTCAAAGCTGCCGATTGATTGTGCCAATTATCAATACATGTTGAAGTGGGTCGCAAATATTTCTCAACTCCATCATCATCACTCAGCACTTCTGGATGAAGCTGTCGCTATCTCTTACGATCCTGCTTTGTAATGACCCACCTGAATCTTTACGAGCGGAGCTCATTTGGTCGCTCCGTCTCCCTAAGCTGTGGCGGTCTCTCCTCTCCCGACTCTGCGTGCGGAGCCCTTGGCCCACCGCTCAGTGCTGAGTCTCGACAGTGCAGCCGTCATGACGTAAACAAAACGTGCCAATTCGTTACTAGTGTAGAGAAGTTCCGACGAACGTACTCGTAGACGGAGGTAAGTTAAGGGCTTCCGCCAGGGTTTATTAAAGCTTATCAATATTACACAGGGTACACAACTCCCAGGGGCTAGGGGTCCTACTCTGAGTCTGGGACTCTGCCGGCTAGCTCCGGTCTCTCTCGTGTCGGATCGTGGACTCTGCCGACTCCACCGACCGGAGAGAGAAGCACCTCTACGGCTACCACCGGCTTCTCCCCAGACTCCCTATTCGATCCCTCTCTACCCCTGGTTCCCTCTTCACCTTGCCTACTCTACCCGTTCCCACAGTGACCCCGCTTACGTCACAGGGTCTCCCTTAAGTACCCTAGGAGACGTGACGTCATCGCACTGAACGGCACACCTGACGTCATGTCCATATTTTACTCCTCTACATTAGTTCAGCACACCGGTGTGTCGGAGAGTAAACCCACAACATTGACAATTGGGATTCAACAATCCGTCCCTGCCATCTCATGCAGAGCAATCTCACACCGCCCAAGCATTTACGATCTGCAATGTCCAGGACTGAGCATGACTGATCCAATTACTAACCAGGCTTAAATCGCTTTGGCTTGCACGATACAACAAGATTGGTTTACTTTCCAGACAGGTGATTTGAATGTGTAATGTCTCCAATATGAATATAGCCTATATATATAGATATGTATAAAAGGGAAATTTGTGAATATGTGTGTCTGTTCGAAATATTTAGCATACTTCCCAACATGCAACAAACTTGAAATTTGGCATGTGGTTAGCTTCCAGTCTGTACACAATGCAAAACGTCTGAAAATAGACTTTTGTATTTTGGGGGGGCGCAATAATGGAAACAATATTTTGCACGGCAAATGAGCGGTGACGTCACACCTGTGATGTCACCCGCATGCGGAATTGTCACGCAGTGTGCCTGCTGACGTCACGCACCCCTACCCCCCCACCCTCCGCTTAGGCCGTGTATTAATCCAAGACAAGAATCCAAGTCCCGGGCGAAGCCGGGTAGTAAAGCTAGTACTATATATATGTGTAATAAAAGACTTGACCACGATCTCTGGCTCAGTGTCCTTTATTCGGTCCGTACTGCGTTCCCACACGGCTGTCTCTCTTATTCTCTCTGTGCTGGTTCTGTGGTGCCACAGCGACGGGGCCGCTCGGCCGAGCCAGGGAGCCGCCCGGCTTCCACCGCCGCACTGCCCCCCATCACCCCCCCCACATAAACACGCACCCGCACCCACGTAGGGCCTCGTGGTCGGGTCACCTACCCTGAGTTTTCACCCGAGGGCCCCCTAGGGGGGTTACCCCACGGTTTCTCAGGGCCAGGGAATTGGACAGGACCCTTCCCAGGCCAAGTAACACTGCGGCGCCGTGGGCGGATTTGAGATCGCACGACCACGGCGAGCTCAGAGAGCCCCGCAGTTAGAAACGCATACAAACACAAACACGGGTCAGCAAGGCAGATAGCTGGGATCAGGACCCGGGACGACTGATTGGTCGAAAGTTCAAAGGCCGGCGGGATCGCAAAAGAGCGGGAAATCCTAGGCTCAGGATTGGTCGAGAGACCAAGGCGGTCGGGACGGGGGCGCCTAGCCTTTGATGTGAATAGTTTAAAAGAAAACGCAGGGGCAGTAGGGAACTCTCTTCTTCTGGAGTTTGGACACGGGGTCAGCGACGAAGGAGTCATCGGGCGAGCCGCTAGATTGTCTGCAGGACGATCTGAGCGCCGCAAGGTCACCAAGGACTACAGACGGTATCGTGTTGCGCGCCTTACAACACCTCAGAGCGGAGGGTAGGATCCGTAGGAGAGGGTTAGTTCGGGGTAAGGACGAGTAGGAAAGCGGTTTAGCAGAGAGCGCAGCATAGAATAGGGCTACACGGCACCAGAGTGTGGGTTAGAAGCGCCTTGCTGTCCCGCACACACACACGGGTGGCTCGGTTGGTTAGCAAGGGCTAATAAAATCTCGAGCGTAGTAACAAAACCGTGTTGTTGGGTGTTTTTGGAACGTGGTATTAGCGTGCACTGCATTCGCGAGTGTGTGGTCGTTGTACGCATAAAGGCCGTGGTCTCTGTACGATTGTGCGGGTACGGAGGTGTGTGCGTTAACGCCCGGGGAGAGCACTTTTGGTGTGTTGGCGTGACTACGCAGCCGTGTGAGAGGAGAATCGTCCTTGTACGATATTTGTGTTGACGTGCACGCGCGAGTGGGGGAGGGGACGAGTCGTCGTGTCGGCGTGTGCCCCGCTTGCGTGCGCTCGTTACTTGCGTAAGCTCTCGGCGTGCGTAATCGGCGTGCCCAAGGTGCGCGATCGTAACGTGGGCGGCCAGCGCGGCGCAGAGCGGCGCAGGAGTGGGTATCGCGTGTGGAGCTGTATGCGTGTGTGCGCGCACGTTCACGACGTGTGTAACACAGGTGCGCGATCCTAACGTGAGTGGTCAGGGTTGGGTGAGTGCCGTGCAGAGCTGTGTGTGGGTGTGCGCGTGCGTGGTTATCCATGCCTGCTACGCGGACCCGCGGTGGAGGGGAATCCTCGGGTGACGGCTCCCACACCCTGGGTGAGGAGCCTAGCGGCGGTTCGCTTAGCAGCGGGGGGGCGATTGATGATGTTAGTCCGGCCGTTAGTATTATCGAGGGAGGGATCTCGGGGGCTAGCGACCCCCACAAATTGGTGTCGGAAGCGGTACGGACCCCCGCGTTACCTCACGCTAAAATAAGACTGATATTTACCGGCCGGGGGGCCCCTTCGTGGAAGGCATTCGCCCGCAATCTCTTAGGGGCCAAGGAAATTAATGGATGGACGGACGCGCAGGCAGTACGTCAACTTAATATGAATCTTGATGGGCGGGCAGCCGATTTTGTAGAAGCGTTACCCGCGAGCGCACAGACACAGCTAGAGGAGCTGATGCGCCGACTCGATCAGCGTTTTGGCACGCGTGATGAGGAGGAAGCAAAATCGGCCTTAGAGGCGCGCCGTCGCCAACCTGGCGAAGATCTCCGTGATTACGCCGAGGATGTGCGCGAGTTAACAAAGATCGCACGCCCGGGGTACGCAACTGAGGTTATTGAGGAACTGGCTGCCGAGAAAATCCAGCGGTACCTGTCTCGCACGGCGTGGTGGCAGCCAGACATGAGCTGCCCACGTCTTCCCTTTAACACCCTTGTCGAGCGCGCACGTAAGTGTGAAAGAATTCACAGCGAACGCGCGCAGCTCCGGGGGCTGGGACGAGAGCGCGCCATTGCGAGCCTGCTCTCGGAAGACGAGGAGGAGGAACAGGAGCTCGCGAGGACGGTAAGGGGCCGGGAAAGAGAACCTCCAGTGTCCCGCGAGACAACCCCGGGATGGGTTGCCGGTATACAAACGGGTATAAAGGATGTCTCCGGCCAAGTAACCCAGGTACGCGAGGAAACGAATACAAATATGACCCAACTGCAATCCTCCGTTGAGACCATCCGATCCGAAATGGGGGACCTAGACTCCACGGTAGGAGGGCTAACTGGAAGGATAGCCCGACTAGAAGCAGAGTATGAGCAACAGCGCACGGGGGGAGGAGGGAGTGGGCAGAAAGTTCGCCACAGAGCCGCCACTCCTCCCAGGACGTGTTATGTGTGCGACCGTCGAGGGCATCTCATGAGGGACTGCCCTCAGCTCGCCCGTGCGAGGCCGATGCATAGGTCAAACACTAAGCCCCCCCTAGAGAGGGGACCACCGGGGGATGAAATCGACGTAGACCCGACCCAAACCAGCTGTAATAATAATGGCGAGCGAGTGATCCATAAACAGGTTACAACGACAACACCCAAGGGCGCAGGGACCTCGGGCGATTGGCTGCGGGAGCTGGTGGCAGGGATAACGGGAGCCACGTCGCTGGTGGAAGGCCAGGTGAACGGGCAGCGCACCCGGATCCTGCTGGACACGGGCGCCGTGGCCTCTCTCATGAGCGCCGCGCACTGCAGCATGCTCGGGGTGGACGTGGGCTGCCTGCAGGCCCCGGATCGCGCGCTGCACACGGCAAGCGGAGCCGGGATGGGGTTGCTGGGGAAGGTCTCCCTCGAGGTCCGTCTAGGAAACCAGGTGTGCACACAGGAATTCTACGTTTCGAGTGTGTTGTGCCACGAGTGCATTGCAGGAACGGACCTCCTGGAAAAGTTGGGACTTAACGTACAGCCCCGGCAACGATGCGCTACGGTGGAGGGCAGCGGGGAGCGGATTCCGTTCCTAGGACAGGAGCCGAATCGCCCACGCTTCACACCCGTGGCCGCTACGCTGGTGTCGGCCGTCACCATCGGGCCTCTCGCCGAGATGCTGGTGCCAGTGGCAACCCTCTCCACCGACCCAACCCACCGACCATCGGGCGAGGTAATGCTGACTCCTCACCCGGAGTTGGCATCGCGATACGGGGTGGTAGGGTCAGCCACACTGGTAAACGCAGATGGGGGCCGGCTGTTTATACGTGTGTTTAACCCACACAGTACCCCGGCAATGATACGACGACGCACCCCGGTAGCCACCGTACACCCCCTGCACGCTCGCCACTCGAACGACTCGGTGTTCGCACTCTGGGCGGAGGACCCTGGCCGCCCCGAGGACAGCCAGGATCTGGCCTGGCGGGTCGGCCCGACCCCCCGAGCCGAGATTGTTCCCCTGCAGGATGCGTTACATGTGCCTTGGGCAGCCTTACCTAAGGGGGAGGCCGATCAGCTGCGCGGGTTATTGCGGGAGTACGCCGACGTGTTCAGTGAGCACGATTCGGACGTGGGCCGGACCGACCTGGTCAAGCACCAAATTGACACAGGTGCAGCCCGACCCATCAAACTCCCCGCATACCGAGTGGGCGCGCCTGAACGGACCCAGATCAAAGAGGCAGTCACGGATATGCTACGCGATAACATAATCCAGCCCTCCGCGAGCCCTTGGTCTGCCCCGGTGGTACTGGTAACGAAAAAGGACGGATCGACTCGGTTCTGCGTTGATTACCGAAAATTGAACGCAGTCACCCTCGGCGACGCTTTTCCCATCCCACGCATCGACGACACCTTCGACAGTCTCGCAGGAGCGCGGTATTTTTCCACCCTCGATCTGGCGTCCGGTTACTGGCAGGTGGAGATGACGGAGGAGGATCGGCCAAAAACAGCATTCACCACCCCGATGGGCCTGTTTGAGTTTCGAGTGTTGCCGTTCGGACTCACTAACGCGCCCGCGACGTTCCAGCGGTTGATGGAGTTGGTGATGCGGGGCTTGCAGTGGGAACAGTGCCTGATTTACCTGGACGACGTAATAGTGTTCAGTAGGTCGCTGTCCGAACACTGGTCCAGGCTGCGGGAAGTATTCCAGCGACTGCGAGCAGCCCATCTCAAGCTCAAGCCACGTAAGTGTTACATTGCGCAACGCCAGGTGGGGTACCTCGGACACCGAGTCAGCGAGGCAGGGGTGAGCACCGATCCCGAGAAGGTGCGTGCCGTAGTGGATTGGCCGCGGCCGAGGAACCTGACGGAGATCAGGTCATTCTTGGGACTCGCCACTTATTACCGTCGATTTGTAAAGGGATTCAGTGAGATTGCACGCCCCCTCACCCAACTCACCTCCCCTAAGAACCCCTATCAGTGGTCGGAGGCCTGCCAGACGGCTTTCACCACACTCAAAGACCACCTCACCCACACCCCCACCTTGGCTTTCCCAGATTTCACCACCGATTTTATTTTGGACACTGACGCCTGCAGCAGTGGGCTGGGCGCGGTGCTGTCGCAAGTGCAGGGTGGGACGGAGCGGGTCATCGCATACGCCAGTCGGACCCTGAGCGGGGCCGAACTGAACTATTGTGTAACCCGTCAGGAACTGTATGCTGTAATTTTCGCGTGTAAACAGTTCCGACCGTACTTGTACGGCAGGAAATGTCGTGTGCGCACCGATCATTATGCACTGCAGTTCCTCCTTACATTCAAGGAACCGCGGGGGCAGATGGCTCGATGGCTGGCGCAGCTGCAGGAGTACAACCTGCAGATCGAGTACCGAGCGGGGCGAACACACGCGAACGCGGACGCCTTGTCAAGACGGCCCGCGGTGCGCGCTGAGACGAGGGAGGGAGACGCCTGCCCGTGCTTCACGGGGGGACGCTGCCGCCAGGCAGCAGAACCCAAGGAGCGCGCGGAAACTAAACTCCCCCCCCCGAGAGAGAGTGCAGTGTGCGCCGCAGGAACCCCTGCAGAAGGAGCCCGGGGACAGACGGATCATCCCACCCCAACCGGGCGGATCCAAGAGGATGTCGGCTGCGCCTTCCCGGGCTTGGACGACGAGCAGCTGCGACAAACCCAGCAGCGGGATCCGGATCTGGCGGCGGTGGAGGCGGCACTGCGAGAGAGGAAGGATGCACTACCAGGGCCCTGGAGCGGTTTGTATGCCCGGTTGTGTGTAGAAAACGGGGTGGTGAGGGAACTGGCCGACGCTGGGCAGCCGGGGTGCATCTGCGTTCCCGCCCATGTGCGACCCCAACTACTACGACTGGTACACGACCACCCGCTCGGGGGCCATGATGGGGAACGGCGCACCCGGGAGACTCTGCGTCGCCAGTATCTCTGGCCTAAATTAGCGCAAGATGTGGCCGCCTGGGTGCAGGGCTGCCGGGCCTGTCAGCAGTGTGGGCAAAAGCCGGCGAGGTACCAGGTACCCCTGAGGCCGTTCCGAGTCAGTCGGACGAATCAGTTGGTCGGAATCGACCTGCAGGGGCCCTTTCCACGATCCCACCGGGGCAACCGATATATTCTTGTAGCGGTGGAGTACTTCACCCGCTACCCCGTGGCGGTGGCTATCCCGGATAAAACAGCCCTCGTAGTGGCCCGGGCCTTCGTGGAAAACTACGTACTTAAGTGCGGGATCCCCGAACGAGTCATTACCGACCAGGGTAGTGAATTCGAGGCCGAACTATTCCAGGCGCTGTGCCGAGAGTTCGGGATCCAGAAGGACCGAACCACGGCATATCACCCCCAGGCGAACGGGATGGTAGAGAGGATGAACCAGACTCTGGCCGGGAAGCTTAAACGCATGGCGGCCGCGAATCAACAGGACTGGGACGAACACCTCCCCTATGCCCTGTTCGCCTACACCACCGCCGTTCACACATCTACAGGACAGACCCCGTTCCTAATGATGTTTGGTCGCGAGTCTCGCCTGCCCGCAGATTTGCTGTTCGGTGTCCCTCCGCCGCAACGGGAGGAAGGGAGCCACCCCATGGAGCACTTGCTGGAGACCCTGCGAGAGGCCAGGGGCCGAGCCTACCCGCACGGAGAGGCCGCGCACCAGCGGCAAGAGCAGGGCGCCCGACCCCGTAAGGAGCCCCCCTTCTACACTGCGGGCTCCGAGGTGTGGCTGTACACTCCCCGCGTCGGTGCCGGACAGGTGGGGAAGCTGACCACCTACTGGCGAGGACCCTGGATTGTGAGACGGCAGATCTCACCATGGACGGTGCTGATTCAGGGAGGAGAGAGGGGCCGGGAGATGGTGGTCAACATCCGCCGACTGAAGCCGTGGCGAGCAGCCCCCGAGGGGGGGAGCCCCGCCGTCCAAGTACCCCGAAACCCCGGGGTCCCCCCACCCCCCGTGCCCGGGGGCCTCGCGCAGTATATGGGCCCCACGGAGCCCCGGGCTCCGAGGGGCCCCGGGCGGGGCCGGGGGCGACGAGGACGGCGACCCTTAAACCCCACCGCCTCTGAGTTTGTCCCCCAGCCCGCAGGTGCCGGAGACCGAGGGGAGCCGTTGGAATGGAGGAGGAGACCACCGCCGGAGCCCCAGGAGACGGAGCCGCCACCCCCGAGGCCAGCCACAAGGGCCGGGCGAATCCCGCGGACCCCGCGGCGATACCTCGTGGGGGCAACCCAGGCGAGGTGCTCCAGTCAACCCGGGACGGGGACTGGCACCCCGCGGGGCTATGTGGTGCCACAGCGACGGGGCCGCTCGGCCGAGCCAGGGAGCCGCCCGGCTTCCACCGCCGCACTGCCCCCCATCACCCCCCCCACATAAACACGCACCCGCACCCACGTAGGGCCTCGTGGTCGGGTCACCTACCCTGAGTTTTCACCCGAGGGCCCCCTAGGGGGGTTACCCCACGGTTTCTCAGGGCCAGGGAATTGGACAGGACCCTTCCCAGGCCAAGTAACACTGCGGCGCCGTGGGCGGATTTGAGATCGCACGACCACGGCGAGCTCAGAGAGCCCCGCAGTTAGAAACGCATACAAACACAAACACGGGTCAGCAAGGCAGATAGCTGGGATCAGGACCCGGGACGACTGATTGGTCGAAAGTTCAAAGGCCGGCGGGATCGCAAAAGAGCGGGAAATCCTAGGCTCAGGATTGGTCGAGAGACCAAGGCGGTCGGGACGGGGGCTCCTAGCCTTTGATGTGAATAGTTTAAAAGAAAACGCAGGGGCAGTAGGGAACTCTCTTCTTCTGGAGTTTGGACACGGGGTCAGCGACGAAGGAGTCATCGGGCGAGCCGCTAGATTGTCTGCAGGACGATCTGAGCGCCGCAAGGTCACCAAGGACTACAGACGGTATCGTGTTGCGCGCCTTACAACACCTCAGAGCGGAGGGTAGGATCCGTAGGAGAGGGTTAGTTCGGGGTAAGGACGAGTAGGAAAGCGGTTTAGCAGAGAGCGCAGCATAGAATAGGGCTACACGGCACCAGAGTGTGGGTTAGAAGCGCCTTGCTGTCCCGCACACACACACGGGTGGCTCGGTTGGTTAGCAAGGGCTAATAAAATCTCGAGCGTAGTAACAAAACCGTGTTGTTGGGTGTTTTTGGAACGTGGTATTAGCGTGCACTGCATTCGCGAGTGTGTGGTCGTTGTACGCATAAAGGCCGTGGTCTCTGTACGATTGTGCGGGTACGGAGGTGTGTGCGTTAACGCCCGGGGAGAGCACTTTTGGTGTGTTGGCGTGACTACGCAGCCGTGTGAGAGGAGAATCGTCCTTGTACGATATTTGTGTTGACGTGCACGCGCGAGTGGGGGAGGGGACGAGTCGTCGTGTCGGCGTGTGCCCCGCTTGCGTGCGCTCGTTACTTGCGTAAGCTCTCGGCGTGCGTAATCGGCGTGCCCAAGGTGCGCGATCGTAACGTGGGCGGCCAGCGCGGCGCAGAGCGGCGCAGGAGTGGGTATCGCGTGTGGAGCTGTATGCGTGTGTGCGCGCACGTTCACGACGTGTGTAACACAGGTGCGCGATCCTAACGTGAGTGGTCAGGGTTGGGTGAGTGCCGTGCAGAGCTGTGTGTGGGTGTGCGCGTGCGTGGTTATCCATGCCTGCTACGCGGACCCGCGGTGGAGGGGAATCCTCGGGTGACGGCTCCCACACCCTGGGTGAGGAGCCTAGCGGCGGTTCGCTTAGCAGCGGGGGGGCGATTGATGATGTTAGTCCGGCCGTTAGTATTATCGAGGGAGGGATCTCGGGGGCTAGCGACCCCCACAGTTCCGATGTCACTCCAGTCCACATCAGCAGCCCCGCTGCTGTTCTTGTCGCTCTTGCAGCCCCACAGCAGCTCCGCTGCTGTACTCTCACACAGCTCCCTTGGCTGTTCCTGCTGCAGCTCTGACAGCCTCGTGCTGTCTCGCCTTCTCGTTGCTCCTGCGACTCTTGGCAGCCACCTCGCTGCCCCTCACACACAGCCTTACTGCCTATCTCTGTCTGCAGCTTTACACCTCCCAGTAGCTCCCTACTGTTCCCAGGGTTGGCTCCCGCTTCTGACGGTGCCCCCTCGGCTCGTACGCCCGCGTGGCCCCACACCTTTCCATTCACACCCCGACTGACTTCTCCTTCCGGTTTACGCGCTTAAGGACCCCCTACCTTTCACCCACGTCACCTGGCTCCGCCTCCTCGTGACGTCACATCCGGAAGGTCGCTTTCGCCCGCATTACACCACCCTCCCCCATAGAAAAAACCCAGCCGACCTCGGCTGAACAACACCAAAGCGTAATGCGGTGAACCGACCTTCCCCCTTAAAGGACACTAAGCATGCAATATAACAACAAGAACAACACACAAGTAACATCGACGAACGTACGAAAGCATGCGATAAATACGACGGCAAGAACAAGAACAATAACAACATACAATCAACGAAACGTAAGCGATTTGGAACGAGTGCGGGTCGCCGGCCCGTCCCGGACGGTCGGCGGCCCACTTGTAGAACGGGGACGCGATGGAACACGAGAAATGACAGGGGGTAATTCCCCTGCTGCGATTGGAAGTCCACCGACATCTCGTGTCCCTGACGAATCAGTCTTGGTCGTATTCCGCGAATGCGCCTGCAGCGGGGTCGGAAGGGTCGCCGGGCTTGAAGGTACCGCAGCCCTGGCAGGCGCCCTCCGAACAGGCCCACTCCTCCCCCGCGGTGTCACGGTCGGCCTGTCTGGAACAGGTACGACAGGCGCTCCAGCAAGATCAATGGACGCAGGCGGGGAAGAGTCAGAGTCAGCAGCAACAGACCCCGGCAAGGCAACATTGGGAGATGACGCATCACGTAGGGGAGCAACATATGGTTTCAACCGCGACGTATGAACAAACCAACGGCGAGAACCAAACTGAACGCGCGCCGACTGTGGATTGGGAACCTCAATGAGGCGCACAGGACCATGCCAAGGTTTGTGCAATTTAGGAGAGGTCCCCGGCCGCACCTGCGGGCAATGGAGCCAGGCCAGGTCTCCCACCTTCCAGGGGCACTCCCCCTCAGACCGCCGAGCATACCGCTCGTTCCGGGCCTGGGCTTTGGCCGTAGCCACGCGGGCGTTTTCCCGCGCCTCCGTAACCCGGCGAACCGTGTCCTGAATGTATTCAGGGAGTGGTTTACGAGGTCCCTTCACCCCAGTACCCAATTGCACATCCACCGGAGGCACGTTTTCCCGACCATACATAAGGTAAAACGGCGAATACCCTGTAGCCGCATGGGGCGTCATCCTGTACGCCGAAAGCACTCCGGGGATGTGCAGATCCCAATCCGATTGCTGTTCACTCACAGTATGGCAAAGCATGGCAGACAATGTCCTGTTCAGCCGCTCAACCATACCATCCGTCTGCGGATGGTATGGAGATGTCCGTATCTTCTTAGTCCCAAGGCCTGCGCACACTTCAGCCAATAATTTAGAAGAGAAATTTCGGCCCTGGTCCGTGAGGAGTCTCTCCGGCGCCCCCTTGTCCATAATGTACCCAAACAAAAAGGCGTCGGTGATGGCCGCGGCCGACTGATCGGGCAACGGCCAGGCCATCGGCCAACGGGAGAGATACTCAACCCCTACCAGCAAATATTTATTTCCCCTCGCCGATGGTGGGAAGGGTCCCAATATGTCCAGTGCCACCAATTCATTGACTCGAGACACCTGAATCGACTGGAGAGGCGGCACGTAAGGATGTTTAGGCGGCTTACGCCGGGCGCATTCAGGGCACGCGCGCACGTGCCCTACGACATCTGTCGCCATGCCGTGCCAAAAATAATGACGTTGTAACGTCAACAAGGTCTTCTGCACCCCTAAATGCAATAGTGTGTCACAATGGAGAGTTCTAATCAACTCAAATCGCAAGGACGTTGGTACCACCACACGCCAGCTTTCCTGGAACCTTTCCTGCCACATAAGCAGACCATCTCGGAGAGCGGTTCGCGGCCCCACAGCCGAACTCGGACTCCCATTGTCCCTCATAGACCGCTTCCGCATGGACAACAACGACTCGTCCATCATCTGTTCCCGAATCCAGACAGACCGCGGCAGATTCAAAACCCCATCAGTCGGTCCCGGTTCCATCGGAGTATCCGACTTCCCGACGGCCAACGTAAGCGGCTGAGGGGGGTTCAGAATCGGCGAACACCTATGCGTCCCCGACGCACATTTACAAGGGGCGCGCCCTGGTAATCTAGAAAGTGCGTCAGCGTTCGCATGGCGCACTCCCTTCCGATGTTGAATTTGGAAGGAAAATTCCTGCAGCGTGTCCAACCAACGTGCCCACTGTCCCGATGGCTGGTCCATTTTAAGTGCATATTGCAAGGCCGCATGATCCGTACGCACAATAAAAGAACGACCGTAAAGGTACGGTCGAAATTGCCGTAGGAAAAAAACAACCGCCAAAAGTTCTCTACGAGTGACACAGTAGCGTGTTTCCGCAGGCGACAAGACTCGGCTACCATACGCCACGACGCGCTCTATGCCCCCTTTAGACTGTGATAATACCGCCCCAATACCTGTGTCACTCGCGTCCGTATCAAGAATGAAAGGGCGATCAAAATCGGGATAATCCAATGTCGGGGCCGTAGCCAATAGATCACGCAGACTCCGAAAGGCCCCCTCTTCCGGCTCTCCCCAAACAAATTTCCGTCCTTTACCCGTAAGGAGATGCAAGGGCCTCGCAATCGTCGCAAACCCCGGCACAAATCTTCGGTAATACGAGGCAAATCCCAAAAACCGCCGAACATCCCCTACAGAGGCCGGAGTCGGCCAATCCCGGACACACGCCGTCTTTTCCGGGTCCGTGGACACCCCCTCTGCACTCACAATGTGCCCCAAATAACGGACGGACCGTTGCAGTAGGTGGCATTTCTTTGGTTTGAATTTCAAATTGGCAGAGCGCATCCTCGTGAACACTGTCTCCAGCCGCGTTAAATGTTCCTCAAATGTGCGGCTGAACACAATAATATCGTCCAAATATATAAGACACGTCTCCCACTGCAACCCCGTCAAAACGAGCTCCATCAATCGTTGAAATGTAGCAGGGGCCGCATTCAATCCCATCGGGAGGCAGTTGAATTGAAATAACCCCTGCGGCGTACGGAATGCGGTTTTCTCCCGTGAGGACTCGTCAAGGGGAAGCTGCCAAAATCCCGAAGAGAAGTCCAGTGTGGAAAAGAACTTAGCCCCCGACAATGCGTCAAGGGAGTCGTCCATACGCGGCAGGGGGTACGCATCTGCCACCGATATCTTATTCAATTTCCGGAAATCGACACAAAATCGCAAGTTGCCATCCTTTTTCTTAACCAAGACCACAGGAGCGCCCCATGGGCTGTTAGATGGCGATATAATGTCCGCAGCCAACATGTCTTCCACCGCCCCCCGAACGTGTTCTCGCTCCGCTGGACTCATCCGATGCGAATTTAACCGAATAGGGGCAGCGTCGCCCGTCTCAATGTGATGGGAAAGCAACGATGTGCGTCCCAAATCCAAATCGTCGGAGCTGAACACATCCGAATACATCAGCAACAATTTACGCAGCGCATCACGTTGCCCCACGGACAGGGAAGAATTTTCGTCACATAAGGTAGCGATCCAACGATTATCCGAACCCCTTGGCTCGGAAACACCAGCGACCACTCCCCGGCGATGCGGACAATCGTGCGTCGCAAACGCCGTAGTGGCATGTGCCACAACCGTACCGGCCGGAACACGGATGTTTTCCACCCCCGCATTAAGCACCTGTAAAACCGGTAATTGATCCGGCCGGACGATGGTCTGTGCCCCAACTAACGCCAATCCCGTTGTTATCGTGGCGGATGGTGACAACAAGACCCCTTGTGCTCCTAGCCGATTGGGCAGGGGCTTCCGATACCGCAAGGGTATAAGCATCTGTGAACCAGGTGGGATGTCCACAGATGCGACGGACAGCGCCTGCACCTGTACGGCCGAAGCAGGTCGCCCCCAGGGCGACGGCAGAAACGAGATTCGACGGCCCCCCGGCAATTCAATACAATTCTCATTGATTTTAATCAAAATGGGCATCTTAGCCAAAAAATCCGTGCCTAGTAAGCAAGGAACCGCCAAAGATCTCGATATTAACACAACGCCCGAAGCCGACACATCCCCTATAGATATCTTAGCATCCACCTGGCCCACGATACCCATACTACCCCCGTTCGCAGCGACGCAAGACCCATAAACCGGACGCACAGCCCCCGGCGGAATGCCCAACAGATGGAAAATGACATCCGATATAATAGTCGCAGACGCTCCCGAGTCGACCAAAATGCGCACGTCCACACCTTGTATGGACCCCGGTACAGTGGACGAACCCGTAGCGGCCGCGACAACTCTCCGTGCCAATTTGCGCCACTGCGTAACTGAATGACAAGTCCCCGTCGATGGCCTTTCTTTAACAACAACAATAGGATCGCGCAACAAAGGTGGTGGGTGAGGTGTAAAGCCTTGCCGAGTGTCTGGTGCGTGCCGACATGCCTGTTTCGGAGGTTCCTTGGTCGGCTTGTCCGGTGTTGTGGGCTCCTGCTGCGGCGGACCCGGGAAGCGGGCCCAGCAATCTTTGGCGTAATGGCCCCTACGGCCGCAGCGGAAGCAATCGGCCTCGTTGCGCCGAAGCGCAGGTCTTGCATCCCGGCGGCCCCGTCCCGATGGCGTAGCGCGCGGCCCCGGCCATGGAGAGGAGGCAGCCGTCAGCTCCTGTGGACCCCGCTCATCCGGCACATAGATCGCCCTTGTGGGGTCCCACCCCATCGCGCCTCCTTCCTTGACGGGCCCACCCGTCCATGCCGCCACTTGCTTCCAGCGACGGAGATTAAACTGCGCATCCAGACACTTTGCTGCCGCCCGGGACGTGAGCTTCTCATGCCCACACACAGGCATGGGGATCCCCAGATCCCGAGACAGCTCCAGCATTTTCCCCAATATGAGAGGCTCGAGCAGATCCTGTGGCGTGTCAGGATATGCTGCCATGGCCAGCTCCAACACCGCACCCCTGAACGCCACGGGCGATTCTTCGGGTGCTCGTTGTCGTTGAGCGAATCGCCGATGCGCGTCGTCAGGTGGCTCATAGGCGTCGGCCATTTCCTCAAAAACTCCACATAAAGTCTTCTTCTTATTGGCCGTTATGGAACGGAAAAATCGAACAGATTCGTCGTCCAGTAGAGTCGGCAACACTTCCAAGGCCTCCGCATCGGTCCATCTTGCTGAACGAACCGCCGCCAAAAATCGGCAGGCGAAAGCGCTCCAATCGCCCCCGATAGAGAATTCCTTAACTGTAGTAAGGTGGCGACTCCGACTCCTCTTTACGCCGTCTTCCAATGATGGTTGTTCGGGAGGCAAATTCAAAATGGCGTCGGCCCGCGGCGTGGCCAAGATGGCGGTTTGGCGCCGCGGAGCGCGCAAGATGGCGTCTTCTTGCCGCGTGGCCAATGGCGGCGGCAGGGCAGGCAACGTGGCGGCCCGTGGAGCACCTTCTCGTTCCATCGTCGTCCTTGGCGTAACGAGGTGACATAGATGCGCCAGGACGTCCTTGAGTGTCTTCAGTTGTTCTGCCACCTGTTGCCATCTTTGGTCAGCGTCCGATGTTGTTGACGGACCCGCCATCGCGCCGACATCTTCCACGCCCGTCCCCGTGCTCCCCTCAGCAGGGCTCTCCTCCACCACCCCAGCAGAATCCGTGGTCGGAGGGAATTCGTCGTCGTCGGACGAAGAAGCCGATGCTGGCGCCGGGGGAATTTTCTTCCTTACTTGCTTAGACATGCCGTTTCACTTCTGACCCCAGTGTAATAAAAGACTTGACCACGATCTCTGGCTCAGTGTCCTTTATTCGGTCCGTACTGCGTTCCCACACGGCTGTCTCTCTTATTCTCTCTGTGCTGGTTCCGATGTCACTCCAGTCCACATCAGCAGCCCCGCTGCTGTTCTTGTCGCTCTTGCAGCCCCACAGCAGCTCCGCTGCTGTACTCTCACACAGCTCCCTTGGCTGTTCCTGCTGCAGCTCTGACAGCCTCGTGCTGTCTCGCCTTCTCGTTGCTCCTGCGACTCTTGGCAGCCACCTCGCTGCCCCTCACACACAGCCTTACTGCCTATCTCTGTCTGCAGCTTTACACCTCCCAGTAGCTCCCTACTGTTCCCAGGGTTGGCTCCCGCTTCTGACGGTGCCCCCTCGGCTCGTACGCCCGCGTGGCCCCACACCTTTCCATTCACACCCCGACTGACTTCTCCTTCCGGTTTACGCGCTTAAGGACCCCCTACCTTTCACCCACGTCACCTGGCTCCGCCTCCTCGTGACGTCACATCCGGAAGGTCGCTTTCGCCCGCATTACATATGTAAGGACAGTACGGGGTGATGTAGGGACAGTACGGCTCCCCGTGGCCATAGTTACTAAGTAACGTACCGGGAACAGACGGGGTCACGTTAGGGTAACGTTGGGACCTAAGTGGTCGCTAATAATAATTGATGCGACAAGCGTTGACAGGGTCACGTGAGGGGAAGCACGAAACCTAACGGTCGTAAATTTGTAATGAGGGCAGAGACCGACAGGGCCAGGTGCGGTGAGAGATGGTTCGGGAATAGGGGCGTGGCCGGGTCGTGAGGAGGATAAAAGCCGGCGCGAACCGGGGCTCAGGGCTGCTGTTGTGGGGGAACTGCCGTTGCCGTCGTCACGTTGGAGCGGGTCATCTTCATCATCCTGGAGTGGTCACCTTGCAGTCTTGGAAGGCTTAGAGTTATGTCGTCTCAGAATAGAACTATCTAAGCTACCCAAGTGTATATAGTCACGCGCGGTTACTCGTTAAGTTATCAGTGAGTCGGCGGACTTTATTTATATTAAATATACCAGGGCCGTAATTATAATATATATTTGGGGGAGGGGGGGACACACCCCCCCCCCTCCCCCAATATTCAAATATGCTCAAAATGCCCCAAAAATATTGCTATAAAATATATTTCTGTTTATATGATTGCGGTTATGGTTGTACTTTATTAATCCCTAATCTCTGCCATTACATGCAATGAAACAAGAACATGTAAAAAAAGAAAAAACAGAGCAATGTAATACAATACACTATTAGACATTATTGTACAAAATAAATAAAAAATAAGATTTGGTCCCCCCCAATGTTGACTCCATGGCTACGGCCTTGAAATATACATATATACATGAACAAGCGGATGTCTCTGAGAGCTACATTACATATATATAGAGTTATAGACTATGCATATGTCCACATGTACGAGGAGAGGTGTTTTTACGATTTTCGAAATAATCCTGAAAAATCCGTCAATTGAGTCCAGACACAAAATGCTGAACACACCCGCGGTTATTTATTCGGGTTGAATCCGAAGGCCGTGACGCCACAACGAGTGACGTCACCTCACGTGACGTTCACTTCCGTGGCGAATCTGGCGCCCGCCACGTGCGATCGGACTTTGTTTTGTTTGACGTCGCCTTTGTGAGCACCGCGGAGACGCGCCGCGTTCAATGACTCCGTGATGCAAGTGATCTGGGGGGAAAACACCCCCCCCCCCATCTGATTTTTTTAAAAATCTGATTACTGTATTTGTAAATCGAACACGTCTGCACTGCAGTATATATAGCTCATATTCTTATGTTTTTTTCGGTAAAGTCACGTAGGTAAAAAAATGTAAATTAATAAAAGTAAAATAAAATACAAATACAAATCACGACGTTTGGGAGGCAACACAAGCTTCCGTCTTCAGGTGGAACCGTCACAGCACGCTTGCTGTATAAAGTAAATGCAGTATATATATAGCTCATATATATGACATCATTAGCCTGGATGGTGTTTGGATGGGCGGGCGGGCGGGCACGCGTCCTGCACCACACCCGCGTGTCCTCGGTTGCTTCGCCGGCAATTATAGAACTGCGGTTTTTAAAGGTCACGTGCACGGACACACAACAAACACAGGTCACGTGCGCGGACACCACAATAAACAAGGTCACGTGCATGGACACACAATAAACACACATCCCACCTCCTCTGTTGCCTGTCGCCCTTTCAGGAATCATTAACCTCCCCCCCACCATACCCCTGCCCGCAGAGGTGGGGGCCACAGTCCAGTGTCAGGGGAAATCTAGGCCACCCCGCTCCATTTGGACAGCAAGTCTGACTGCTGATGAGACACTGTGTTGACAAAACCGGTTCAGAGTCGTTTTTTTTGTTGTTGCTGCTGCTCGGTTTGTATTTAATCAATGCTGATGAAATGATGCGCTCACCAGAAGGGAAGACAGCTTGTGTGTTGCTGATGGGATGTGTAAGAATAATATGATTATACGATTTAGTATTACGTGGAGAGACGTGGCTTTTGTGAAGGAGATGGATTTTTGTCTGGGTATCTATTTTACGACACTAGACCGTTTGAAAACCGGTGTGAGATATCATAATCGTAATCATCATTATTATGATCGATCCACTGCTGTGTGAAAGCGTCCCAAAGCCTCCGCCAGCCTTCGACAATCCATCCAGCTTCTGCACGTGGGCCGGCACCGACCAACGATTGGCCAAGCTCCGTGGTCCTCGATATATCAAGATGTTTCCAGCACATCGAATGCGTGTTTATACACGCGGGTAGGAAATGTTTGCAGCTGGAGAAACCCCCACGCGCGCGAGAAGGGTAAGCACTCTCTCCCCCGTACAGACGGAAAGTGATGGGAGATTAGTTTGCACTTACTGTACTGCCTTATCTGGCGAGTAAGGGTATGGCACCTCAATACACCATCTGTGTGTGATCCATCAACCCTCGCTGCTTCTTCCGCCCGTGTTGGATAACAGCCACGCTGCCTGGGTAATGCCCCGCCCAGGACCACGCACCGTGTGTGACGGTCAATGTGACGCATCCGACTTGCAGTGTTACTGCTGGCACTCACGATGCTGCTAAGCAACGCAATTTTGTGAACAACAAAATAAAACAAAAATAACACTCGATGTTTGGGTCATGGTGTCCGGATGTCACGAACGCGCTCCCACGTTTACCCTCCGCCGCAACGGATTACCACGGCTGTCTTGCCAAGTGTGTGCGTTAAGGGCCGTCCATAAATGACGTCACGCGATTTTGGACGATTTTTTACCCCCCCCACCTTCGTCACACGGCGTCACAAAAAGTCAGACCCCCCCTCAAATATGACGTCACAAAGCTCTGCCCCCCCCATAAAAAATAAAACATGCTTCGAATCGCTTTAAACTATTGTCATTGTAGTGCGTATTTAATTTGGCGCTGCACTCTGATGTTATAGGAGAAAACATGTATTAAAAAGTCGATTTAATTAAGTAGAACGTGTTGTCTATATTTATTTAAAGTTGCGCATTTTGATGTGACGTCACATTTCTCAAACCCCCCCCCCTCGTCACACCGTTACAAATGTCTGACCACCCCCCCCCTAGGTGCGTGACGTCATTTATGGACGGCCCCTTACCATGTGTGTTACCACAATGGCAGCCGGGGGTGGTGCTGGCCACCCACACCCTCGTGTGCCGTGCCGGCCTTCATAGGTGCTCGCTAACAGCACTTGACCCAACAGTCTGTTAAAAGCTACATAGGGGATCTTTGTCTTTGTGTTACCATGTGGGGAGCGGTAGTTCAGTGGTTAGCGCGCTGCACTACGAACCAGGCCACCCGCGTTCGATTCCCGCTCACGGCCAACACCATTGCGATTATCTGAACCGGTCATGGGCATCTCCTAGGTCGACTCAGCCTTAAACGAGTACCCGGTGGGATGTGTTAACATCGCCACTGGGAAGACAAAGGCGGTCGGGTGTATTGTTGGTTACCCACCAAATCGTGTAATGTTCCAGCCTTCATAGGTGCTCGCAAGCAGCACTTTGTCATTGTGTTACCATGCATTGTTGTGTTACCATGCATTGTTGTGTTACCATGCATTGTTGTGTTACCACAAGGGGCAAGCCGAGAGGGCTATTCAAAGCGGTGGTGACCACGCAGAAGCCACATGACCACACAGGAGGCTCGAGCTGATTTCAGACGCAGAGACGCGAGAGGCAACGCAACGCAGTGGGAACCTGGGCCGCAAAACGTTTTTGCAAGTTTTATTGTCATTGTAAAAAGAAAAAAAATTGTTCCGATTAAAACGACAAATCTGTCAAAGTCACCAGATGTATTTCCTCTTGGGGGTAAACACGCCTGCGAACCTCCAGCCAGACACATCCAGCAAGCGCCAAAAGGTCTTAGCCCGCGTGGCTGCGAGAATCATTCTTCAGCTCGCCGCCGGTGAGCGAGCTGAAACGATCGGGAAAATTGGCACGTCATTCACTTCCGACGCTCGTACACCCACGTAGCAATTTTATTCCGTTTGGCCCGCGGTCGGTGGCTGGAGGGGTTTCGTACGGCACGGATTTGTCCAGATCCGTTTACGCAGCCTAACGCGAACAACAACACAAAATTTGATCGTGCGTGGGCCTCGAATAATTGTGGAGGGATAAAACGAACACGCATTTTTTGTGAGAAGTCGTCTTTCTGACCAAGGGGAAAGAGAAGACCTTGAGATCAGATGGTGGGGTACGCTTAGGCGGGAACATGAGAGGTCGCAGCGTATCTCCTGTGCCCGCCGCATCTGTGGGATCTGACCAGAGGGCGAGAACGGATTGCCGAGGTGTGGTGGCCATCGGCGGCTGAAGTTCAATAGAGGAGCTGTCCGGGGCTGAGCTCTGAAAAATATTTCCTTGTTCCCACGTTCAACTCCACCAAAGCCATTCCGTTTTCCCCGGGAGGCAGGCAGGGGGTAGGGGGGGGCGCAGAAAGTGTTCCATGACCATTTAAGCCCTGGGATTTGCATCAACATACTCTTAGTTTTTCGGTAAAGTCACGTAGGTAAAAAAAATAAAAATTGCTGATGCAGCAAATCTGGCTGTGACAGTCCCACCTGATGACGGAGACTTGTGTTGTCTCCGAAAGGTCGTAATTTTTTTTTGTTAATTTTAATTTCATTTTTTACCTACGTGACTTTACCGAAAGAACTAAGAGTATGAATCCTTGCAGTCACGAAAACTTCAAATCTAGAATTTGCATCAACAGTTGTGGCCAAGGCGAGACCTCCCAAGTCTCCGCGCATGTTGGCGCTTCGCAACGCGCTACGGAGAACGCCCGTTGCCTGCGAAACTCCGCTCATCGTACACCTTGTTATTCCTTGCAAGGCCACACAGTGTTATCGACGCTACCCGTTAAATTTTTTTTCTTCATTTCGCAACAAGCTCTTTTAAATAAAAATAATAAAAATACACGACGGCTCTCCTGCACAGCGCAAGCCTGGCGGCACCGGCGGTTGCTGCCACCGCGACCGCTGTTTTTTTATTTGACCAGGTAAGGCCTCACTGAGCTGTGTAGCTCGATTTCAGAAGCGACCTGGCGATAACAAATGGCAGCTCAACGGAGTGGGCTTATCGCGTGGGAATTTACAGCGGCAAAATACTCTCAACGCACGTCGAGTCTGCATGTGGACGGGAAAACCGGAGGGAAAAATCCACGCGACCACGGGGAGAGAGACACGCGGACTCCAAATATACAGCAGCAGGCGTCAGGGTCGGGATCGTACCCACGACCTCCTGTACATCAGGCGAGGCAGTAAACATCTCGCCACCGCGGCGCAGAGGTCGCAACCGGGTACCCGATACCCGTACCCTACCAGATACCCGACTACCCGTACCCGGCCGGGTACGGGTAGGGTACGGGTACGGCCGGGTACGGGTACGGGTACCCGTTTGCGACCCTGGTGCGGCCGGGTACTGGTACGGGTAAGGAATCAAAACCCGTTTGCGACCTCTGGCGCGGCGGCGCCGGTTACATCTGTCGGTTACATCTGCCGGTTACATCTGCCCGGCGACCAACGTCCACATCCCCAGGCAAACGTTGCCTGCCAGCAGGGCGGTGCCACCCAGCAGCACCCAGGAGGCGACGCATTCGTGCCCCGTCAGCACCAGCTCAAGCAGCGCCGTCAGGATCCACTGTCCGTCGAGGGCGAAGCATGGGACCGAGTTCACCAGCGCCAGCGCTCCCGACAGCGACACCAGGTACCTGGGTGGTGGTGGCAGTAGTAGTAGCAGGGAACCGTGTTCATGTATGTGTGCTGATACGTTTTTCGCAGCGTACGTAGCCAAACCGTGCGAATCAGGGGTGCCCGGGGGAAGGACAACAAACTAAACACAAAAAGCGGTTCTGAAAAAATCAGTATTCAATTTAGATTTAACAGTGTATAGCTCCAGTGGCTTCCCGATATCGTAAAGAGCGTTCCAGACGGCCGCAGAAGCGCATCTGAAAGTGCGCGATGCGGTCACAGTCTTTGTTCGAAGGTGAGCCAAAAGCTGCTGCGAGGATGACCACAGTTTGCGTGATGGTTTATGCTCCTTGACGAAATCAGCAAAGGTATTGTGACTCATTTGTGGGTGGCCGGGTGACACACGTGTCAGAGTGCCGGCTGGCACCGCTGACAGCCTGGGTTAGAATCTGGGTTTCAGCCACACAAGCGAGGG
Organism: Lampetra fluviatilis; assembly: GCF_964198595.1. Classification (NCBI taxonomy): domain Eukaryota; kingdom Metazoa; phylum Chordata; class Hyperoartia; order Petromyzontiformes; family Petromyzontidae; genus Lampetra; species Lampetra fluviatilis. Next base: position 4,203,915 of record NC_136324.1, read on the forward strand.
TAATAAACCAGGTCCTCGAGTGTAGTGGGCTGATGGTCTAAATCTAGTCTGTCCGGGCATGCAGCCATTTTCACACTCATTTATCTAGCCCCAAACTCACCCGGTCACTTAAAACACACCCACCCACTCACTCACTAATCCGCCCACACAATCGCCCACTCGCCCGCCCGCCCGCCCGCCGACTCACCAACTCTCTCACTCACCCACCCACCCGCTCGCTCGGCCACCTAATGTACTGTGAACTTACTTGCAGAAAGTTTCCAGCATGGTAGGCAGGTGTATGGAGAGGAAGGTGAATCTCGGCACGTAGTCGCTCATCGTGACTGGGGGTGGGATGAGACAGAATCTCATTACAAAATAATATCAACAGATTTTACTTAAAAAATAATAGCATCTCACTGGAAGTGCCTCTGTAACATTAATGGCTTATTTCTTTGAGCGAGCGCAGCTATTTCGGTAGATGTGCACGTGATTGCACGCGCGTGTGTGAGTGGTGTCTGTGTGCCTGTGTGTAGAGCAGTCGTGTAGCGGTTACCCGCTCTGCGCTACGAGCCTGGCGACCCGAGTTCGATTGACGCTCACGGCCATCACCAGTGACGATTATCTGAACCAGTCCTGGGCCTCCCCTAGGTCGACTTAGCCTGAAATGAGCACCTGGTGCGGTGTGTAAGCATCACCACTGGGGAGATAAAGGTGGCCGGGCATGGTGCTGGCCACCCAACTCATGTGCCGTGCCGACCTTCATAGGTGTTCGCTAACAGCAATTGCTCCTACAGTCTGTTGAGGCTACACGGGGGATCTTTGTCTTTGTGTAGCCGTGGCGTTGGCCACCCCACCCACTCGTGTGCAGTGCCGGCCGGCCTTCATATACGCTACTCACCAGAGGTGTGGACTCGAGTCATGTGACTTGGACTCGAGTCAGACTCGAGTCATGAATTTGATGACTTGCGACTCGACTTGGACTTGCATAACAATGACTTTGTCCCACCTCTGAGATGTGGACTCGAGTCATGTGACTTGGACTCGAGTCAGACTCGAGTCATGAATTTGATGACTTGCGACTCGACTTGGACTTGCATAACAATGACTTTGTCCCACCTCTGCTACTCACTAACAGCAGTTGTCCAACAGTCTGTTAAGGCTACAATGGGGGTATTTGTCTTTGAAACGGTGTATGTGTGTGTGTGTAATGTGATGCATGCATGTGTAATTGTGCGGTCTGTGTATAATGTATTGTAATTGTGCGTACCTAATCGTGTGCGCGCGTGCCCAATCGTGTATGCGCGAGCATAATTCTGCGTGTAATTGTATCCATTTATGATTGCGCGCACGTTTTGATTTGGTGTGTGTGTAATCGTGAGTCTTTAATATGGCATGTGTAACGTCGCGTGTGTGTGTGTGTGACCTCGGTGAGTGTGAGTTGCGTGTGTGTTCAATGCGGTCTGTGCGTGTCATTGTGTGCGTGTATGTACGTGAGCAATGCGGTGTGTGTTAATGTGAGGAACGGTCGTGTTAAGGTTAGCGCACCACACTACCACTGCGATCTATCGCGTGCAATACACGACCACGACTGGACATCTGTGAAAAAGAGCATCAAAACGCATCGGATTCCTGCAGTCTAAATAAATACGCCGATTCTAAATATATATAATATATCCGTAATAGGTGGACAATATTGGTCGCGAAAGACTACGACTTAATAAACGAAAAATAAAAAAGAAACTCAACATTTTTTGGAACATTATCATCTTTCGATTTAAAGCTTTCGTGACTGCAGGGATTCATCTTCTTGGTTCTTTTGGTAAAGTCACGTAGAATGTCTTCTCGACAGACCTGTTCTCCACCTGAGGACGGGCTACTTGCGTTGTGGCCGAAACGTCGTGAGAATTATTTTATTATGTTGTATTTTTATTATTTTATTATTTCCATTCTACGTGACTTTACCGAAAGAACCAAGAAAACGTTATTATCTGTCGATATTTTGTGTTGGTAAAGCCGACCCGAGTAGAGCGGCTGCAGGGGGTGCCCCACGTAGAGCGTGTGCGGCCGCGGGGCGTGCACCAGGCGCAGTAGCCGCGTGCCGTTCCCCAGCGCCGGCCACACGCACAGCGCGCCAGCGTCGCCGCCACCGCCGCCACCTCCACCGGCCGCCGCCGCTGCCGCTCCCCGGCAATCCGCATTGCTCCCGCACGCCCGGCTCTCGCCCAGCACCCTGCGCACCGGCAGGCACGCGTACTGCCCACACGCGCGGGCACGCACAGACGATGACGAGGGGACGGTGATGGTGGTGATGGTGGTGATGGTGGTGATGGTGGTGGTGATAATGGTGATGGTGGTGATAATGGTGATGATGATGGTGGTGGTGGTGATGATAATGGTGATGATGGTGGTGGTGATGATGATAATGGTGATGATGATGATAATGGTGATGATGGTGGTGGTGGTGATGATAATGGTGATGGTGGTGGTGGTGATGATAATGGTGATGATGATGGTGGTGGTGGTGATGATAATGGTGATGATGGTGATGATGATAATGGTGATGATGGCGATGGAGGTTCTATGATGCTGATGATAGTGATGATGAATATTCCATTTATGACGATGTTGACGGTCGATCACGGATGATGATCATGCTGATGGTGACGATTATCGTAATAATGATGATGGTGGTGTTGGTGCTGATAATGGTGATGATAGCGATGAAGATGATCGTGGTGGTGATGATAATGGTGATGATGAATATTCCATTCATGACGATGTTGAGGGTCGATCATCGATGATGATGATCGTGCTGATGGTGATGATGATAGTGATGATGGAGATGATGGTGGTGATGTACCTTGGTGGTGTAATCCTTCGCGTAGGAAGAGGAGTAGGAGAAGCAGAGGTCAGTCTCGCTGCCGTTCCGACAGCACTCAACGCTCCCGTCGTCCCGGCGGTACACTACGGCACACGGCATCACCGCCGTCATCGTCATCGTCGCCGCACGCGAAATTCCATAACCTTGCACCGCCGCTGCAACCGAGTCAACGAGTGCCGCAGGGGGTGCCCTGCCAAATGAACGTGTGCAAAAGGAGCTTCGCGGCTCATAGGATTCCTCCAGCCCAAATAAAGATTCTTCGATTTAAAGCTTTCGTGACTGCAGGGATTCATCTTCTTGGTTCTTTCGGTAAAGTCACGTAGAAGGGAAATAATAAAATAATACAAAATAAAACATAATAAAATACAATTCTCACGACCTTTCGGCCACAACGCAAGCAGCCGTCCTCAGGTGAAGAACAGGTCTGTCGGACCTGAAGACTGACCTGTTCTTCACCTGAGGACGGCTGCTTGCGTTGTGGCCGAAACGTCGTGAGAATTGTATTTCATTGTTTTCATTTTTATTATTTTATGATTTCCCTTCTACGTGACTTTACCGAAAGAACCAAGAAGATAAAGATTCTTCTTCGGAAATGTGTCGAGATGAGATGCGACGCAAGTCGCTCATCGCGTGTGCAGCTTCTCCGAGTCACCGTGGTGTACAGGGGAGGGAGGCTCTTCCCAAACAAATCACAATGATTATTATCGTTTAACAGGTAGGCTTTCGTGACCAATATTATCCATAATAAAGGCGATTTTTGTTTCATTTAAGACCCAAAACACGAAGACTTCTTCGCAATTTTGGCAAAACCGCCTGATGAAGTTGGTTGTAATCACCAGCCAAATGTCGTACTCAAATGTAAAATGTTGTGGGTTTCCTCTCCGACACAGCGGCGTGCTGAACTCGTAACTAATTGGCACGTTTTGTTTAGTGACAAACCTCACTAATTGGGCTGTGTCGGCTCATGGCGGGTTTAACGACGCATTCATATTTACGCGATCTAACCCCCCCAAAAAAATACAAATGTATCGTGGATATTATCACCATCATGACCATCATCTGTTGCAAAGGCAGTCGTGGTCGTGCCCCCCTCACCGGGTGCGGGTCGCTGCAGCAGCAGGAAGTGCAGGCTGGCGCTCGACAAGCAGAAGCCCCGCGCCGGTCTGGCCGCCTCCTCCACCAGGCAGCCGGCCCAGCGCGCAGCTCCGTCCACACGGCACTCGCCCACCGTCGTGACCACGTCGCCCACGCGCAGGCCCAGCCCGCCGCCCACACCAGAGTCCTGCGCTCGGCGTACGGTGGTGGGGGTGGGGGGGGTCAAGAGGTCTATTTAAACTAAAAAGTTGTTTTATTTCGATTTAAAGCTTTCGTGACTGCAGGGATTCATCTTCTTGGTTCTTTCGGTAAAGTCACGTAGAAGGGAAGTAATAAAATAATAAAAATAAAACATAATAAAATATTTTATTATGTTTTATTTTTATTATTTTATTAAATAATAAAATTAAAACATAATAAAATATTTTATTATTAAATAATAAAATTAAAACATAATAAAATATTTTATTATGTTTTAATTTTATTATTTAATTACTTCCCTTCTACGTGACTTTACCGAAAGAACCAAGAAGATGAAAATATAATAAAATATTTTATTATGTTTTATTTTTATTATTTATTACTTCCCTTCTACGTCACTTTACCGAAAGAACCAAGAAGATAAAAAGTAGTTTTTTTATTTTACCACGTGTAAGGCCCAACTTAGCTATCTTAGCTCTTTTATCAGAAGCCGCAAATGATAGCTCAGCGGAAGTGACTTATCATCACGTGGACATTTATAGCAGCCAAATACTCTAAAACGCGCGTTGTTGATTCTAAATGCGGAGGGAAAAACCGGAGGGGCCGGAGAAAAATCCACACGACCACGGGGAGAGAGGCGCAAACTCCAAACATTCAGGCGTCAGGGTCGGGATCGAACCGACGACCTGTATACCAGGCGAGGTAGCTAACGTCTCGCCACCGTGGCATCAACCAGGTGACCGGTCGATCAATCGATCTATCGATTTATCTGTCACAACGTTGATGGTGTTCTGTGATATATACTGATAATGATCATCAGTTATTTATCCACAAAAGCCACGTCAAGTCAAAGGACTTTTGTTCAGGAGGGTCCTTTCTGAGATGCCCCAGCGTTTAGGAGGGCGTCTCCTTCAAACACAACTCATTATCATTATAATATTAATTGGCCACGACACATTGTCGAATTGCGTCCAAGATGCCAGACGCTCGTTGTTGCTTGGCGCTGTGAAAGTCCGGCTGCGTGACGCCATATCCTCAGGTCACAAACTCTCGCTACGACTGTGTGAGAGGTGGGGGGGGCGTGGGGGCGGTGTGGGGTGGCAGACGGTGACTGTGAGCGCTCGTGCGAGGAGCCTAATGAGCAGGTAAGGGCCAACAGCCGACCGAGTGAGAAATCGCTACGTGCTTACTGTTTAATTATTTAAAACACTCAATGCGTTCGTCAATGACACTGTGTGGCCGTCAAGGATAAGTATGTAGCAGACAATATTTCAGCCAAGAGCTTCTTCTTCACAACACGTAGAGAGGCTGGAGAGGCAGAGAAGATGCTGCTTGTAATGACCGGCGTAATGTCCTCACACGATCGTTAAACGTGTGTTGATCGCTCTCCAACAGCTACAACAGTGGAGCTGCTGCAGCGGTAAAAAAATATTGGCCACGTTTGTTCATCACGTGACAATTTTATTAATTGGCCGTGTCGGGTGGAGAAAGTTACGAATCGGAAATGGATAATAGTTGGAGATGCTACTTTCCATCATCTAGGAATCACGTTTTACTAATCGTCGTTATTATTATCATTACAGACGATGAAGTGAAACTTATGAGACACGGATGACGCACCTCAACCACGGCCGTGACGAGGGCCCCAGCGCCGGTCCGGTAGAACAGCGCCAGTGCCCAGGGCATGAGCAGCAGCGCCAGCGCGGCCACCACCACCAGCACGAAGTTGTGCCAAACACCTGTCACGCAGCACACGTGCGTCATCATCATCACCACCATCGGCCGTGGTCTATCCAACCGGCTCCCGATTTTGTGGCTCCATCTCTGTAGTGGACATCCACTAGCCGTGCCTTGTCCATGTGTGTTACTAACCGGTAAGGTAGTTTAGCGGTAGAGCGAGTGGCTTGCAGTCAAAAGGTCGAGAGTTCAAATCACAGTTGGGCGGTGTTGACAATTAAATCAGTACCGCTTCATTAAAGTTCCAGCTCAAGACCTTCCTATGGTGGCGAGATGTTAACTCGCCTGGTGTACAGGAGGTCGTGGGTTCAATCCCGACCCTGACGCCTTTATATTTGGAGTTTGCATATTCTCCCCGTGGTCACGTTGATTTTTCTCCGGGCCCTCCGGTTATTCCCTCCACAACGTTCGTTTAAGAGTATTTGGCTTCTCTAAATCCCCACGCGATAAGCCACTTCGTTGAGCCATCATTCGTGACAGCCAGGTTGCTGCTGAAAAAGAGCTACGTCGCTCAGTGTGCCTTACGTTGTCAAATAAAAAAGGTGAATTTAGTTTAAAAGTCACGTCACGGACGCATTCTCTCGTTGAACCTCCGCTGCCAAAGTCACGTCATGCTAGCCCGCGAGCTTCGATCAAAGCCGGCCCTGGCTCCCGCCGCGTGTCTCGTATCCCGCCGCGCTCGTACCTGCGCAGAATATGCGCAGCTGTTGGCTGGGGGAGGCGAGCTGCAGGTGCGGGGTGTGCAGCTCCACGAAGGCTCCGGGGTAGAGGACGAACAGGAAACAGCCGAAGCCGTTGACGCGAACCTGCTCCCTGTGGCAAACACGGCGCGCGCGGAAGCGGCGCGGCTCTGAGCTCCGATGCGCTCTGAAGAAGGGCCACTGCCCGAAACGTCGTACACGCCGCCTTTGAAGGCCGCTCTATTATCGACGGACACGTCGATGTGTTTTTTTTCCCCGTGTTTGTCTTTGCTCATGCGCCGCGGCCAACACAGCATCGCCAAGCGATGCTTTTTAAAAGTTGCTTGTTTTGACCCAATGCTCCTGAAAATGACGCACTCCCAGAAGGCCGAGCGGCCGATGGGTTGTGTAAGAAATACTTTTACTTGTTAAGTGGAGGCACTTGAGTATGTGGAGGTGACGGAATGTCCCTTTATCAATTTTGTCCTCGGGTCATGGTGCGCGTTGTTCGGCACGATGTCCGGCGTTTCGCACCACGCGCTGCTGGGAGCTTCTCTACACAACTGTGCTATCGGCGTCACGTCGCAAGATGAAGTGCCCCTTCGGATCTTTCACAGGGAAGTGCAGCCTCTCGAATGAAGAGAGCGGCTCACGGAAATGTAATATCGTGGAACGAGTGACCTCTGCGCTATGAGGGCAGCAGCTTCCCACCCACTCTGGGCACGGAGGTTAATGCTCGGCGGATCACGCCCAAACAGATATTTCTAATTCTCGGAGCTGCAATTCAGGCAAATTCAGTGCAGAACCAAATTTAACCCTTCTGTGCATTCATCGATGACCATCGCTGGGGCCATCAACTTGCTACACTTGAGAACCCGGCGTAATCAGAGGTGGCTGCGTGGACTAAAACCCAAGATCTCAGCAGTGCTGGCTGAGCGTATCCGACACAGAGATTATGAACCAGACCCACCCCCCCCACTGAGCCACCCAGCCACCTCTACAAGGTTTCACTCTGTTCATTTTTTCCTATCCAATACATTTTAGCCGTCAATGTGGTTTCACTTCAAATATTTACCGTGCGCTCTCAATCAAACATTTATAGAGCAATCCACTAAGGGAATTGAATCCTCCGCTTCCACCGATCTCCTGATTTGTACCACGCAGAGGGCAGTTTGGAAATACAAACGGGTGAACAGCTGGTAATTTTTATTTTAAAAATTCAGAGCAGTGTGTGTAGCATCCGTCGCGGATACGGGAATGACAAAATTGGACTCGCGTGCAGGAGCTACCGTGGATTGTCGCTCTGCATGAGAGTCTGAGACGGCAATGCATTGTGGGGGGGGGGGGGGGAGGCCCTCATCCAGCAGTGGATAAATAATTGCTGATGATGGTGACAATGCGGGGAGGGGGGCGATGACACGGCGCAGTGGAAGCACGTTCGTTGCGGTGGTCCGCGGTTTGAATGCGGCTGCCCGCCCTGGTTATTACTGCGAGTGCATTAACCGTGGGGAATGCGGCGTCCGCTTTACAGTGGATGTTAAAGATACCCGTGATGTCCTTCGACAGACTAGGCCATTGTGTGCCGGTGTCACGGTGCAATTCGGAGATTTACTCGCACATTGCTCCATTGGGATTGCACGCACAGTGGCCACCGTCGCCCCCTACCGGCAGACTAATGCCCGCGGGCAGGCCAGGTGCTGAGTGACCTTGTGTCACACCGACACACAGGCACAAACGCCACTGGCGGTGCCCTTTCAAACGTGTTTTCAGGTGCATAGGTTGTACAGCCGTTTTAATTACGGGAAACAAAATGATCGTCCGTGTGTTTGTGTTTCACCCTTGCGATAGGACTTTCGTAGGATGAACGTAGAGATTTCTAAGGGCACGGGGTGACCTGTAAGGTCTGAATTGGTTTGTAATAAGGTCGAGCACTGATAAGGGGTTGACAGCTGTGGTGATGGTGGTGCACAAACAGCAACAAACTCACCACATTCGTCAATGGCACGGTGGCCTTAAACGCGAAAATGTACAACAGACAATGGAGGCGCCTCTATTTATGCATTATGAAGAAGGGCCATTGACTGAAACGTCATCAATTAGATATTCTTCACTTAAGGGCAGTGTTATTGAGAAATGCGTCACGTGTTTTTTTCTGTTACGTAAAAAATAGAAATGATGATTGTTATGGCGATGATGAAGGATGCGCTGGTTACTTGACTGCCGCCACGGCGTGGCCGAATTCGTGCACGACGCCGCTCAGCAGCACGGCGAGGAAGAAGTAAGAGGCTTGAGACAGCGGCAAGTTCACGCCTGGTACCTGTCGGGGTACGCAGACGCACGCACGCACACACGGGGCGCAATCATTCAACCCTCTGTCAGATCTCACAGTCGATACGTGACCCCTCAGATCTGTTCTGACAGTCTCTCCCACCATTCACCGACTGAAACAGACTCACGTTCATGGAGTCAAACAGTTACCTATATTCCCACACAAAGACCCACAGACACCCATAGATTTACACAGAGATCCACAGACTTGCAGAGGAACCCACAAGCTTACACAAAGACCCATATACCCAAAGAAGGACCTATATACCCACAAACAGACCCACAGACCCACACAGAAAACTATAATTCTGCCCGCAAAGTATCCCATCAACTGGCCTTAGTGTCAATGTATGTGTAATGGCTCTGGACACGAGCTGTAGAGGTTTCTTTAAATGCACGTAATGTGGCTTAGGACCACGTCGTCATGAAATAATGACGACGTGGAGATCGTATGACCGAGCAGATAGTGATGACGTGAAGACAGTGACGATGGCCCGAGTCCCTCTCGATAACCCCGAACACCCCTTCTTGCCCTGCTTTTATCCTCGTGGATTAATCTGGGGGAATTTCCCCAACTGCCTATTTTGTACACTCTGGGGAATTTCCCAACCAAAGTCCTGCAGACTTGCTGGCGCCGTGTCTTTGCATCCAGCCTCGCTGACACCCTGTCTTCACATCGAGACTTGCTGACACAGTCTTCACATACGTATGTTGAACTTCTTTCGCACTGTAAGTAGCCAACCGTGCTAATCGGAGGTGGGAGGGAGGGCAACAAACAAAAAGGCTACTTTTCAAAATTAGTTTCTTTTATTCGAAAATGTGAGGTCCCATTCACGATTGATTTTCCAATCTGTTTGGCTATGTCAGGTTGTGGAGGATTTTACCACACAAATTTGAGCAGACCAATAGGTGGCCTCACCCAACAAAATCCAATCAATTATGAACCATAACGTTGGCTGCGAACGCCTACGTTTCAACAAAAACAGCAACATAAAAGCACGATTGCTACGCGGTTGCTGCGCGGAGACTTACAATGACTTGCAGGACCTGCTGCTGCTGCTGTTGGGCTGGCGCCGGGAAAAGCAGGATCCTCAGCATGCTGGCGAGGTTGCTGGTTAGCAGCACCACGGACAGCACCATCCCGGCTAGCCCAAACACCAGCCCCGCTGTGAACCTAGGCAGCGGGAAGAGGCGTTCGAGCTTTCGGTCGGCGCTTTTTCTCCTTTAAGCCTCAGTCTCAGCCCCGTGGAGGACGGCCTGTGGAACGTGAGTCGAGTCCCAGTCCGTCGGTTGCACTCGGTCGTTCTCCTAAATCTTATCGACTGAAGCGGTCAAAACGCTGAAGTCCGCGCTTCGTTCGTAAATGACCGTGTCAGGCGTGCATCGTTTTCCGCCACAATTCCCCAATATCGTGGGATCTCCTTTGCCAGTACTAAAATATGAGAATAGGTTTTCCCCTTTTTTCTGGCAACAAAACAGGTGTTAAGATGTTAAAACACCAAACTGAAACCTTTTACAAGGAACCATGTCTGCATTAACCACAATACTTGTGGTCAGAATGCAAACAAAAAACATACTTTCATAATATATGCATTGTCTTTTAAACTGATTGGTCCACACCAGAGACAGCTTTCTTTTGAGCCTAGTCTCAAAACGGTGTTAGACCAGAGGACGCCAAAAGGCTAGGCTCAAAAGAAATCCATCTCTGGTGTGGACCAATCAGTTTCAAAGACAATGCATATATTAGTAGTTATTTTTTTGTTTGCATTCTGACCACAAGTATTGTGGTTAATGCAGTAACATGATTCCTTGTAAAAGGTTTCAGATTGGTGTTTTAACATCTTAACACCTGTTTGTTGCCAGAAAAAAAAGGTGAAAACCTATTCTCAATCCCCCAATATTATCAGGTCGGCGAATCGGCGAACTCGGTCAAGTAATTTATTTTATTTATGTACATATATAGCCAGCAAACCATCGATGGTCTTCCCCAGTGCACTGCGGCCTCTTAATAACATCGCCAAAATGACCTTGCGTCTTCACTCTGACTGGATAAGTTAATCTCGACTTAAATCGGTCACGCTTTGGTCCGTCGTCGCGCTCGATGCTTTTCGTCTGCCCGCCATCATCGCAGATGGACATTTTGCGTCACCAATTTAGTTAACGGCGCCTTGGAGGCAAGGGTTGGTGGATCGTGGAGAGCAGGGGGTGAGGAATGTTTTCTGTATGGGCCACTTTTTTTGCCGGTATAAAAATTACGAAAAAAGAATAGGCTTTACAATTTCTGGCGATAATACAGACTTCAGATATCACTGCTCATCCCGAGCTATTAATGCCTTGTTATTTGCACTGCCTTTGTGCTGTTTGCCGTTCTTTGGTCTCACACCGGTGGTGAGATAAGGCCATCAAGGAGACTCACTCCAGTGAAGGCCAATCAGTTCCAAGGGCAATGCACACATTATTATCAAAGTATGTGTGTTTGCATGTTTTCCCACAAGCACGTGTTGCGAATTGATGATTTGTAATAGGTGTCTATTTGGTGTTTGAACATCTCAACACCACCTTTGCCGGAAAGGATAAAGTCGATTCTTTTTTCATAAGCAATGTTTTCGTTTGTCCAGCATGGTGAAGTATGGTCAAACAACCCCCCCATCACCCCCCCAGATGACCCCACCAGATGTGCAGCAGTCGAGGGCGCCAGTGTCCGGCTCGCAGGAAGGCCCGGTTGAGTATCGTGCTGGTCCAACGCACGTGCCCAGGCGACACGGTCACGCTGTGCGTTGTCATCCAATGCTCGTACCGCGTACCCAGCCAGCTCGCCTGTGCCACGCGCCATGGAGGGATGAGAGCGAGTCTTAAGGACAACATATCTTGTATCCATAAGAAGTTTATTTTAGTCAGATCGCATAAATATATAAATGTGTCGTTAAACCCGCCGCCACCCGACACAGGCAACGACTAAGGTTTGTCACGTAAACACAACGTGCCAATTCGTCACTAGTACAGCACAGCGGTGTGTTGGCGAGTAAACCCACAACATTTACAATTAGAGTACGACGTTTCGCCTGTAATGACAACTAGCATCGTCAGGCGACAGCCAGGGATGCATTTTAAAATCCTTTCGAGCCAACCACGCTTATGGGAGGTGCGGGGGCAGGACAACGCATCTTACTTCCCAGTAAACATGGAACGATGGGCAAACAACCCACCGATGTTAGCGCAACTTTGCGCGTTTTTACTGGGTTATCACAGTCGGTCGGTTGTATCGTAGCATCGTCTGGGGTGGGGTGTGGTCCAGTGCTCTTCACTCATTTTCAGAGGGGGGCACTTTTGCCGAGAAGACTTCATCAGTGTGTGCGAGGACCGCCACACATTTGACAGCAGCACGATGATGATGGGGGGGGGGGTGTTGTCACTCTTTGCGTATTGTTGGGGGGCGGCACGCCAGGGGCCGCACTAAAGGCCACCAGGGGCTGCCAGTGGCCCGCGGGCCTTGCAGAGTAGAACACCGGTGTAGCCTGATGTAAATAGGACCGTGGCCTGCCGAGGAAGGGTTTGGGTGGGTTGGCTTATAAACTTACCAATATCATTAGACCTCCTTTGCCAGTACCTAAATATAATAATAGGGGTTTTCCCCCTTTTTTCTGGCAACAAAACTGAAACCTTTTTACAAGGATTCGTGTCTGCATTAACCACAATACTTGCAGTCAAAACGCAAACAAAAAACACTCTGATAATATATGCATTGTCCTTGAATCTGATTGGTCCACACCAGAGACAGCTTTCGTTTGAGCCTCGTCTCAATTGGAGTTAGACCAGATGACGCCAAAAGGCGTACAGCTCAAAGACAATGCACTATCAAAGCAAATATTATTATATTTTGGTACTGGCAAAGGAGGTCTAATGATGTAGATGCTTACCCCAAGCCCTCATTAGCTCCCTTCTGTCTCCACATGTCAACGTTTAGACTCAGATTTGATCATGAAGTCAGCCGGCAAGGCACCATTGAAGCTAAGGAGTTGTTGCCATGACGACCACGGCGCAAGGCCGTTGACAGTGTGAAAAAAGTGCTTTATAGCTCATCGGATTCCTCCAGGGTAGAGAGATATTCTGATTCTGAGCTCTAGGACATTGCAGGTTGGGAATGTACCAACGAGAGCAAAGACGCAAATCATTTACAAGAAACGTCAGCACATTGGTTTTATAGACCGCTATAATTCAGCAATACTTTGTCCAATTGTTTTTTGCGATACACATTGGACACTAACGCTGTCAACAACAAAAAAAACAATTTCCATTTAAAGCTTTCGTGACTGCAGGGATTCATCTTCTTGGTTCTTTCGGTAAAGTCACGTAGAAGGGAAGTAATAAAATAATACAAATAAAACATAATAAAATAATTCTCACGACGTTTCGGCCACAACGCAAGCAGCCGTCCTCAGGTGGAGAACAGGTCCGTCAAGTAGACAGAGTCTGAATGGCACGCTCCAGGCTTGGAGCGACTATTTATGCTGGGATGGAGGAGTGAAGAGCGTCTTGACAAAATATTGCCATTCAGACTCTGTCTACTTGACGGACCTGTTCTCCACCTGAGGACGGCTGATTGCGTTGTGGCCGAAACGTCGTGAGAATTATTTTTATTATGTTTTATTTGTATTATTTTATTACTTCCCTTCTACGTGACTTTACCGACAGAACCAAGAAGAAAAAAACAAAAAAATATTTATACAGCCCTGTAGATGGCGACGTTTCAGGCAATAACCCTTCTTCATACCCCCCCCCCCCCCATTACGGTGGTGTTATTGACGATTGTGAGGATATTATTGTTCTGTCATTCGACTAAGCAGGCGAACTCGAGGCCGGTTTCCCTCTGCTCTGAGACTCATCAGCAGAGCCGGGCTCTGTCAAACGCCGTGACGTCACTCACCAACAACAATGACTTACCCCCCACCCACCACCCTTCTCTTTTTTTTACAATAAGTGGAAACAAGAAGATGCTCGGTGTATTCGGCACTTTGCTTCGTTCATCATTTCGTAAAATTTTGTATTTAATTTAACATTTTTAAACTTTGCTTTATGTAAACCCCCACCTATCGCTCACTCTCTCTTCTCATCCCTCTCACTCACCCGGATCAACGCGTCCAAGGCAGACACGAGCGCCCAGAATGTCAGCAAGACGAGCGCAGAGGTCGCAAAAGCCATCCTTGCCGGGCGCCGTCGCTTCCTTCCCTCTGGATAGCGCCGTCGGAGTTCCCACGCACGACCGACCTCGCCTGGATCTTCAGCCCGAAGCCTCTCGGTTGAAGATCAGCGGGCCGTAGAGGTGCCGGGTCGGGGTCCGGGACGAGACATGTTAAATTCGGGCGCCGCTTGCTGATGTCTGCGCTAAATGATAGAATGATGCGTGTCCGTGCGTTGGTAATTCAGGAAGATGTATTTAATTTGTGCGGTGATGAGAGGACTGGGTAACTTCCCGTATTGTTTAAATAGCGGCGAATGAGCGCACCCGGCTGAGCGGGAGACAAGTTCATTTAATAAAAAAAAATAACTTTAGCATTTGACAAATATAGCCAGCGCGTAGTAATAATTTTATCTCCCAGTTTGATTTCGATTAAATCGGTTTAATTATCCGAATGTATTTAAGGGAGAAAATATTAAGTGTTCGTACACTTTGCGACGGAGTGACGAGCGAATGTGCAACAGTAAAATGCGCTGCTAGCTTCCCGGATCTCCACTGTAACCTGCACGTGTTATTCGCCATGTGCTGTCGGTCCACTGCTGGTTGCGATGAAGGTTCAATTGCTTTGAAGGGGCATTGTCCGAAACGTCGCCGATTAGATATCTTGTTATTTTTACAACAGTGTTATTGACGAATGTTGTTTTTGTGCGTGCCGCTGCTGGATGAGGACCTTATCACGTCGTGCAGTGCGTGTGGGTTATATGGGCCACACTTCACTACGCCAGTCAGTGCGGTTTGGTGAATTATGAACCACAAAGCGAAACATTTTTTGGGGCCTATTTAGGCGGTGCTCATCTGTTTACACCCATGAGCCAGTGGTGGAATTTACACGTTTCCATTCGGGGGGGGGGGGGGGGGCGAGTCTAACC
Organism: Lampetra fluviatilis; assembly: GCF_964198595.1. Taxonomy (NCBI): domain Eukaryota; kingdom Metazoa; phylum Chordata; class Hyperoartia; order Petromyzontiformes; family Petromyzontidae; genus Lampetra; species Lampetra fluviatilis. The sequence continues at coordinate 4,218,924 of NC_136324.1, forward strand.
ATAGGACAACCACTTTTGACTTACATACAAAGTAATATATATTTTAGAGATGATACGCTAAGTCAAACACATAAGGGGCCGTCCATAAATGATGTCACGCGGTTTTGGACGATTTTTGACCCCTCCCCCCTTCGTCACGACGACACAAAAAGTCAGACCCCCCCCTCAAATATGACATCACAAAGCTCTACCCCCCCCCCAAATAAAACATGCTTCAAATCGCTTTAAACTATTGTCATTGTAGTGCGTATTTAATGTGCCGCTGCACTCTGATGTAGGATAAAACATTTTTTTTAAAAGTATATTTCATTAAGTAGAACGTGTTGCGCATTTTGATGTAACGTCACATTTCTCAAACCCCCCTCCCCTCGTCACACATCGTCACAAATGTTTGACCCCCCTCCCCCCCCAGGTGCGTGACGTCATTTATGGACGGCCCCTAACCAGGATTTGAATCGCAACCGATTGAGGACGGCTCGCGCTACCGCTGAGCCACGTGACCCGTCAAAGTTCCCCACGAGCGTAGCAATCGAGTTTGCTGTACCGCCCTCTGCTGTCAAAAACGTGTTGTATATAAAACACTTGAACCAGTAAATAATAGAACTGAAATTACATTTTGTATTAAAGCTTAAAATGTAGAATACCTTATAAACACGGTTTTACAATAAGGTCTTAAGGGAGAACAAACTAAAACTGCAAAATCAATTTGCTAATTATTGATACATTAAGATGTGCAGCCCTCTCATCTTAAATCCACTGCTGAATGAGGTTTATTTGATCATACTTCGCGCTGGTCAGTGCGGGTTGGACAATTCACCTGGGTATTAAGCCTTCGTGAAATGGATTTTGATAGACTATCCTCTACTGCCAACCACGTATCCCCACAGCATGGGGTAGTTCTAAATAAATAGGGGCCCACGTTTATAATAATACATTCAATGCATTTTCTCCAGTAAATATCAATGCAATGATGTTCGCGGTCTAGAAAATGGAGGGGGTGGGCGCTGACACCCCCTGTAGTATCTTAACACCCATTACGCATTGTGGTTAGCCCATCCAACTACCGTACAAGTGTTGAGTAGTTGTTGAGTAGTAGACGGAGGTACTCGGAGACGGAGGTGAGTTAGGGGCTTCCGCCAGGGTTTATTAACACATATCACTATCCCTGGTTCCCTCTTTACCCCTTCTAATATCCCCGTTCCTCCAGTGACCACGCCTACGTCACGGGGTCTCCCTTAAATACCCTAGGAGGGGTGACGTCACGTGCACTGCCCAGCGCGTGCGACCCCACGTCCCGTCATGTCACCGCACCGGACAGGGCACACGACGCCACCACTCTCCTCTACTCCTCTACACAAGTACTATAATCCAGGCTCTGTTAGCTGTCTTTGAGATCTGACGAGATGGTCCGCATTCCGGCCGAGTGGTGATTTCAAAACACAGCCACGTCCGGTGTTCACTTCTGGATGATGCCGGCATGTGCATGTGTGTGTCCTGACTGCACACTTGGGCTACGAGTACACATTGATCTGAAATAATAACAGATTCATAATATGCAGTGGATTCAATGCTAAGCTTTTGCAGGGGCTTGTAATCCAATTGCGGTTGTCGGGGTTGGGCTGCGTGTCGTCCCACCTGTATATTCTTTCACGATTTCACCACACACTACTGAAGATGCTCACAACCTAAACCTGGAACGCCAACAGTGTGGATGTCTCCCTCGCTTTATGCGGGTTCAGTTTGTCCGATTTCGCGTATATACGGTTAACCTAATTCTAACCAAAATTCGCGATATGCGGTTTGAATTCGCTCCTTTGCGGTCAGACGTGAGACAACATTGTGCATTGTGAGTCCATGCTTTGCGATTTCGCTTTTGGGCGCCCTTGTTTTAGAACACACTACCCGCACAAAGCCAGGGAAACCAGTACTAAACTAAAGATGGTCATTCAAAACCAAATCCTTCATTCAAATTGTTTCCCACTGCTATTCAGGATTATATGAAATACACCGTTGCACTAAACAGGCTCAAAGAAAACGACAGCAACACTGCGCACGAATAAATTACATTGCAACTTCGTAAGATAAATTTGATGAAATGTACATCTGAACAAGCAAATATGAACGTTCGCTTTGAAATTTAATTCTGTACACAAGTTGCCTTCAATAACGTAATTCACCATCGTATTTACATTTGCATGCATAGTCGTGTCTACACTCCCTGCCGCCGTTTGAACGGAATGGTCACATTTGCATTCCCCCTTAAGCAACGACGATCGACTTCTTTGTTATTATTAACGCTGCCTTAGAACAGATAAAATATACACTGTACAAGCCTAATGTTATGTGGAACTGTCTTTAACATTAGCCTCGTACTGTGTATATGCTATCCTTGGGGAAGAGACAAAGGGCAGTTGTATTGACTGGCAATTGGAGATGAATTTGTTTAATTTCGTTTACCTCCCATCTACATTCCAATTATTCTGTTAGGGTCACGTCATGAGACCTACGACATTTAGATTCATAACTCTCGCGGGCAGCAGCAGTGTGTCAGAGCGAGGCCCTAGAGCAGTGGTGCGCCACCTGTGGCGCATGGGCCCTATGCGTGCCGTGGAGCCCCTCCTCGTGGTGGCCTCGGTGTGTCTCTAGGGTCACGCGTGGGGTCACGATTGGTGCACAAGCGCTGTTATCAAGCTTGCGGCCCACTGAGGTGAAGCAGGCCCGCTCACGTGGTCGACCGACACGTCTGGGTTGCCCGTCACTGCCCTAGACTATGAAGTGACATACAGTAATCCCTCGCCACTTCGCGGTTCAAGTTTCGCGGCCTCAGTGCATCGCGGATTTTTCGAACTGATTTAAAGGCCTCATTATACCTGTGCAGTAACACCATCATCATCATCATTCATCATCACATTCATCGAACTGCAGAGGTCTGTCATCGTCGTCATTGTCATTGTCATCGTCGTCGTCGTCATTACTGGAGTCAAGTCTCAAGATACTACTGTCATTGGTGAGTGTAGAACACCATAATACGTATCGTATGAGAGAGAGTGAATGTATAATATTAAGGTTTAATAATTAAATAGATTTAAGTAAAATATATATATAAAGTATAAATATACATATTTTAAACATTCTGGTACCCACACACACATATACGGAAATTCCTAGGGGGCCAATCCTACTTGGCGGATTTTCACCTATCGCGAGGGGTTCCGGTCCCCATTAACCGCGATAAACGAGGGATCACTGTACATACTTCTAAGATTTTGATTTAAAGCTTTCGTGACTGCAGGGATTCATATTCTTGGTTCTTTCGGTAAAGTCACGTAGAAGGGAAATAATAAAATAATAAAAATATTAAACAATAAAAATGATCACGACGTTTCGACTGCAATACAAGCAATCATCATCACGTGTGAAATTCACAGCAAGAAATTTGGAAAAAAGTGGCGTTTTTTCCTACCGAAAGAATCAAGAATATACTTCTAAGAGTCAATTTCATTGCTTATCTATAATTAGCGCCACGTTATTTATACGGCCTAGAAAAGAGTGAATGTTGGTATAGGCCACACTAAGTTATTCAACCAAGCTTAACATGGATGAGTTGGTTTTTTGTGTGCATTCATTGGTGACTGGGCTGATACAGTCAACTTGACTACACATGACAACGTAGTTGAAATCATGAGCAACTGAAACCTGGATTCGAAACGGGTCCCAGGAAAGCTGCCTGGGGATTCATTGGACAAGAAGCTCAATCGCTGAGTGTGCGGAGGGGATATAGAGTGAGTTGAGAGGGGCGAGATCGGAGCGTGCGTGGAGGGAAGTAGAGTGAGATGAAAGGGGAGAGGTCGGTGAGTGTGTGAATGGGAGTAGAGTGAGATGAAAGGGGAGAGATAGGTAAGTGTGTGAAGGGAGTAGAGTGAGATGAAAGGGGAGAGATAGGTGAGTGTGTGAATGGGAGTAGAGTGAGATGAAAGTGGAGAGGTAGGTGAGTGTGTGAAGGGAGTAGAGTGAGATGAAAGGGGAGAGATAGGTGAGTGTGTGAAGGGAGTAGAGTGAGATGAAAGGGGAGAGGTAGGTGAGTGTGTGAATGGGAGTAGAGTGAGATGAAAGGGGAGAGATAGGTGAGTGTGTGAAGGGAGTAGAGTGAAATGAAAGTGGAGAGGTAGGTGAGTGTGTGAAGGGAGTAGAGTGAGATGAAAGGGGAGATGTAGGTGAGTGTGTGAATGGGAGTAGAGTGAGATGAAAGGGGAGAGATAGGTGAGTGTGTGAAGGGAGTAGAGTGAAATGAAAGTGGAGAGGTAGGTGAGTGTGTGAAGGGAGTAGAGTGAGATGAAAGGGGAGATGTAGGTGAGTATGTGAAGGGGAGTAGAGTGAGATGAAAGGGGAGAGGTCGGTGAGTGTGTGAAGGGGAGTAGAGTGAGATGAAAGGGGAGAGGTAGGTGAGTGTGTGACGGGGAGTAGATTGAGATGAAAGGGGAGTTCAGTATGAGAGGGAAGAGGTAGGCAGGGACCAAGTCAATGTGTAGGATCTTGAAGACCGTGAGTGTGATCTTGATATTGATTAGGGATTGGAATCAGAACCAGCTCAGTTTTGGAACACATTTGCGACATCTTTGGGGTCGTCCCAGCCCACGCACTGGAAACCTGCGGCACACACACATGAACACGCGCACACACACGCATTGACTTTTCCGCTTGTGATGCAGCACCATTAACGTGGAATAATTAAAGACGACTTAAATAGTAATGACCGTCACTGAAGGTTAACAGGGGACTTGCCATAAAGCCTGTCTGACGTGTTGGTAGTCCCAAGCTCCTTCCAGCCGTTGATGTACCTTGAGGAAAAGCGAATGCATTATTCAAAATAAACAGCAGAATGGAATTAATATTTCCTCTCATTATCCCCCAATTGTATCCCCACCGTGCTATCGGCGCCGGGTCGTCACGTGACGAACATCCCATTCGTATCTCTCGCGGAGCAGTGCAACCCTTAGCATGAGAGAACGGTGCACAGAAGCCAATATTACAGAGCAAACTCTGAGATCCCTTGTTTGACTTGCATCACACTGGGATTTTTGCACACAGCGTTGTAATACGGTGGGGTTTTTTTCTGAAAGATTTGCTGGTTTATCCAGGATGTTTCTGTTGCGCGTCGTCGCTTTAAGATGTTCTCTGTTCATATTTTGTTTGTTGCGGTTGCACCCGACTCAAGAGCCGCATGGCTCACAGGGCTATACCAAATAAATTAAACTTGAAAATTGAAAGCTTGAAAAATGCCACTCTTATTCGTGGTTCTTTCGGTAAAGTCACGTAGAAGGGAAGTAATAAAAAATAAAAAAATGAAACAATAAAATTCTCACGACGTTTCGATTGCAGCACAAGCGATCATCATTATTTCCCTTCTACGTGACTTTACCGAAAGAACCAAGAATATGAATCCCTGCAGTCACGAAAGCTTTAAATCGAAAAGCGCCACTCTGGTCCAAAGACTGCAGATGGCAGCACTTCCCCGCCTGCTTTGTATGATACCACCAACTCGCTACACTTGAGAACCTAGTTTAATCACAACACCGTTTATGTTTCATATGAGTCTAAGGTTCTGTGAGTACTGTACATGGATATCCATGAGTCAATGGGTCTCTGTCAGGCTCTGGGTCACAGTGAGTTCTTACATATTCTTAGGTTTTTTCGGTAAAGTCACGTAGGTAAAAAAATTAAAATTAATAAAAGTGACTTTACCGAAAAAACCTAAAAATATGAATCCTTGCAGTCACGAAAGCTTCAAATCTAGAGTTCTTACATTTCTCTGTCACTCATTGGTGACCGGGCTGAGACCATCAACTCACGAATACAAATACATGACGGAAATTCTAACATAAAACCATCGAAACGTACTCTTCAAAGTCGAGCGCCTTGGTCCATGTCAGTAAATCCTCGAGCTCCGAGTCCACAAGTGGTCCAGGCGCCGTTCCTTCTGATCCACAGCTCCCAGGGGCATGCTGCCCTCCCTCGTACCTGTGGTGATGTCACCACACGCGAAAAGGGCGTTACTCTTGTGAACATGCGCGCACACACACACGTTATTGCGGAGCAGCATTAGACAGTAGCGTGTCGTGATTGTGTGTCAATGTGTAGGTTTGAATGCGCTCGTATGAACGTGTGTGTGCAGGTGCTCCCTTACAGCACTTGCCTCAAAAGTCTGTTGAGGTTACACGGGTGATGTTTTGTCTTGTGTGTAGATGGAAGTTTGATTTCCTGCTCTCGGCTACCCTCCATGAATACCACCTGAACCAGTGCTGGGGCTCCCCTAGGTCTACTCGACCTTAAATGAGTACCCTGGTGCAGTGTGTAAACATGAGCATTGGGGTGACAACGACGGCTGGGCACGGTGCGGTGCTGGCCACCCACCCACCCACCCCCTCGTGCACCGTGCCGACCTCCATAGCTGCCATTTACTGACGGACTTGCTCCGACAGCCGACAACCTGTTAGAGGCTATAGCGGGGGGGGGGGTCTTCTTAGTCTTTTTAAAGCCTCTGCATGCGACGCTACTCACAGCAGATGTCGCATACGGGTTTTGATTCCTTACCCGTACCCGGCCGCACCAGGGTCGCAAATGGTTACCCGTACCCGTTCCCTACCCGTACCTTACCCGAAATGAGTGACAAACGGTGACTCACCAGTGACTCACGGCCTACCCGTACCCGTACCCGGCCGCACCAGGGTCGCAAACGGCCGGGTATCGGGTAGGGTACTGGTATCGGGTACTCGGTTGCGACCTCTGACTCACAGTTTGCGCAGCCACTGGATCTGCCTGCGTCGGCGCCGCGAGCTCGAGTCGTGGCTGCGTTGGCGCCGGCTCGGGGAGAACGGAGCCGCGGGGGGCACCGTGCCGCCAGCCTCCCCGCAGGGCTGCGCTGCCAACGGGCGGCCCACCAGCTGGGGAAGGCGAGCATACGGTGGGCACACGGTGGGCACACGGCAGAACATGTGGAGTGCGGTGGGCAAGCCCGGAGCAAACAGAGACAACGGGATCACCTGTGTGGACTGCACAGGTTGTTGGGGAAAGTGCTTTTAGCCATATAGATTTGAAGCTTTCGTGACTGCAAGTATTCATATTCTTAGGTTTTTTTGGTATAGTCACGTAGGTAAAAATTTAAATTAATAAAAGTAAAATAAAATAAAAATCACGACGTTTCGGAGGCAACACAAGCTTCCGTCTTCAGGTGGACGGAAGCTTGTGTTGCCTCCGAAACGTCGTGATTTTTATTTTATTTTTTATTTTACTTTATTAATTTTAATGTTTTACCTACGTGACTTTACCGAAAAAACCTAAGAATGTTTAGCCATATACACACACATATATGGCTAAATACAAAGATCACTCGTATAGCCTACAAAGATTGTTGGGGCAAGTGCTTTTAGACATGTAGACACAGATATAACTATATAGACAAAGATTCCCCGTATAGACGACGAAGACTGTTGGGACAAGTGCTGTTAGTCGTATACTACGGTTTATCCCCCAATGTGTTTGCATATTTTAAAAGGGAAAGCGACCAAACTTCCCAATGCAGGATCCTCGTGAAAAGGGATTCAGTGACACTTTCCTACATAAACAAATGACTTATAAATATGAATCAACGCATTGTTCCATGCCCAATACATGCAGACACATTTGCATATATATAGCGAAAATCACAAAAGAGGTGTGCATTTGGAATTACACTGGGAGACGGCAAGAAGAACACATGAATTTGATTATCCAAGGGATGTCTATTATTCAGGAGTACATTTTAAAAGAGGTCATCAGAAATCATTTTAAATATAATTCTCCAGTCCCCATGGCGTCAACAAGCGCAGTTTCTAATTCGCATCATCTGCTCTGTCTGCTGGCCTCTTTCTACGTACTCTGAAGAAGGGCCATTGGCCGAAACGTCGCCGATTCTAGTTTTTTTTTATTAGAAAAAAGACGTTAAGGACATCATAAATTTCGATTTAAACCTTTCGTGACAGCAGGGATTCATATTCTTGGTTCTTTTGGTAAAGTCACGTAGAAGGGAAATAATAAAATAAATAAAATAAAACATAATATAATACAATTCTCACGACGTTTCGGCCACAACGCAAGCATCCGTCCTCAGGTGAAGAAAAAAAAACGTCGTGAGAATTTTATTATATGTTTTATTTTTATTATTTTATTATTTCCCTTCTACGTGATTTTACCGAAAGAACCAAGAATAAGGACATCATACTCAGATGCACAGCCACAATTGTGCGATTGTGGCCACGCAACCCAAAACTATGGACCATATAGTGAACCCGCTGTGGTCTACACTTTGCTGAAGCCCTCTCGTCATGGCGAGCAGCAGACTTCGATATTGGTATTCTTAGGTTTTTTCGGTAAAGTCACGTAGGTAAAAATTTTTAACTAATAAAAATAAAATAAAAATCACGACGTTTCGGAGGCAACACAAGCTTGTTTTATTTTTATTTTATTTTTTTTAATTTAAATTTTTTACCTACGTGACTTTACCAAAAAAACCTAAGAATATGAATCCTTGCAGTCACGAAAGCTTCAAATCTAGAAATCGATATTGGTATTGAGTTCCTGAACTCATGATGGCTGCTGCTGCCATTATGAGAGCAAGAACAGCATCATATTTACGGTGTAAAAAGAAGTAAGCGGGCTTGGGCGAGGCACATCGCTGCAAGAGCTGTTGGTCGGTGGTGGAGACTAACGATGGAATGCCAGTCAGAGGAGGGAAACACGCCCGAGAAGACGCCACCCGTGAAAATGGCAGCGTGGATTTTGGCTCGCGTGCCGGCGCTAGCCCAGAGCATTATGCCAGGGGAAAACCGTCGGGTGAAAGACCCACGACTTAAAAACTATAAACTATTTTTTATTTCACCGGATTTTTCCAGTTAAGCTATATAGCTCTTTTTTCAGAAGCGACCTGGCTACAAATGATAGTTCAACAAAGTGGCTCATCACGTGGAAATTTAGATCAGCCAAATACTCTAAATGCATGTTTCTAAATGTGGAGGGAAAAACCGGAGGGACCCGGAGAAAAAAACCACATGACCGCAGGGAGAACATGCAAACTCCAAATATACAGGTGTCAGGGCTCGGGATAGAACCCACGACCTCCTGTATACCAGACGAGGTAATTAACATCTCGCCACCACGACGAGATGTTGAGGGCCTTCATCCACCAGTGGATAGATCGTGACTGATGACGATGGTGCGACTCGTGGCACAAATCCGCTGCGAGGCAATGGAAACGTAACGTTGGGAGCTGCCGGCTGCGAGCGCTTTAATGTTGTGGGTTTTGCCACACGGTGGTGGAGGCAGTGCACGGTTATTCTCATCAGGCCCCCATGGCGTAAACAAGTACAGTCTCCAACTCTTCTTCTTGGTTCTTTCGGTAAAGTCACGTAGAAGGGAAATAATAAAATGATAAAAATAAAACATAATAAAATACAATTCTCACGACGTTTCGGCCACAACGCAAGCAGCCGTCCTCAGGTGAAGAACAGGTTTGTCGGAAAGACAGCGTCTGAATGGCTCATTCAGACGCTGTCTTTCCGACAGCCTGCGTTGTGGCCGAAACGTCGTGAGAATTGTATTTTATGTTTTATTTTTTTCATTTTATTATTTCCCTTCTACGTGACTTTACCGAAAGAACCAAGAAGATGAATCCCTGCAGTCACGAAAGCTTTAAATCGAAATTTAATCTCCAACTCTTATCAACCACTCCATGACGATTAATTCTCATAATTTACTTATTTATCCATGAAAGCCATGCTGAGTCCTCGGACTCTCTTTCAGGAGGATCATGCATTGTTTTTTTAAAGATATTGTCTCGCCAGTGGGAGAAAACCATAGCGCCTGGAGCAAACCCACGTGAGCGAGGTTGGAAACACTCTACCCCCATACAAACGGAACAGGTGGGGTCCACATGTTTTCTGTACTCGCCTTCTGGCGCGCCAGGGTACGTCTCCTCGACGCTCAAGCGAAGAGAATTTCACAACGTGTGTGTGTGTGTGCGCACAATCCACAAACCCTCACTGTTGCCTCCACAGTGCTGGCTTACAGGCCAAGTGCGCCACCACATCAGACATAGAGTGACCAGGGTCTGCCAATATTTCTGAGATGGACAGAAGGAGAGAGGCCACACAGTAAAGGGGGTACTTGGCATATTCTTAGGTTTTTTCGGTAAAGTCACGTAGGTAAAATAATAAAAGTAATATAAAAAATAAAATAAAAATCACGTTTCGGAGGCAACACAAGTTTCCGTCTTCAGGTGGAACCGTCACAGCACGACTGCTGCATCATACTTTTATTAATTTCATTTTTTTTTTTACATACGTGACTTTACCGAACAAAAACCTAAGAATATGAATCCCTGCAGTCACGAAAGCTTCAAATCCAGGGTTACTTGGCAGTTTACCCTCTCCGACACCAGCCTCCACCCATTGTTCTCCACTCTCTTGTACCACCCGCTGCGACCCGGATCTGCATCCCGGACCGACCGCTCGGTGCCAGGTGTTGCCCGCGCTCCGGTCCCGTGAGCTCCGTGGCGCGCGATGCTGTAGCGTGGTGGTGGTCTGGCAGGCAGTGTTTTGACTGCGGCGGCCGCGTACACCTTGGGGCTGTTTGCGCACAGGTCTTGCACGGGGCGGTGCGTGAAGATCTTGTAGTAGATGTTTGGAGGGAAGCGCTCCTGTTTCGCACGGCGTCAACACTACATCTTAACCCTGCGGGCGATTTAATCTCACGCAACATTTAACATACGCACCGTGTGACCAATTAACACGGCCCTCAATTCACGATGATATAATAATCATATCTCCGCGTCAATCCACCGCTGGACGGATGAGGTCCTCCGCATGCCGTGTCGGTCGGTCGTGGGGGTCATTTGACCTTACTTCACCATGCCGGTCAACACGGCTTGGTGAAAGTGGCCATGCACCCCAAACTATGGACCATATAGTAAGCCCATAGGCCACGGGTCTGCAACCGAAATAACAAGAAGAGACATTTTTTTTCCAATTCGGTAAAACTCTCAATATTTCAAGAGCCGCAATGCCACGTGATTACGAGACGGTGGTTCCTTAATAAATAACGTCACGAAGCGGTCGTTGAAGAGCCGCACGCGGCTCCGAAGCCATAGGATGCCGGCCCCTGCCATAGACACAGAGATATGTAGAGACTCAGAGATACATAGAGACCCATAGAGATACACTGAAGGGCAAGCTACAGTGTGACTGGCCATGCAACCCAAACCAAGGACCATAACAACTGTAGTCTGCGCTCCTTCAACAGAAGCGGGAACAGCACAACTACACAAAAATCTGGCTAGCAGACCTCGACATTGGCATTTAGCCCATGCACACATTGCCATTCGCAAGACTCGAATGATTGGCATGTATTTAAACACGCAGCAGCTCCCTGTAGGCAGGGTTTGGCCTTACAGTGTTAACGTCTGGCCGCACAGATGTTTCGTCTGCGATCGTTGTTACGTAGGTAACGTGAGCAGGCAGGGGTCAATACATAATTAAATGCCTCCAGAACTAATATTCTCAACTAATTAATGGGATCGTGCCATGGCTCGTGTTTCATAAAAATGAAACGCCTGCACTGGGCCAAGCTCGGCCAACTTCAACCGATAATTGGTGCTCGGTGTTTGCGAGAGAGTGGAGGCGCAGCAGTTAGCGAGTCGCGCTGTGATCCCGACGACTTTGAGTTTGATTGGCGGCCGTGACTTACATCAGTGGCGGGGTGAGATCTAAACCTGGTCCTCCACACCCCTCCACCGCACTGCACACTGACCGGCATGGTGGAGTATGGTCAGACCATTACCCACAAGTCACATGGCATGCATGGAGAGGTTTCTTCATGCAGCAGTGGACTGACAAAGCGCTGTACTCAACGTTATTATAGTGTCTATATATACAGGTTTGTACGTGCTTGCGTCTATATGTGCTGGTTGTATCATGTTGATGCACGACCTTGCCATTCGGAACTTGACCATGTACGTTTAACACCTGGTACTGGTAGGAACCCACTGGTTCCACCAGCCCACAGGGGATTATTGTGTCCGTCCGTCCGTCGTGCAGGGAGGGGCTGGGTGGGGCTGGGTGGGGAGGGGAGGGTGGGGAGGGGCTGGGTGGGGAGGGTGGGGAGGGGCTGGGTGGGAAGGGTGGAGTTGGGTGGGGGGTGTGAGGGGTGGGGCTGGGTGGGGAGGGGCTGGTCACCCCGTGGTGCCCTTATAAAACTCAACGTTTAACCTACTCACGCCGGCTTGTGCCCGCCCTCACAGTCGGGCATATTTGCGGAATACACCACGCCGCCGTTGATCCTGGCCATTGACAGAGCAACCCAACGTTCCTACCTATTGGATATCCATAAAAATTGATATCCAATAAAAATGGATATCCAATACCGTTTAGGTTATTCAAAGGGTAATTAACATACATTATGCATGCTCATTATGCATGTTCATAATGCATGTACATCCTGCCGTTCTTTGGGTGCAAGAAATCACAATACATGCTGTTGTTTGCTCACAGTTAATCATCATGGACGTATGGTGACTGGTATAGGCATGCAGTTAAACAGTATATTACTTGATAATTCGCTTCCAAGCAGCACTGAGAAGAAAATGTACCATGTAGAGTTGGTTTCTGATTGTTTTGTTAATGTATTTTCGCTGTAACCAGATTTCTGTGATGTAACCAGGTCCCCATAAAAAAAAATGCATTTATTTCCCAATGGGTTTTATTTGTGCCAAAATAAACCCTGAAAAAAACCCTCAATAAAGACCTATCTATGTCGGCAAATATATATGTACGTCTGAATGTATAGCACGTCAATGTATGCACTTATGTCCATTTGGCGAACCCTGCGCCAGTCGTGGCAATTCCACATTCCAATGACACTGTCCTGTGTCTCCATAGGAGAACAATATAATCGTGATCTCTTTGTGGGGGTGGTGGCGCCGCGGGATTGGGGTGCTACTGACCCCTCCAAGGCGGAATCTCACATGCGCTCCCGCAGCTCCATCGAGTAACTCCGCCTGCACACGCAAACCAAGACAAAGATCCCGTGGAGTCCACATTGGCCGTTTGGGCAAGTGCTGTTAGCGAGCACCTATAAAGGCCGGCACTGCACACGCGATGGGTCGATGTGCCTAGCGCCACACCCGACCGCCTTCGCCTCCCCAGTATTTATGTTTACGGCACCGCACCAGGTACTCATTTCAGTCAAGCGGGACCGGTTTTAATATCACTCGCCACTGATGTTAGTCGTGGCCGGGAATTTAACTCAGGATGCCGGACTCTTATCGCGGTGCACTAACCACACTTCTGAGTCACTCCTTATCGGTATTAGTGTGGCTATTAAAAGGTCCATCCACGGACGATGGGGTATCTTTGTGGCCCAGCAGAGGTCACGCGTTACATCAGTCACAAGTAATGGGGCCGTGCATTGACGGCTAATAAATATTGCCTGCGCTGTGGCAGGATTCGTCACCGACACGGGATGACAGCCGGCGGTCGAGACTCGCTAATGAGTGGCAGCCCAGGGAGGGAAAGAAAACTCGTCCGAGAGACCGTCCTCCACGGATGTGGAGTAATGTGATTAACTTGCACGTAGGAGCTACATGTGGATAGATCATGTGACCGTTAAGAGATGGCGACGGCTTAGGGGAGGCCCTCATCCAGCAGTGGATTCGCAAACGGCACTGTCTGTACCGCCACCGCCTACCACGTCACAGCAGCCCAACGGTGGCTTTGTGAATTCCACGAATCTGTGTGTGATCCACCTACCCTCGCTGGCGCGCGCGCCGCCACGCCCAACTAAGCGTAAACGTTCCGCATCCGACCCCGTGGCTAAATTGGCCAATTTCTTTCCCGTGCAACATGTTCGTTCAAGCGTTGCAACTTCCATGCAGTGACACTCCGCACATTTCTTAAACGGGTTGTTTACGCTGAGAACATTGTTTGCGTTGGCTCTGCACAGGCCCGTTCAATTGAGCTGCATGTGCCTTGTTTACACATGGTGTGGGGGGGGGGGGCCCTCCTCACATATCGATTGTCTTCAAGCCGGGCAACTCTATTAGGCTGAGCACAGCTTGTTGACAATATAGTCTCGATTTTTTTTGATTGATTATCTTTACCCAGGCTGCGCTAATCAAGAAGCACGTGGCTACGACTGGTGGCCGGGGTAGCTGCCACTGTCGGGGGTTGGGGGGGCGCGTTGAGTCAGCACCGCTGGGTTTTAGCCACCTGTGGTACTGGTAGGAACCTCCTGATTACACCAGCCCACAGGGGATTATTGTGTCCGTCCGTCCGTCGTGCATCCAAAAATGGGAGGGGTGGGGCTGGGTGGAGAGGAGAGGGTGGGGAGGGGCTGGGAGGGTGGGAGGGGCTGGGTGGGGGGTGGGAGGGGTGGGGCTGGGTGGTGCCCTGATAAAACTCAACGTTTAACCTACTCACGCCGGCTTGTGCCCGCCCTCACAGTCGGCCATATTTGCGGAATACACCACGCCGCCGTTGACCCTGGCCATTGACCGAGCAACCCAACGTTCCTTCCAGCTCCCTCCGCAGGAATGTATTTAAACCGGGTTGATGGCCTCAGGTTGGTCACCGATTAATTAGATTGTGACGCATAGGCTCACGTAGATATCTATAGACTTACGTTGAGAGACAAATAGACTTGCATAGACTCCCAGGGACCCATACACTCACAAGCATAGCGAGTTGATGGTCTCAGTCTGGTCGTCAATGGCCGCGTAAAAACAAATCACCCTTAAATTTGATTCTGCATGTAGTTTGACGAAATTCCAGCTCTTGAGAATTCCAAATAGTGCGTTGGTTTGTCCAGCATGCGACGAGCATTACGCTCTGTGGCAGGGCGGGTGAGAAAGTGCTGCCCCCTGTGGTGTGCGGACAAGAGGTTCACTTCTTGCAGGGATCTCGGGAGGTAGCTCTTTGAAATCCACTTCTGCGATCCGTTCTCCGACACAGGGTTGTGCATCGCTCGGCGATATTTTCGAATGGATTCTTAGCCTTGTGATAACGCACAATCGCGATATTGATTTTTTTTAAAGCAGGATGTTCACTAAGCAGCCTAGATTTATCTATTGCAATGGCAATAATGTCAACTTGTCATACGGCAGCGCACAGTAATCGCTCGCTCTCGTACAGAGGGCAACTAACAGGCGCGAGGAGGAACCACAGAAGAGCGGTAAGCTGGCGTCAAATTCCCCCAAAGCTCTGCGGTCTTCTAGATATTGAGGTGTTACCGGCCAAGTAATGAGTGTTTGTACTTGTGGGATGAAACTGGAGCACCCGGAAAACGCCACACGTGCGAGGGAGCAACGCTCTATCCCATGTGAGATGGAACGGGTCGGATGCATATTTTTGCTGTGCCGTCTCCTTGCCGACCGCAAGAAGGGATGTTTGTGATGCTTGTCGTATGATCCTTCAACCCTCATTGTCCCAACACCAGTGCTAGATTACAGGCCACGTGCATAGCCGCCACCGCCTAGCTAATCGTCACTGGGGGGGGTTTAATCTCGCACACAGTACTTGAGCCTGCACAGAGGCGCAGGGATTGGAGGCTCGGTACCTCCAAAGCAGATGTGTTTAAAGACACAACCCCCACAAAAACAAAGAGCTTTTCGACTGCAGATACACACACCAAGGTAACAGGTCAGCAAAAAAGCGTGGAGACATGCATGCTTGTAATAACACTGAGCCGACAGAAAAGGGAGCATGTAGATAAAAGTGTTTGTAGTGTTGCAATATAATGGATTAGAGAACACTGAGGTTAATGTAATGAAATAATTCAAAGCGTAAGATAAGAAAACTATATGGGCCCGGGAAGGACAGGTCACTAGAGGTGATGATGGAGTGGCGGTCAAGGCACGGAACGCATCCAGGAGTTGATCCGCCGAGGAAATGGAGCGATGAAATCACCTCGTGTGCAGGTGCTTAGGTGGATTCTATCAATCACTCTTTAATTCCATAAAAAAGTAACTATCAGCAGCGCACCTATTTCCATCCTTAAGGGAATGAAAGGTGATCCAAACTCTGACCCCCAAGAACAGGTTCGTTGAGCATTTCTGTGAGATCTTGGGGGAGGGGAAATCCCTCAGCCCAGAAAACATTATGGGGAAATATTCTTAGATTTTTTTCGGTAAAGTCACGTAGGTAAAACATTAAAATTAATAAAATTAATAAAAGTAAAATAAAATATTTTACTTGTATTAATTAAAATATTTTACTTTTATTAATTAAAATTAATAAAAGTAAAATATTTTATTTTATTTTACTTTTATTAATTTTAATGTTTTACCTACATGACTTTACCAAAAAAACCTAAGAATATGAATCCTTGCAGTCACGAAAGCTTCAAATCTAGAATTATGGGGAAAAGTGGGGATGACCCTGCTGAGGCTGCTGTGCCTCAAATATTGGCAGGAGTAGTCACCCCCTGCGAGTAACTGGCTGAAGTGCCTCTGTTGAGGAAGTATGGAAGGCGATCCAGAGTCTGAGACCAGGAAAATGGCCGGGCAGAGATGATCTCCCAAGCGAACTTCTGAGGGAGGGTGGCGTTTGTGTGCAGACTCTCCTATATGGCATCATAATAACTGTCTGGACCACTGGGCGGGTTCTGCAGGATTGGAAGGTCCCCCTCTTAAAGAAGGGGGACCGCACAGACTGTACAAACTACAGGGGCATCGACCTCTTGTGTGCCGGGAAATGTCCTGTCAAGGATTATTCGGAGAGCCAATGTGGTTTCAGATGCCATATTTTCGGTCCAGCTGCTACAACAGAGGTGTAGGGAATTCCCTGACTCTCTGCTCACAATTATCAAAGCTACGTCGCTAGGAGCCAGAGCCATTCCATGCTCACCTTGGTGTGCGAAAGGGAATGTCCTCTGGCTCCTACACTATTTAACATCTTTTTCGACTACGTAGTTTGAGAAGCTTTCCGTGACTGTACCAAAGGAATCTTTACCTGGGAGGTTGATCGATGCCATTAGGCCAATGCAATTAGGCCAATACCATTAAGCCAATCTTATTAGGCCAATGCAATTAGGCCAATCTCATTAGCACAATGCCATTAGGCCAATGCTATTAGGCCAATCAAATTTGGCCAATGCCATTAGGCCAAATCTCATTAGGCCAATGCATTAGACGAATCTAATTAGGTCAATGCCATTAGACACTTCTAATTAGGCCAATGCCATTAGGTCAATGCCATTAGGTCAATATAATGAGACCAATCTCAGTAGGCCAATGCAATTAGGCCAATCTCATTAGGCCAATGCAATTAGGGCAATGTAATTAGGCCAATGCCGTTAGGCCAATGCAATTCGAATCACCGCCACCTAGTGGTGAATGGGGGTTGTTGTTGTTGTTACATCGCAGGATCGTGAGAGGTGGCAGTGGCTTTGGGAAGCCTTCATCCAGCAGTGAATCGACTATGGCTCGTGATGACGAACTTCGCAAAAAGAACTGCCTCCTCAGGCGTGACTGGGTGTGAATGGCACGGTTGACCCCATTAACCCCAGAAAGGTAAACTGCAGCATCAGGCCTGGCGAAGAGGACTACCTCCTTGGGGTTGACACATCGAAGCATGTGGCGCGGCTCCCCACTCGCCCTGAAGCTGAGCAGCTCGCGGTAGTAGCGGAACACCTGCAGGTCCTACACACGTTCCACACTCAGGTTAGCATCTGGGGACATCGCGTAACATATAAGCATGTCAGAGGTATTTACTGCTCAAATGACCACTGGTGTTCATCTCCTGTTTATAGCCCTGCAGAGCCAGTGGTGCAAATTCCACATTCCTGCGGTAGGGGCGAGTCTGTTCACGGGACAACCACTGTTGACTACTCCACAAAGTGGTAGGTATTTTATCTACCCCAGAGGGATGATGATGGGCTGAGTCAACACCTAAGCCTCTGTCCACCCAGAAGTATAAATAGATACTACCAGTTAGTTGAGCTTCTGGTTGGGTGTGGTGGGGTAAAGTGTGGGTACGCTCACCTCTTACAACACGTCCGGTCACTCGTGGAAGAGTAGGCCAAATGCACCTCCTATAGTTGGCTCTAGCAGGGAGGCCCTTCGAAACACGACATCAGCGAATTACGAGGGTTGAGCTAAAACTCACGATGTATCTCCTCCAGGCACGTTGGATAACGATGGCGGAACGCCGATGGCTCTCCAACAACCCCCTCACCTCATCGCTCCCCTCCCGTGCCTTCTCGGTCTGATCCTCGCCTGTGGCGCTATTTCAACGGTGGGGGGAGAGTGGGAGGATGTGTGGGGGGCGACAGAAAAACATTAGATGTCAGCTTTTTGTTTAACAACAAGAAAGGAAAAAAAAAATTTGTAAGCTGGTTTTTTGACATATTTGCGGTTTTACCAGTGGCCAGTTTTGATGCACAGTACAGGTGCTGCTGTGGCGTTTCGAGTTATTTTTTTTGCTGAGCCCAGGGTGAGAATTTGAGAGACAAGGATAGCGTCTCGTTTTGTGAGCCAGGGTCACCACGACGGCAAAGAGTAGTCGCATAAACAGTAAGCACATGGCAATGTAGCAAATAGAAATCGGGGCAAAAAACAATCGAATGTAAACCACAATGATAATTTTTTACGATATTTGGCTCAGACAAATAAATTTTAAAAAATTGGCAGCAAACTGGCCTTGCAATTCAGAGGTCGCCGCTTCGATTTGATCTCCCGGAATGCCAGTTGAAGCAACGGGAACGTTTCTTGAATCTCCTCCTCCCCCCCACCCCCAATCGTCATCTCTGCCCTACCCAGCAGTGTAAATGGGTTCACTGCAGTCGATCGGCGGTTCTTGTGTGGTGGGGTAAAGTGTGGGTACTCCCACCCCAAAATACCATGTGGCGGGGGGGGGGCCTCTCTAGAGCTCGCTCGAGTGAAGGCCCCTTCCACCAACAGTGGAGTTAGCGAGCAATTGCTGGGCTGCACCCTTTCCTTTTGAGAATGTCGCAGGCTGCCTGTGTGATTGATCTCTCTTTTCTGCTTGACATGTGGGTATGAATGCTAAATGCCGTCAAGACGTTTCTAGAATGAAGCCGATGCCTTTTATTTCATAAAAAAAGAAGTAAAACCACTCTCCGCATTAATCGCAAATGGTTGATGAATTACAGCCCTCTGTCAATCCACTGCTGGATGAAGGCGTCTCTATGCCAGTTCGGTTGTGGAGGCTTTTCGAAAATACTTCACGATGGTGAGTGGGAGTTGGTGAACGGTGAAGCCTAGAACTGGTTAGGATATCGCTCGCCAATGATGTTAGCTGTGGCCGGAAATCGAACTCAGATTTCCAAAGTTCAAGCCCACAATGTGCTAGCCACCACACGACCGTTCTACCCGCATCGTTAAATCTGCCTTTTAACACAAAGTAATTATAGCTTGACATTTTAGGCAATTGGCATGCCGCTCTTCATTATTAAGTTAATGTCTTAAGCTCGTGGACAAAAGGAAATGGATAAAAAAAACACTGAAAACAGCACAAAGAAGCGCGCAGAAGTTCTTGCACGCTGACACGTGGAGTCGAGAATACGCGAACGTTAGAGGCATCATCATCTTGCCTTGGACAGGACGTGGCTAGAAGGGACAATGGCCACATGGTTGAGACTAACGATGGAGTGACAGCCAAAGGAGGGAAGCGCGTCCAAAATCTACGTCCACGACGGAGATGGAGCCGTGATATCAGCGCTCTGTGTAGAACTCCACAGCGCCGTTCTGCTGTGCACATGGCCTGTGATGCATCAGCACTGGAGGCAGCAGCGAGGATTGAAGGATTGCACAAAAAATTACTACATTTAGTTTTCTCAACCTATTTCTCTCTCTAAAAAAAAACTTCACCAGGCTCTCATAGGGCCATTCGATCTTCTTCTTTCCCTCGGTCGCTTCGGGGTAGATTCATTTTATCATTGACATGCTAATTTATCTGCTCCAGCAGCAGCAACCAGCAGACCCACCTCTCTCTCTCTGCCCCCCCTCTCTATTTAAGGCCTCGACACAGAGACATTGGGTCTCTGTGTGTCTATGTTGTGTGTCTCTCTCTGTGTGTCTCTGTGTTGTCTCTCTCTGCTTGTGTGTCTGTCTGTGTGTCTATGTTGTGTGTCTCTCTCTGTGTGTCTCTGTGTTGTCTCTCTCTGCTTGTGTGTCTGTCTGTGCGTCTCCGTGTCTGTGTTTTGTCTCTCAAATGTAGTTCTACCTGATGACGGTTGCTTGTGTTGCAATCGAAACGTCATACTATATTATTTAATTTATTTTCTTTCTACGTGACTTTACCGAAATAACCAAAGAGTAATTCCTGCAGTCACGAAAGCTTCAAATCAAGTTTGATCGCACAAATGTTGTGAAACTTCCTTCCCCCGTGGGCGTCGAGGAGGGAGCCGTAGCCTGGCTCAGGCAGAAGGTGGTGCAGAACAAAATGTGGACTCCACCTGTTCTTTTTGTACGGGAGAGAGTGTTTCGCCTGCGCACACATTGGTTTTCTTCGAGCGCTCTGGTTAATCTTCTTGGTTCTTTCGGTAAAGTCACGTAGAATGGAAATAATAAAATAATAAAAAGAAAACATAATAAAATAATTCTCACGACGTTTCGGCCACAACGCAAGCAGCCGTCCTCAGGTGAAGAACAGGTCCGTCGATAAGACTCTGTCTTATCGACGAGAATTATTTTATTATGTTTTAGTAAAAAAAAATTATTTTATTATTTCCATTCTACGTGACTTTACCGAAAGAACCAAGAAGATGAATCCCTGCAGTCACGAAAGCTTCAAATCGCTCTGGTTAACTTCCACATGTAGACACTCATTCTCTTGGCCGATAACACCTTAACATAAAGAGGACCGCAGAGCTTGGGCAGTTGTTGGCACCGGCTCACCGCGTGGCTGCCTCCCCCGCGTGTTGTTGTTGTTTGACTTGCATCCCACTGGGATTTTTGCACACAGTGTTGGTGTATGGTGATTTTTCTGCAATATTTTGCTGTCTTTTCTTGGATTTTCTGTTTGCGCATAGTCACTTTAAGATGTATTCTTGTTCATGTTTTTGTTTTGTGTTTGTTGCGGTTGCACCCGATTCAAGAGCCGAATGGCTCACAGGGCTATACCTAATAAATGAACTTGAAACTTGAACTTGTCTGTGGTTCCCTGCACCTCCAGTCATTCTCTCTTTGAGAGTGAGCGTTACAAGTTGAAAATTGTCGTGACTCATTGGCGGGGGCGGGGGGGTTATGATTAAAAGCAAAACAAAAGCCTTTACAACGTTTGTGAGGTTGTTTCTCACTCCCTTAACACTCCCAGACTTATTCTAAACTCGACAAATACTTCTTCAAATTGATGTTGTGGAAACCACCAGAGCATCCGTGAGGCAAGACGGTGACCTCAAATACACTGACCTGCACCGCCTGCGTCTGTGACCTCTGTCACTGTCGCTGTCATTAATTGAAAGCTCTCCGTTGGCATGCAGTGTGTCTCTTTCAATAGCGTGATCCGTGGAATTTTAACCACTGAGCATCCACCGCTGCGATGCAGGAAACGCGATACAATCGAGGGAGAAAGGACATCTGTGTTACGGGCGCATCATTTCAAAACACTCTTCTAGCGCTACCACCACGGTTAACATTCCCATGAACTTGACTCATTCATTCTTCATACCCATGCTGAGGACGTATGACTACCAGAATGGCGTTTGTCTCGTCCACACTGAGTGCAGCCACCACACTGCAGGTCACAACAACACACTCGCTCACCCATCCACTCACTTAGCCAATTACTCACCCACTTATTCATTCATCCACTCATGCACTTACTCACTCGCCACATTGCAGATCACAACACTCCTCTTTCTGCTCCTTCTGCTGCACTGCTCCGCTTGGGAATTCCCTCCCGTCGTCTCTTTTCCCCAAGTTTCTTCAATTACCTTGCTCAATTCAAGTTCCGTTTGTGGCAGCTTGGCATTGTGGGGCCTTTGGGCGTGTGCTCAGCAACTGGTGATTTGAAAGAAGAATTTGCAACATGCCATAAACCCTAATTAAGTGTTGGCTCATTAAAGGCAGGTAATCAGAGCCCCGTGCGATGTTTGCTGCTGATGGGTGGCGGGGAGGGGGCTAGAAACTGGTGGCCCAGGCCATTGAGACCGACAACAATCTGCAAGCGCCGCACCAATGGTGCGAACTTCACAACAACAAACCCAACGTCATGACAAACCCAGGCGGGGGGGGGGCGGCGGTGACGGTGACATCCACACTTACGCGCGCACACCACCGAGTGCACGTTACTGAACCCGGCAAACGCCACGTCGTCTCCGTCCGCGCATCTGTGTCGCTCTCGTTCTCGCGCTGCTGCAGGGCATGTCTCACGCCCTGTGAAGGTACGCATGACGGCCGCGCTGGGTGTGAGCACCGTGTGTTTTTCAGGGGTTCGCTACGGCTCACGCCTAATAATTTTGATTGCCTTTGAAGTCTGGCCAAGTTTTTGGGCAGGCAGGCAGGCGGGCGGGCATGTGTGTTGCAGTCTGGGCCATGTGACAGCACGATGGTGTCATTTCTGTTCTGTGCTCATTAGCGATCGGAACCTAAACAACCGTGGCTTGTAACCATGGTGCCGAATCGACTTTCGTTTAAATGTTTCATTTGTGTTGTTGTTGCAACAGATTTCTCCCGGATGTATTCCAACGTTGGTATTTCCATTTGGAACTCTTTTCACAGAGCAGTGGACCACCTTCTTCTTGGTTCTTTCGGTAAAGTCACGTAGAAGGGAAGTAATAAAATAATAAAAATAAAACATAATAAAATAATTCTCACGACGTTTCGGCCTTCTCGACAGACCTGTTCTCCACCTGAAGACGGCTGCTTGCGTTGTGGCCGAAACGTCGTGAGAATTATTTTGTTATGTTTTATTTTTATTATTTTATTACTTCCCTTCTACGTGATTTTACTGAAAGAACCAAGAAGATGAATCCCTGCAGTCACGAAAGCTTTAAATCGAAGTGGACCACCTTGTTTTATGGAACAGCACTGGATGATGATGATGTAACAGACCTAATTCTTACGTCAGTTCCATAGGCCACTTTATTCACACTGTGGGCTCACATGTTAACAGTGTCAGAGATGAAATGTGGTATATTTGTAGAATGTTTCACATGAAGCAACAGGCATAATGTGATATCTTAACCCATCTCAGATTCAAACCTCTGAATCTCAGCTTGGCTATTTCGAAACCTCCTGAGCCCCCTGGCCAACCCGGCACAAACATTCAGGGAAAAGATATTTTTGTTCAAACCAATAGTGAATTAGTTCACTATATATCATGGAACATGTTTCACAATCATCGCATGCATGTAGCATGTAACCACTTAGTTTTTTTATTTAAACAACTTGTAAGCTGGTAGATTGACCTGCCCTCGTGGTTCGTGAGAACTGAAATCTGAGATTCCCTACTTAGGAGGACAATGGCAAAAGCATTCCTAAGCCTAATGCTATTGCCATTGCAATACAATCGTCTAATGTAGGAGCGTAGTTCTGCATGCCTGTCTGTGACATGTGCCACTCTGGAGCTGTGGTGCATTGCCACTGCCTACAATATGCCACGCAGTTACAATACTGGGTCAACCTCTGGCACAGCCTATTATTCCCCGTTTAGTAATCAAAGTAGATGCGAAACAAAAAGTTTGGCTGGCTGGCAAGTGTACGCTGGTGACGCCACCGCTCACATCTGCATGATGACGTCAGCCACATTCCAGTGTTGAGCGAACTGTGTCGCGCTGACGTCACCACGCCTTGCCCCCCCCCTCTCCCGCCTCCCCCCACCCACCCTACCACCCAGGCCATGGATCCCACGCAAAATATAATTGAGTATACTTGGTATTCACATCGTTCTTGCAGCACAAGGACATCGCAAAGGAAGACGACGCTACGTTTCACAGACGAAGTCGGCAGTAGTTTCACAGTAGGGGGCAATGTGGCTGGCTGTGGATGATCTCAATTGCATGTATGTTATGTTGTACTTCTTTCGCCCCGTACGTAGCCAACCATGCCAATTGGAGGGTGCAGGGAAGGACGATAAACTAAACGCAAAAATGTATTCTAAAGAGTAATTTGAGTAGTTCTAAATTGAGTAAAGAGAAGTTCTAAATTGAGTAATTTGAAGTGCAATTTGAAAATTTTTAAAATGTGGACCATCACGCCGGAAACAATCGCGTTACTCTCTTCGAATGACGTCCGGGGATCTTTAACGTCCACTATGAAGCAGACGGCGCGTAGTACGTTACGGTTCAAACACCCACGGTAATAACCAGGGCAGCCTACAGGGTTTGAACCGCAAACCTGTGCAATACTGGGCCGCGTCACTGCTCGAATTTAGCACAGGCTATTACCGAGGAGGAATGGTGGCACAGTGGTTGGCGAACTGCGCTAAGAACCCGGTGGACTGAGATGTATTCCCAGCCAAAGATAGCACATTCCTGCGGAGGGAGCTGGTAGGAACGTTGGGTTGCTCGGTCAATGGCCAGGGTCAATGGCGGCGTGGTGTATTCCGCAAATATGCCCGACTGTGAGGGCGGGCACAAGCCGGCGTGAGTAGGTTAAACGTTTAGTTTTATAAGGGCACCACGGGGTGACCAGCCCCTCCCCACCCAGCCCCACCCCTCTCACCCCTCACCCAGCCCCACCTTCCCCACCCAGCCCCTCTCCCCCAGCCCTTTCCCCTCCCAGCCCCACCCTCCTCACCCAGCCCCTCCCCACCCTCCCCTCCCTCCCCACCCAACCCCTCCCTCCCCACCCAACCCCTCCCTCCCCACCCAGCCCCTCCCTGCACGACGGACACAATAATCCCCTGTGGGCTGGTGCAACCAGGAGGTTCCTACCAGTATCAGTGGCAAGTTATACCTGAACCAGTCCTGGGCAACCACCTCTCTTGACAACTAGCAACTGACCAGCGGGGTGAGGTATGGTCAAACAAAGCCGTTCTACCACTATTATAAGCAAACACGCAGAGTGGCGAATGTACGTTGAACTTCTTCATCCAGCGGTGGCTGGATCATGGTGATGACGACGATGGCATCGATGACGACGGATGTAAACTATACATCTTTGTGATTTGTTCTATTCATTCAACGGAAAGCCTACCCCAGATTAATTCGCGAGTGACAGGTTTGACCCGATGCCATTCGAATGTTAAGCAATCGTGCGCACACAATGAAATATTTTTTAATATATATAATACAAATACCTGCGCACTCTGTCCTCCCGGGCCATCTCTGGTTCATGCCCAGCCCTCTTCGCCATCCTCCTCCCTTCATCCATCACGCAGACAATACAGTAACGCAGCTGATGTAATCACTAGCCGGGCATTGAGAAACACGGTCACGTAGTTAAGCGGAATTTTTTGAAATGTAATCCGATAGAGGAAGAGCATAAGTCAGTCCATTTCAATGAGTTATTGTTACTGCATGAGAATGGCAGAGCAATGCCGTGGGTTTTTTTTGTGTGGCTGTTACGATGTAAAGAGAGACCCGGTCCTCAAGTCGCCTGCAACTGTAACCACCGTCCCTTGTAATAGCAGGGTAGGCGAAGGCGTCAGCGATGTTACGAATCGCTGGGTTAAAAAAATGATGGAACGCCCTCCTTATTTGACCGTGGCCACATGCAATGTGCAGTTGTCGTGGGATCTGCGCGCTCACCACGGTGTGTTGTGGTGAAAAGAGGCGCGCCTGCTTTCTAATCGGAATTACACCGAGAGGCGGGATAGCAGAGGAGGCGTGCATGGGATTCAGATAGCGAACGCAGGCTGGGGACGTGATGATGACTGAAAGTTAGCGGGCTTGGTTTTAATTAAGTAGAACGTGTTGTCTATATTTACTTAAAGTTGCGCATTTTGATGTGACGTCACATTTCTAACCCCCCCCCCACCCTCGTCACACATCGTCACAAATGTCTGACCCCCCCCCCTAGGTGCGTGACGTCATTTATGAACGGCCCCTTATACCCAATCATTCCTCAGTCTACTTGGCCCGAAATTGAGCGCCTGCATTTTGCATGCAGACGCCACACTACCGGTGATCACACCAGGGGCCGGAAGGCGTGGTACTGACCGCACTACTCCCTCGTGCTCCGTGCCAGCCTCCATAGAATCAGAATTAGTATTCATACTGGAGAAATCCGATGAGCTATAACGCGCTTACACAGATGTAGGTGTTCGCTCACAGCACTGGCTCCCAAATAGTTTGTATGTAAGGCTAGGTCAGGGCTCGGCAACCACAATAACAAGAAGAGACATTTTTGTTCGAATTCGGTAAAACAAATAACTACACTTTCGATTTAAAGCTTTCGTGACTGCAGGGATTCATCTTCTTGGTTCTTTCGGTAAAGTCACGTAGAAGGGAAGGAATACAATAATACAAATAAAACATAATAAAATAATTCTCACGACGTTTCGGCCACAACGCAAGTAGCCGAAACGTCGTGAGAATTATTTTATTATGTTTTATTTTTTATCATTTTATTACTTCCCTTCTACGTGACTTTACCGAAAGAACCAAGAAGAAAAATAACGACACTTCAAGAGCCGCAATGCAACGTGGTGAATCCGAGACGGTCCCTAAAGAGACGCACGCGGCTCCAGCGCCGCAGGTTTGCCAACCGCTGCCGATGGTGAACTAGACTTCCACGGTGAACTGAACTTCCACGGTGAACTGAACTTCCACGGTGCACTGGACTTCCATGGTGAACTGGATTTCCATGGTGACCTGGACTTCCATGGTGACCTGGACTTCCAAGGTGAACTAGACTTCCACGGTGAACTGAACTTCCACGGTGAACTGGACTTCCATGGTGAACTGAACTTCCATGGTGAACTGGATTTCCATGGTGAACTGGACTTCCATGGTGACCTGGACTTCCATGGTGACCTGGACTTCCAAGGTGAACTTGACTTCCATGGTGAACTGGACTTCCATGGTGAACTAGACTTCCATGGTAAACTGGACTTCCATGGTGACCTGGACTTCCAAGGTGAACTGGACTTCCATGGTGAACTTGACTTCCATGGTGAACTGGACTTCCACGGTGAACTGAACTTCCACGGTGAACTGGACTTCCATGGTGAACTGAACTTCCATGGTGAACTGGATTTCCATGGTGAACTGGACTTCCATGGTGACCTGGACTTCCATGGTGACCTGGACTTCCAAGGTGAACTTGACTTCCATGGTGAACTGGACTTCCATGGTGAACTAGACTTCCATGGTAAACTGGACTTCCATGGTGACGTGGACTTCCAAGGTGAACTGGACTTCCATGGTGAACTTGACTTCCATGGTGAACTGGACTTCCATGGTGAACTGGACTTCCATGGTGAACTGGACATCCATGGTGAACTGGACTTCCATGGTGACCTGGACTTCCATGGTGACCTGGACTTCCAAGGTGAACTTGACTTCCATGGTGAACTGGACTTCCATGGTGAACTAGACTTCCATGGTAAACTGGACTTCCATGGTGACCTGGACTTCCAAGGTGAACTGGACTTCCATGGTGAACTTGACTTCCATGGTGAACTGGACTTCCATGGTGAACTGGACTTCCATGGTGAACTGGACATCCATGGTGAACTGGTCTTCTTTGAACTTATCTAAGTGACTTTACCGAAAGACCCAAAGAATATGGTCTTCCATGGTGAACTGAACTTCCATGGTGAACTGAACTTCCATAGTGAACTGGACTTCCACGATCAGCAACCCAAATAAGAAGAATAGCCATTTTTTTCGAATTTGAAAGAGTCCCACTGCAGTCCTTAAAGAGCCGCAGGTTGCTGAACCCTGGCGCTAGACGGAGGCGGCAGGGAGAGAGGGGGCAGCATCTCACCCAGAGTGTGAGATCTCTGGGGTGAGATGCTGCCTGGCTCCAATGGGTTTTTCTGTGGGTGGGGCTTATGAATGAAATCACCACCACCATCATCATCTGTTTTGCCATTAAATAGAGGGCATGACGCACACGCCAGAGTAGCTTAGCGAATGGGGAGTGCGGGTGCTTATATAATTGCCACAAGGGATTTCAGTGTGAGGTGTGTGTGTGTGTGGTAATTAGAACGCTGGCGAACAGTGGAACAACACAGACGTTCATTATAAATGCCTCATTCGAGACCCAAACATCATGGCACCTCCTGGCTTTGACGTAAACAAAAAAGTGTTCTGTTTTGGCGATGAAAAATATTGTAATTTTACCAACAAGCACATCAAAACATCAACCGGCCGATGCGCACAATCTCCTTCATGAAGTGGAAAGTTCGCAGCAAGCCACAGTCCTGCGATTGTGGCCATGCTACCGAAACGTTGGACCGCTTTGTTCTAGAGCAGTGGTTCTTTTGAACCCGGCGGGTGCGAGACATGGACAGATTTATTTTTAAAGGGAAATCGAAACACAAAGTAAACACGGGCACGTAACTACTTTGTTTCGTCAAACCTATGTATTTATTAATAGTGTAAAACATTTCGTAACGAATGTGAACCAAAGGGGTACAATGCTGCAGTAAAGGTTAAAGAACCACTGGTATAGATTTATTACTGGTAGGAACCACCTGGTTCCACCAGCCCACAGGGGATTATTGTGTCCGTCCGTCGTGCATCCAAAAATGGGAGGGGTGGGGCTGGGTGGGGAGGGGAGGGTGGGGAGGGTGGGGCTGCGTGGGGCTGGGTGGGGAGGGTGGGGCTGGGTGGGGAGGGGCTGGGTGGGGAGGGTGGGGAGGGGCTGGGTGGGGAGGGGCTGGTCACCCCGTGGTGCCCTTATAAAACTCAACGTTTAACCTACTCACGCCGGCTTGTGCCCGCCCTCACAGTCGGCCATATTTGCGGAATACACCACGCCGCCGTTGACCCTGGCCATTGACCGAGCAACCCAACGTTCCTACCAGCTCCCTCCGCAGGAATGTGTTAAATGTGGTTTCATTCACACACAAACACAGACACTGCACACAGACTCGCCGCTAAATCCAGATAGATCTTATAAACATCGTAAGAGCCCGATGCGTATACGAAGCTATTTGCAAGTCAATCGCTTATATAATCTCGAAAAATTCCGTGCCTGTCACAGCAGATGGGTGGTTTATATATATTTATATTAATACTGGAATTTACGCATTCAGTTATAGCCTTGCGTGTTTGGCAAATGTGTTGAGGAGCTGTGTGCCAATGTCGAGGTTTCCTCGCCAGGAGAAGGCTTCAGGAGATTTCGTGTGGTTTTGATAATTTTGTTATTACACTATTGGAACCTCATTTGCCAGAAGAAAACATATGATAATTGGTTTTTTACCCTTTTATCTGGCAACAAAACTGACACTTTTTTTTGTTATTTGTTAAAAAAAGGTGTCAGTTTTGTTGCCAGATAAAAGGGTAAAAAAACCAATTATCACAATTTTGTTATTATATTACAGTACACGGTTTAATTTAACTCACTCTGTTATTGTTGTTGTGGTCGTTGTTGTATCGTCAAATCGTGTAACTCAATTTT
This sequence comes from Lampetra fluviatilis, assembly GCF_964198595.1. Classification (NCBI taxonomy): domain Eukaryota; kingdom Metazoa; phylum Chordata; class Hyperoartia; order Petromyzontiformes; family Petromyzontidae; genus Lampetra; species Lampetra fluviatilis. The sequence continues at coordinate 4,248,484 of NC_136324.1, forward strand.
AACCCACTTCCCAATGTGGTATCGACTGCAAACTCGCTATACTTATGTCATACTTGTGACAATACTATATTCTATCATAGAAAATGAATATTTTTAAACATTCTTTTTAATTTCGATTTAAAGCTTTCGTGACTGCAGGGATTCATCTTCTTGGTTCTTTCGGTAAAGTCACGTAAAAGGGAAATAAAATAATAAAAATTTAAAAAAAAAATGTTTTATTATTTTATTATTTCCCTTTTACGTGACTTCACCGAAAGAACCAAGAAGATTATTTTTTATAAGTTACGTTTCGGCTTGGGTCTAATTGTCCACGCTCAAACTGACGTTGGCTGTAATTGCCCACGGTCCCTTACGTTATGGCAAGCTTCGGGGCCACTTCCTGGAGTCGTGGAGTTATTTCCATTACTAGAACATTTGATAAAAGCGTGTTTTTAAAAAAGTTTAAAAAAAATATTACTTATTTAAATGGAGTTCAGACCATAGTGGTTTGCTCAATGTTCCAGAGTTTATGTTCCATGACCACAATCACGTCTGACTTGGACATCTGTGGGGAAAAAAGAGCTTTATAGCGCATCGGATTCCTCCAATATACAGTAAATACAGATTTTGAATTCTTAATTGCATCATGCGCTAGATTTGAAGCTTTCGTGACTGCAAGGATTCATATTCTTAGGTTTTTTTCGGTAAAGTCACGTAGGTAAAACATTGAAATTAATAAAAGTAAAATAAAATAAAAATCACGACGTTTCGGAACGTCGTGATTTTAAAAGTAAAATAAAAATCACGACGTTCCGAAACGTCGTGATTTTTATTTTATTTTACTTTTATAAATCACGACGTTCCGAAACGTCGTGATTTTTATTTTATTTTACTTTTATTAATTTGAATGTTTTACCTACGTGACTTCACCGAAATAAACCTAAGAATATGCATCATGCGCGTTAATTAAACAGCTCACGGAGTGCGACCAGGGGCTTCACCTTTCGAAAACAGCAACGGGCGGCTTGAGCGGCGTCTCGCGTCGCAACTTCGGCCGCGGTGATCAATTGGCGATCAGCTCGCAAATGATTCGCGTTGTTTAATCGCGAAAGTTTTCGACAACAAGATCGATCGAGGCCATCGATATAAGCCAAAGCACAGCGGTCACCATGGTAACCGCATTGTAAACACGTGTGAAATCCTTGTGGTGGGCATTGCTGCCTCCGGGGCAACTTCACGCTGGGGCGTTTCCTAGTCGCGCCGGCAAAAATCCGCCCTCGGGGCAGAAGCGCAATTCCATCTCTAAACGCCTCAGTTAGACGCGCTCTCATTGGTGCGTTTCGCGAACGTCGGCAACATCGCGCGCTCTGATTGGTCTGCAGTGCGCCTCCCTCACCCCTCCACATCGTGCGCGTCAAGGCCTAAGTCGCGGCCTTGTTGGCGGAGGAGGTTTCGCGGCTTCGCTCACGGCTCCGCCGCGATTAACCACCGCCGCTAGACCTCCCCTCCCCTACCCCCAAGCCGGCGTTCGTCACCAGCGGTCACCAGTGGCGTGTTAAGGATTTACAAAGTTTCGTAGGGGAGCAAAATGCCGCACCGGGATGGGACGAGGAAACGCCGCTCAGCCTCCCCTCGCCTAAGCCAGGTCAGAGCCGCTTTGCGTTGGGGTTGTCTTTAAGTTGTGATCGAACTTCGCGTTGTTATACGATCGTTTGTTGTTGTACAGGTAGGCGGTGTTATGGTGTTTGGTCGTGGTCTCTTTTTTCTTTTTAATCTTCGAGAAAGTGTGAGGAAGGGAGGTGATGTCGTGGAGTTCGTTGTGTGCTCTGGTGGAAATTCGCCTTTGCTATGGCGGGACGAGGCAGATCTGTGATGGCGGCGACTTGAGTTGTTAATAAGTGGTACTCGATTTTATCGGCCGTGAATGGATGGATGGATGATGATGTGTGTGTGTGTGGTCAGATCGCTCCACTCGACGTGAAGGTTACGAAGTGTAATTCAATTTCGGTTCAGGTGCACACATTGTTACAGTCAAAGTTGTCGCATTTTAATTAATCATCATTCATCATCGACGATCGTCAAGCTCATAATGTATCGCCATCTTCACCGTCGTAAACTTCAACCTCGACATCATTGCCACTGTTATTTATCCCCACCGTTATCGCCATCGTCGTTAACGTCACCAGCAATTGGTTACCCGTGTCTCCAGCGGGTGTAGAGTCAAGGGTGTTAACGCACGAGACAGGAACGGGAGAGAGGGACGTGAAAGGAGGAGAGAGAATGTGAGATGATAGGATAAGAGACGGAGAAACGGGGGAGCACAGGACAGGAGGGATGACGGAGAGGGAAGACAGATGCTAACATCAGGGCCTCCGACGACCTCATGTGCAAAACGAGCTGTGGAGCTCATGGGATTCCTCCAGCATGAATAAATGCTGGGTGCTTCAACAAAATGTTAATACGCCTGAGAATTTGCAACAGTGCCACGATAAATGTGCCTTCGGGCTCTGGAGACCACCTGGAGAAGATTCCAGGCACGTGTTGACAATGATGGCGAATAAGTGGAGACTATTATGGAAGTGGAGACTATTCTCAGGTTTTTTCGGTAAAGTCACGTAGGTAAAAACATTAAAATTAATGAAAGTAAAATAAAACAAAACAAAATAAAATTCACGACGTTTCGGAGGCAACACAAGTCTCCGTCATCAGGTGGGACCGTCACAGCCGAATTAGCTGCATCACTTGATGCATCACTTGATGCAGCTAATTCGGCTGTGACGGTCCCACCTGATGACGGAGACTTGTGTTGCCTCCGAAACGTCGTGAATTTTATTTTGTTTTGTTTTATTTTACTTTCATTAATTTTAATGTTTTTACCTACGTGACTTTACCGAAAAAACCTGAGAATATGAATCATTGCAGTCACGAAAGCTTCAAATCTAGAAGAAGTGGAGACTCTTTGACCTTCTGAAGCTATTAACATACATTTGTTATCATGTAACAGTGTATTATTGTCCGTTATATTTCCATTAAAACCGATAGGCCCATATAAAGTCACGTAGGTATAAAATAAAATAAATCACGACGTTTCGGGCGCAACACAAGCGTCCGTCATCCGTTGACGTCGTGATTTCTTTTCTTTTCTACCTACGTGACTTTACCGAAAGAACCAAAGAGTATGGATTTCTGCAGTTACGAAAGCTTCAAATCAAGATTAGTCCCATATAAGTGTTTACATTTTTTAGAAGCAACCCTGTATTCTGACCGCAGCTGCATGGAGGTGTAGCGGCTGTATGTTCACAGTGGGCGGCGGGGAGAGGGGCAGGGTGCAGTGTGGGAGGCTTTGAGCGAACTTAGATATGTAGATGAACAGTTATCGACAATATAATCGTCCCGCATGGTCAATAAAACGATTACTGGTTTGTGGTAGTCAAGGGCGATTGTCTTGTGGATCAGCTGGTCCTTGCAAGAGGAACGTGAAATTCCCACCACACTCGAATGGGCAGGAAGACCCGAAACTTTCTGACAGTGTAATTCTCGACTAATTCTGCCCTTTGCGGATCCGCTCCCAGCTATGTGGGCCGTGGTGGTCAGTTGACCATACTTCTCTATCTATGCTGGTGAGTGCTGGCTGACCAGCACACACTTGAGCACCATTCACAGATGGACACAAGTATCAATGATAGATTATTATAACAGTCTCTAGTGATTATATTGCTTACAATGTTTAGTTTTATATCGCGCTACGGAACCGCAGACCAGCTGTGGTCCTCTATAAAGATGTTTTCAGCCTATAAGCGAGTGCTTATTTATGTGGGAGGAAATAAACACCCAGAGGCAACCCACACGTGTGAGGGGGTTACACGCTTATCCCATACAGAAGGAACACATTTTGCCGTGCTGGCTTCTTCTGGATAGTCAGAGTATGGCTCCCACGGGAAGGGAGTTTCTCAACGTTTGACCGACCCATCAATCCTCACCTCCACAGTGCTGGATTATATGCAGGCGTCACCACCGCCCGGCTAACCAGTACACATGTGTGCGTGTTTCTTTGTGTCTGTCGACGCTTGGCATAAAGCGCGTGAAAGTGGAAGGTGTTCCGGACGATCGGCACAGGCGGAGGGAACACAAGAATTCCAGTGGACGCGACGATCTTAGAGAACGAGAGAGGGTACACGAGGCGGCGCCGGCACTGGCAGATGCGAGCTTGCGCAAGAAAATCAAGCAGGAGCCGCGCGACAGGAGCGAACATGACGACAGTGCCAGCGATCGCAAGAGGGAGCTGGGCCGGAACGGCCGAGAACGCGTTCACGACAGGGATGATCAGCGGAGAGACGATCAGCGGAGAGATGATCCGAGAAGGGATGATCAGAGAAGGGACGATCAGAGAAGGGACGATCAGAGAAAGGACGATCATCGGAGAGACGAGCAGAGAAGACAACGGAGCGATGAGCAGAGAGTTGATCGTGCCGGCGCCTCGCACAGGCACGACAGGGAGCGCCAGCGGGTGCAGGATTCTAGCGGGGGCGATGCTGCCACCGACACGCAGCGCGAGCGAGAGATGAACGACCGGCGCCGTCTAGCGGCTCGCCAGCAGCGCCAGCAGCAGTCGCCGGTGGGCAACCCTTTCGAAACACAGTCGCCCACTGAGAGCCAGCGCTTCGGGCAGCCGGCCGACGCGAACGAAGAGGAGGAGCCGGGCGACGGCGGCGGTGGGGTCGAGAAGGAGCAGCCGAACTTCGCGCTGTCGGGGGCGCTAACGGAGGACACCAACACTTTCCGCGGCGTCGTCATCAAGTACAACGAGCCGCCCGAGTCGCGCATGCCGCGCAAGCGGTGGCGGCTGTACCCGTTTAAGAATGACGAGCCGCTGCCCATCATGCACGTGCACCGGCAGAGCGCGTATCTGCTGGGGCGCCAGCGCCGCATCGCCGACATCCCCATCGATCACCCGAGCTGCTCGAAGCAGCACGCTGTGCTGCAGTACAGGTGGGGTCAGGGTCGGGGGGAGGGGGACACTTTGGGGCCGCTTTATCACATTTGAGTAACTTGTGTGTAATTTTTCCAATTTGTTGAACTCTTTGGCTCTTTCGGTAAAGTCACGTAGGTGAAAAATTAAATAAAAAGAAATAAAAGTAAATTAAATCACAATTTATTTTTATTTATTTTATTTTTGACCGACGTGACTTTAATGAAAGAACCAAAGAGTATGGATCCTTGCAGTCACGAAAACTTCAAATCTAGAACGAATTTGTGAACTGTGTATGTTAATGCCAGCACACGATGGCCGACTCTTTTCGAATTACATCACAGGGTCTTTTAACCCCATACATCGCTGAGTTGTGTCCATTGACTCGCCAACGATTACTGTGTTCTGCATATCGCAGAAACGATTCCGATTGTCGGCATCTGTAGCATTTTACACAGCAGCGGTGTTTACCTGAACGACGCATGCCTGTGCTTGCCTGGGAACACTGTGGGAATAAACTGTGTGTTGGTGTGCACGTGTGTGTCTGTGTGTGCGTTCGTGTGTGTGTGCGTTCATTGGGAGTGGTGGCACAGTAATGAGTTGCGCTACGGACCCAGTGACCTCAATTATATTCCCCGCCACGGCTAATAACTTTAGGCGAGTGATATCTAAACCAATCCTAGGCCCTCAGTAGGCTCATTCGGCTTTAAATTAGTACCTGGTGTGGTGTGTAAAGATCGCCACTAGGGACACAAAGGCGGCCGGGCATGGTGCTCATCACATTACCTCCTCGTGTGCTGTTCTGGTCTTCATAGGTTCTCAGTAACAGCACTTGCCCCAATAGTCTGTAAAGCTATTAGCGGATGGGGGGGGGGAGGTCTTTGTAGCGATTAGTCCACTGCGCTACGAACCCCAGTAACCCAAGTTCAGTTGACTTCACTTCGCCATCGATGCTCGCTTAGCACTTACCCCAATGTGTAAAAACATTGCCACTTGGGAGACACAGGCGTCTAGGTGTGGTGCTGGCCACCTACCCCCTCGTGTGCTGTTCACCCCCTACATAGGTGATCGCTAAAAGGACTTACCCCAAAGTCTGTTAAGGCTATACTGGGGAATCTTTGTCTTTGTGTGTGCGGCGCAGGCTGGTGGAGTTTGAGCGTCAGGACGGTACGACGGGCCGGCGCGTGAAGCCGTACATCATCGACCTGGGCTCTGCCAACGGCACGTACCTCAACAACCAGCGCATGGACGCGCAGCGCTACTACGAACTGCGCGAGCGCGACGTGCTCCGGTTCGGCTTCAGCTCGCGGGAGTACGTGCTCCTCCACGAGGGCAGCGACACCACGGTCGTGGGGGCAGCCGGTGAGGAAGAGGACGAAGAGGAGGAGGAGGAGCCGGAGGCGTCTGCCGAGGAGATGGTTGGGGAGGCGGCGAAGGCCAAGGAAGACGACTTGAAGACGAAACGGTCCGTGATGAGCAAGAAAAAGTGAATGGCGCAGAACGGATCGCCCGCCAGGAGAAAAATGTTCTCGCCCCGGCACGCCACATCCAGTTTTACCTCTCACTACGAGCCGTGGCTACTAGGACTGGTCACGCGTAGCCTACTCCCAAGCCTTGCACAGCAACCCGAAAAAAATATTCAGGAGCTGAATGAAGAAATCGAGGGACCCCCCCCCCCCCCCACTTTGGTCGTCATCATCGCTGTCATCGCGAAGTGGAGAAACGATGATGAACGCAGCCTCGGAATAAACGATGTGGGCCGCCGTTGTTGAGACGAGGACCTCCTGGAGAACGTGGAAAGGGGGTCGGGCCGTGGGTTGTAGGGCGGTCTGGTCGAACGGAGCTGTTCACAACGATGCGGCCGTTGTATATTTCTGTTATTTTGGAGGCGGGGGGGGGAGGCGGTGTTTGCACGCCAGTGACCATAACCTGCCGGGCATTGAACGACGCGCTAATTTTTCGGTTGAGATGGATTCTCGCGAACGCTTGCGGTGTGCGCTCGAGAGAGAGTCTCCGTACGATCGTCGGTAGTTTTCTGCCGTGGACAAGGTGCCATTGTCGCGGAGTTGATTGTCTCTCCGTCGGTCGTTTAATTTTGCAAATGATGAGAAAGCTCATCGCAACAGAAACATTAAAGCAAGACTGGAAATACAAACAGATTTAACAACTTGCAGAGACGCGTGCATTGCAAGTGCTCATGTGTCGTCGGTCTACGTTGTGTCGATGTAAGAGCCCTCTCCACATATGGGGGCTCCCAGAGGCCCATGCAGCGGCGAACATTGACGGCTGTGCTGTGCTGTGCTGATGAGTTCTGAGGTCGAAACATATCTGGAGTTGTGCGCTTGTTTCACCGATGCCTGTTGGTATGGCCACAAGTTTCTCAACTCTTTGAGTTGGTGACCCTAAACAGAATCATCACAAATTCAGTTATTTTGGGCTGATGGTCTGGACAAGGCTGAGAGCATTTGTACATGCGATGCTGCACGCTCGTGTGTGTTGTTGAATCTTTTATTTGCCAGTCCACTGCTGGATCAAGGTCTCCCCCATGCCGTGTTTGTCATGGTGGTTGTTTGAACATATTTCACCACACTTAGAGCAAGTTTTGTATGACAACCTGGGACACACAGCCTATGTGTATAGCCACAAGAGCAAGAGGTGCTTTTGAGTTTCTTGTTTAAGTTTAAAGGAGATGCTGCCCCAGCAGTGTAAAGATCAGCACACTGGATTTGCAGTCCAGAGGCTGCCAGTTCGATTCAATCTCCCTTGCTCTGTCCGCTTGAATAGACCCGATTTGAAATTAACCCCTTTGCATAGGGACTCGTAGACTTGCAGACCACCCATATATTTGGGACTCGCAAACTAATATAGGACTTATTGACTCGCATATAATTCATAGGATTGCAGGAGTTTAACAATCCGTACTAATCGGTGTGCGTCATTACACCCAACCACACACGGAGTGTCCTTGTGTTTTGTAAAGACGTGTTGCCTTCTGCGTCTGCCGCACGGAGACACAGGTCAGGGCTCAGGGTTTAGATGTGGTTTCTCTGTGACTCCGTGTGTCTCTGCGTCTCTCTTTTCTGCGTCTGTCGCTGTGTCTGTCTGTGTCTGTCTGTGTCTGTCTGTGTCTTGTCTCAGTTGATTATCATAAATTAGAACCTCCCCAAACCAACTGGCAAACCAACCCCAATCTTGAAATAAAAACAGACTTCCTGCTTCGATGAGCATTTCGGCAATGGTGTTCTTCCATTTACAGCCACGATCCAGTGGTGGAAATTCAACATTTCTGTAACAGGGGCGAATCGATACACACGACGACCACTGTTAACTTCCCCACAACGTGGCCCTCGTTTTATCGACCCCGAAATAATGATGGGCCCGAGTCAATCCCCAGTCTGGATCTTTGAGCCACCAGATTGCAGTTTAAAAGGCAAAGGCACATCCCCGAAATTCCTTGCGCACACCAATGCCAACAGGATGGTGCCAGAGGGGGCCCACCATTGCCACAGCCTCCATTCATCGCCACCGGCAACCTTGCAGTGCCAACGAGAAATTAAATACGGAACTGTGACGCAAAGGTTCAAGGTTGACCGTTCTTGGATCTGCGTCACGGAGTGAAAGGTGGTGCAGCGGCTTTCATGCGTCACTGTCGGCCGAAGGGGCCTCCACCAAGTGGTTGATCGGTTTGAGTTTCGAGTTTGCGTTTAACGAGGGGTGAGAACTCAAAAGAGACCAGGATAGAGGAGTCTCAGCTGCAAAAGAGTGACCTGTGTCACCTAAATGACAAAAAACAAAATCAAGTACTTTACAGAAAATCGATCCTCTAGAGGGTATTTTGGCCTACTCTTTCACCGTAACCGGACGTCTTGGAAGAGGTGGGAGTCTCTCGAGACCGTCACGCCCCCGGCGTATCGCCCTGCTCCACGGGGAGCGGGAGTTTGCGCGACCGTCCATAATAATGCTCGAAATGGGTCTCCCCAACGCCAGTTCTTGTTGTGTGGCGCTGCGCTCCGTCCGTCCGTGGGTCCGTCTTTTGCACATCTCGCCGGTACTCCTCCGGTCGGAGTGAAGTGTTTAGTTGAACGCCGCGTGCGCCCGATGTTTGGTAAAGCGTATCCCACGTCAACCGTAGGTGTGCGCACGTGTGCGCAACGTTTTGTTATTTTGCGTAAATCGGTGCCGTCTGCATCACGTCGCGGGGGGGGGGGGGGCAGAATTTCGGGCAAGCTTCAAGTTTTGTTTGGTTGAACTGGCGTGAGCACTAAAGTGGGGGGTGGAGGGGGGTGGGCCAGGATAGAGGAGTCGCATTTGGAAGGGTGACCTCGGTCACCAACAACGACGAAAGCAAAAGAGAAACGAAACGTGGGTACGGCAATGAAGCAAATATCAATCGGGACAAGAAACACAAGCGTCGCTGAAATTATTGCATGCACAAAATGTTAAATGAAAAGTGAAATGTTAACTTGCCTGCGGCGCAGATCTGCCTCCAGATCAATCGCAGCACAGACGACAGGAGACAAAGTTCCTCCGTATAGCCTTAACAGACTGTTGGGGCAAGTGCTGTTAGCGAACAGCTCTGAAGGCCGGAACGCCACACGAGGGGGTGGGTGGCCAGCACCACGCCTGACCGCCTTTGTCTCCTTAGTGGCGATGTGTACACACTGCACCTGGTACTCATTTGAGTGGATCTAGGGGAAGCCCAGATAATCGTCATTGGTGTTGGACGTGAGCGGGGATCGAACTCGTCACCACGTGAGACTTGTTTACCAAACATCTGGAGCATACAGCGTGGAAACGACTCTAGGTAAAAGGCGGGCCGTGGTTTTGTTCACGGGGACTGGAGTTTCAGAGACGAAACGGTGACGACGCGTATCCCAGGTTTTTCCGCGGCCAGTACTATTGTGACAGGGAGGTAGCTTGAACCGATTACATTTTTCTAACTAATAGTATTTTTGTATGGTTATGATGCGTCGGCGTAATATAAAATGGCCGCGTTTTCGTCTTCGCGGTTTAGATTGATCAATTGTACAATGCGCTCTGTATGTTTTGGGGTTCGCAGTGTCGAGGTGTAACGCGTAACACTTCTAGCGCTTCCCCCCCCCCCAGCACGGCCGAGCAGAGGCCGTGCCCTGCACACGTTTAAGTACCTGATCGTTGTTTTTCCACTGCGCCGTTAGAGCCGATGCCACCGACATCGTACACGGCGAACAAGTCGGTGCCGTGCAGGTGACGCCATGCCTTCGAAGCGTATCGACTGACGTCACACCATTCCCCCCCTGGCCCTGCTTGGCCCCGAGCCAGACTCGGACGTCTTGTGAGGGCGGCGTATCACGGTTTGGTTCTGGCTCGGCACGGCAGATAGCCAATGGAAAAACACCACCTGTACCGCGCTGCCTTGGCTCGGATGTACGAGTGGATACAAATTACGTTTGGATCTGGTTATAGGTGTGCCCTTAAGTCGATGTGTTGCTTTATAAAATAAATGTATTTACGTACGACCCCTGAACAGCTTCTGCGTATTGCTATGAGCAAAGTAATCACCCCCACCGTGTCTAATTCTGCTGTTTTCCAGTTGAAAAATAAAATGGACAAGCCGAAAAAGTGCCTAAGGAAGTGTGACGGAGATGGCGCACGCTTCGAATTGCATCGAGAGGCAGAAAGAGGAGCCATGTGGATTGCAGAGCGCGCGCAAGTTAGGGAAACGACATCGGTTTTTACGAAGAAAAGCCATTGGGAGTCTGGACTGGACGCGTCGCTAGAAGGGGATAGTGACTGACGGTCGAGAATAATGACGGAGTGGCAGCCCCCTGGAGATGGAACATTGAAATTGGTGTGTATGAAGGTGCTAGGTGGGTTTTTGGTGGTGATGAGCAGTGTTGGTGTGTGTCCAGGTGTGTGGGGAGTGGTAGTGTAGCGATTAGCGCGCTGCGCTACCAATCTTGTTCGCAGCCAACACGAGTGACGATTATCTGAACCGGTCCTGGGACTCCCCTAGGTCGATTCAGCTTTAAATGAGTAAACATCGCCACTCGAGAGACAGGCGACCGGGCGTGGTGTTGGACACTCACCCCCTCGTGTGCCGTGCCGGCCTTCAGAGGCGCTCGCTAACAGCACTTGCCCCAGCAATCTGTTTGAGGCTATAGAGGTTGGTGTGGGGGTGGGGGGAGATATTTGCCAAGTGTGTGTGTCTATTCATGCAGTCGTCACAAGCTGTACCATGCCGCCTGTAACTGGATCTGTACTCAGGTGTTCGCCGCCTCCTCTTGCAGCAGCAGCAGTGGGGATTATTACGCTCGCGCGAGCGGTAATTCCATACGGCTCTGTCGGCTAAACCCCGCACGGCTCACGACACCCCCAGGGGACAAGGTGAAAGGGGGGGGGGGGCAAGTTGATTTACGGCAACAGCAACCCGCGCAGGTCACTGCCTCGACTCATTAGCATACAGGGGGAGGTGTGGGGGGCGATGGGGAAATCGCCCCCCCTCTAAACACGAGCGGCGAATATCCAAAACGAAAAGACATCGGAGCCCCTGGGGCTTTATGATTGAGTGCTTTATTTAATCCCGTGTGTGTGCGCGCGCGCGAGATATCCCACGAGCTCTTCGCTGGCGCTGTGTGTGGGTTAATTAGCCGTGAGGGGCGGGGGGGGGTGCAAGGTGCACGACAACACACCAGAGGTGTGGACTCGAGTCATGTGACTTGGACTCGAGTCAGACTCGAGTCATGAATTTGATGACTTGCGACTCGACTTGGACTTGCATAACAATGACTTTGTCCCACCTATGAGATGTGGACTCGAGTCATGTGACTTGGACTCGAGTCAGACTCGAGTCATGAATTTGATGACTTGCGACTCGACTTGGACTTGCATAACAATGACTTTGTCCCACCTCTGCAACACACACCCCTGGCGGACTTTGGCAAAACCCCACAAAACATCCCCGCGGGGTCCAAACAGTAAAGGAGAAAAAAAAGCCATCGCGACCATCACCGCCGCCACCGCTTCCTCACTCCTGCCAAGATGTCATCGTCGTTTGTGCAGTTGAGAACGTGGCGGTTTCAGGTCACTCCCGTTGCTCGCGCCGTCGATGCGTCTTCCGACGACGAGCGCTCTTGAGAGTATCGTCGCAACCGTCATCTACATCGTCCAGTCTTTGGTCTTCTTTTCCCACTTCGTTTTTGACCTCCGGGTGCAATTCCAATGTCCGTCTCGGTGACCTGCCCTCCTGCATCCTCACCGAGATCGATTCCCAACTTCCCAGTTGCTTACCCTATACCGCCGCGAATCGAAATCGCACCATCGCTGTACACTATATACATTGGCCTTTGACAATTTTTTTTCAACTGCGCGTGGCAGCTCCCGTTAAGTGTTCACGTTTAGCATCGCTAAATAAAATAAAAAAGCGCGATTTGTAAAAAAAACAGGCTGAAACATCTTTATATATATAGAGGACTGCAGAGCTTTGGCAATTGTTGGCAGCGCCGGCTCACCCGCCTGACTGCTGCGAATGCCTTCCAGCTCGTCTGTGGTTTCTCAGCGAATGTGAGATGCGCTTTGTATCAACGCCGTGCGTGTTGGGGTGAGTCTTGGTTTCGATGGACGGTTGAGTGGGTGGATGAGTAATTGGGTGGGTGGGTGGTTGAGTGAGTGGGTGGCTGGTTGAGTGGGTGGGTGGTTGAGTGGATGGATGGTTGAGTGGATGGTCGAGTATTTCGATGGGTGGTTGAGTGGGTGGATGAGTAATTGGGTGGTTGAGTGAGTGGACGGCTGGTTGAGTGGGTGGGTGGTTGAGTGGATGGTTGGGTGGTTGAGTGGACGGATGGTTGAGTGGGTGGATGAGTAAATGGGTTGAGTGGGTGGATGAGTATTTGGGTTGGTGGTTGCATGGATGGATGGTTTAGTGGGTGGTTGGATGGACGGTGGAGGGAGTGCGTGCGTATTTGGGTAGGTGGTTGAGTCGATGGTTGACTGGGTAACTGGATGGATTGATGGACGGATGAGTGGGTGTGTGTGGTTGGAGGTCAGAGCGGGTCAGTTGTGATGATTGCTGCTAGAGAATCAAGTCTCGACACGCGCGATGGCTGTGCTGCTAGCGGTGATGCCAATACAAAGCGCTGCTCTGTGCGACTCGCATACACACAGGCACATGCGCTACATTGCACGCACAATACCAGCCATAACAATACGATAAATGCATACAGGGTAATTCATTTATGGATGCCCCACTGATTTTGAACGATGACTCAACTTCACAGCAGATTGAATGTTGTGTAAGCGATGGGGCTCTGTGTCTTGCAGAAGGGGAGAGGCCTCGCAAGCCGTAAGAGGTTGTATTGAGATTGGCCGCAGACGTGCGGAGGCTCCGAAAAATGTAATGTTTTTTTCTTTCTCCTGTAACATTTCTCCGCTGCCTTTTGAGTGGGATGTCCATAGATGGATCATCCTGCATGCAACGAGCATACCATTGTGCAGAAGACGCGCAGATGTTTATGCAACGACGCACATACAAAGATCCCCCGCGTAGCCTTTGAGAGGCTGTTGGGGCAAGTGCTGTTAGTGAGCGCCTATTAAGTCCGGCATGGCACACAAAGGGGGTGCAATGGCCAGCACCACGCCCGGCCGCCTCGTCTTCCCAGTGCTCATGCTTACACATCGCACCAGGTACTCATTTTGAGGCCCAGTCGATCTAGGGGAAGCCCAGGACCAGTTCAGATAATGGTCACTGGTTTTGGCCATGAGCGGGAATCGAACTCGGGTTACTGGGTCCATAATGCAGCACGCTAAGTGCTGTGTCACCGCTCACCACACCACCCGGTACATCACACCCACGCATGTACACTGACCTCGTCGGAGGTACAACATAACACACGCGCTACGCATATATACAGCACGTACTGAATCGGTGCACAGGGCTGGATACACGTGGAGATAGATGGAACAGAGAGCTAGAGATGGACATCGATTTCAGAGTTGACCAAACATCCCAATATAGGACCACAGAGCTTGGGCGACTGATGGCAGCTGGCTGCGGATTTCACGATTTCACGTGCGGCGTCGCCGATTCCGCCGCGGCCACTTCTGGTTTCCGCGATTTGCGCGAACGGCGACGACGCCTAAACAAAAAACGTCAGCATCGTTGCTTTCGCTTGTGACTGCTGCAGGGACAAGTGCACACGGCCGTCGCCTAAAGCTCCGTCTCCTTCACGACCCGAAATGCCTTGGGAGACGCCAACCCCACGGTCCTGTCTGTGGGCGAGGTCTTCTGCTTCTTGTTCTGCTGCTGCTGCTGCTGCGGCTGCTGCTTCGGCCGCTGCTTTGACTCCTGCTGCTTCGGCCGCTGCTTTAACTGCTGCCGCTGATTTGACTGCTGCTGCTGCTTTGGCTGCTGCTGCTGCTGCTTTGGCTGCTGCTGTTGCTTTGGCTGCTGCTTTGATTGTTGCTTCTTCTGCTGCTTTAATTGTAGCTTCTTCTGCTGCTTTGACTGCTGCTGCTGCTGCTGGGCCGGCGTTCCCCAGCATCCGTCGTCGCACACGTAGTACTCATCGGACATGGTCGTGTCCGTGTCGGTGAGGGCGCTGCTGCAGGAGAACACCTCCACCATCTCCTCGTCGTGGTCGTCGTCGTCGTCACCGCGGACCGTGTCGCGGCTCGCGGCGCTTCGCCTGCCCGGGCCGCGCGTGGCCCTCGGGCCTCCCCCGAGGAGCCGCGCGATGTCGCCCGGGTCCTCCCTGGGCCACAGCATGGTGTGGTCAAACACGTGCACCGTGCAGGGCTCCGTCTCGTCGTCCCCGCCGTCACCGCCGCCGTCGCCGCCACCTCCTCCTCCTCTCGCCTCGGGGTGGAAGACGTCGGCGCTGAGGTGCCGCATCCTGCGCAGCTGCTCGGCGGGCAGCACCAACGTCGGCGGCGGCTGTCGTTGCGGCGCCGGCGTCGGCGGCGGCAACGACTGCGGTTGCGACGACGGCGCCGCCGGCGGCGGGAACGAGTAGCCCGATTCGGCGTCGTGCAGAGGGCTCGGGGTGACGTCCCCGCACTCGGGGCACGAGCGGGGCCTCGCGCCGGCCGAGCCGGCGTGCAGCGACGCATGGAACGTCCTGGGGCCCGCCCGCCGCGCCTCGTCGGCGCCGCTCAGCCAATTCTCCTTGGCGCCGCCGGCTCCCGTGCCGCCACCGGCGCCGCCGCCGCCTTGGCAGCGCAGCAGCGACAGCCGCCGCTTGCGCTCGCCGTCGAGCGCGCGGCGCGACGCGACGATGAACTCGTAGACGTGCGGGCGGTAGCGGCTCGCGTACGCCGCCAGCGCCAGCCGCGTCGGCCTGCCGATGACGCCGCCGCCGTTGTTGTTGTCGTTGTTGTTGTTGTTGTTCCCATCGCTCCTCTTGGCGTCGACCACCGCCTCCACGCTCTTGCCGCCCGCCGCGGGCCGCGACCCGCGGGTGAGGTCCACGGGCCTCACCCCGGCGATGCGCCACGGCGCCGCCACCCCCTCGGCCCAGTCCCCTTCCTCCCCGACACGCTTGGACCCCTTCCCGAGGGTTCCGAACAGCAGCTGGATCCCTCCGTTGCCGCCGCCGCCGCTGCTACCGTTGTTGTTTTTGTTGAGGTTCTCCTGGGCTCTTTTGTCGTTGTTGTTGTTGTCGCTGCTGCTGTTGTTGCTGTTTACAGCCCCAGGAGGTTGTTGCACTGAGCAGTTGTTGGTGTTGGCGCTGCGCTCTGAGAAGGGGGTTCGTCTCGTTGGGGCCTTGACCCCTGTCGTCACAGGGGTCGTCGTGGGTTCTTCCTCGGAGGGCGGCGGCGGCTGCAGCTGCTGCTCTTGCTGCTGCTGCTGCTGTTTCTGCTGTGCCTGCAGCTGATCCTGCTGCTGTTCTTTCTGCTGCTGCTGTTTCTGCTGTGCCTGCAGCTGATCCTGCTGCTGCTCTTTCTGCTGCTGCTGTTTCTGCTGTGCCTGCAGCTGATCCTGCTGCTGCTCTTTCTGCTGCTGCTGCTGTTTCTGCTGTGCCTGCAGCTGATCCTGCTGCTGCTCTTTCTGCTGCTGCTGCTGTTTCTGCTGTGCCTGCAGCTGATCCTGCTGCTGCTCTTTCTGTTGCTGCTGCTGCTGTTTCTGCTGTGCCTGCAGCTGATCCTGCTGCTGCTCTTTCTGCTGCTGTTGCGACTGCTGAAGATCTTGCGGTTCTTTCTCCCGCTGCTGTTGCTGGTGCTGTGGCTGTTCCTGCAGAGACTCCTGCTGATCCTGATGTTGCTCTTTCTTCTTCTGCTGCTGCTGCTGCCCTGTCTGATCCTGCTGCTGCAGAAGATGCTGCCCTTTCTCCTGCTGCCCTATCTCCTGCTGCCCTTTCTCCTGCTGCTCTTTTGCCTGCTGTCCTTTCGCCTGCTGCTGTTTCTCCTCCTGCCCTTTCACCTGCTGCCCTTTCACCTGCTGCCCTTTCTCCTGCTGCCCTTTCTCCTGCTGCCCTTTCTCCTGCTGCCCTTTCTCCTGCTGCCCTATCACCTGCTGCCCTTTCACCTTCTGCCCTTTCACCTGCTGCCCTATCACCTGCTGCCTTTTCTCCTGCTGCCTTTTCTCCTGCTGCCCTATCACCTGCTGCCCTTTCTCCTGCTGCCCTTTCTCCTGCTGCCCTTTCTCCTGCTTCCCTTTCTCCTGCTGCCCCATCTCCTGCTGCTCTTTCACCTGCTGCCCTTTCACCTGCTGCCCTTTCTCCTGCTGCCCTTTCTCCTGCTGCCCTTTCTCCCGCTGCCCTTTCTCCCACTGCTCTTTCTGATGATGGCGATACTGCTGCCACGACTCCCGTTTAAACTTGCGGCTCCTGCTCTCCGTGAGCTCCGGGCCGGGTCTTTCCACGCGTCCATCGCCGAGCGCGACTCCCGATCCCTCCGGTTCCTCGGCCGGCCGTTTGTTCCCTCCGGCCTGCCGCGCGTCCAGCGGGGTCTCCCCACCGGACCCCCTCCCCGCGGGAACCTCGCTGATCCCCATTCGCCTCGCCGACGCCGCCCTCTGCGCCAGGCGCGGTGCACGCACGGCGCTCGGCAACGAGTGCGGCATCGCCGCCGCCGCCGTCGCCGTCGCGGCGTCGATCCCCTCCCGCTTCTCGGCCTCCTCCTCCTCCTCTATCCCCTCGATCCCCACCACCGGCGTCCCCTCAGGCCCCCCTGGCGAGAAGACGGAGAGTGCCCCCCGCGGCCGGGGGAACTCGTGGGGGCGGGCGCCGGGGTTCCGCCGGCCCGGGCGGCGTGCGCAGCGCCACTCGGCCTCCGCGCTCCCCGCGCTCCCCGTTGCGTCGACGCCGCTGCCTTCGGGGACTTCCTCCGCGAAGCTTCTCGTCCTCTTGTTCCTGCCGGCGCTCTGCTGGCCAGACTCTTCTCCTCCCCCTCCTTCTACTCCCTCCCCTCCTGCTCCCCTTACTCCCTCTCCTCCTTGTCCAACTCCTCCATCTCCTCCTCCTCCCTCCCCTCCTGCTCCTCCTCTTCCTTCCACCGCTTCTCCCTCTCCTCCTCGAGCCCCACCTCCAGTCTCTCCAGCGCCGGCAGCCACCGCCGGCACTCTGCCGCGCCAGCCCTGGCTGCCGCGACCCACGGCCGGGCTCGGCACGGCGTCAGCCCTCGCGTCCGGCGCCTTCAGTTTACTCTCCCTGACCCTCGACCCCGGCGTCTGGTTCCTGACCGGCGTGGGCCGCTCACCGGTCAGCGTGGCGAGACGCTCGCTGCCCGGTGCAGGCCGGTCACTGGCTGGAGTGGACTGGCCACTGACTGACACTGGTAGGTCTCTGGCTGGAGTGGGCCGGTCGCTCATCGGTCCGGGCCGGTCTCTGGCCAGAGGGGACTGGTGGCTGGTAGGGATGAACCGGTCTTCGCTTGGGGTCAGACGGTCATTGCCTGGCGGTGACCGGTTGCTGCCCGGTGAGAGGCGGTCGTTACTGGGAACTGGCCGGTCACTGGCTGGAGCGGACTGATTACCGACTGACACTGGTAGGTCACTGGCTGGAGTGGGCCGGTCGCTCACCATTCCGGGCCGATCTCTGGCCAGAGGGGACCGCTGGCTGGTAGGGATGAAGCGGTCTTCGCTTGGGGTCAGACGCTCATTGCCCGGCGGTGATCGGTTGCTGCCCGGTGAGAGGCGGTCGTTACTGGGAACTTGCCGGTCACTGGTGGCAGAGGCAGGCCGGTCACTGGCTGAGGAAGTCCGCTGGCTGGTGGGGATGAAGCGGTCTTCGCTTGGGGTCAGACGCTCATTGCCCGGCGGTGATCGGTTGCTGCCCGGTGAGAGGCGGTCGTTACCGGGAACTGGCCGGTCACTGGTGGCAGAGGCAGGCCGGTCACTGGCTGAGGAAGTCCGCTGGCTGGTGGGGATGAAGCGGTCTCTTGCCGGGACTGCCCGGTCACGGCCGGTTAGCTGGTCACTGGCCGACGAGTTCCTGTGGCTGGACGGGATGAAGCGGTCTCTTCCAGGAGCGACTCGGGCACTGCCTGGCGCCGACCCGTTGCTGTCCGGCGAGAGCCGGTCGCTTGCGGGGACTGGCCGCTCACCGGCGGGAGCGGTGCGGTGGCTCGTGGGGATGAAACGGTTCTGTGCGGCGGAGCGGTCGCCGCTCGGCGAGAGCCGGTCGCTTCGCGGAGCGGTCCGGTCGGTGCCGGAGGCCGAGCGGTCAACCCGGGGGACCGGCGCTTCCCTTTTCGGAGAGACCAGTTGGCCGGTGGAGATGGACCGGTCTCTGCCCGGTGCGATCAGGTCGCCGCCCACCGCCCCCGTCCGGCGCGCGTCCCCGGCGCCGGCGCCGTCGCCGTCGTCCTCCAGCAGCCGGTCCAGGCTGACGGTGGAGAAGGAGAAGGTGCCGTCGGCTCCGAGCCGCGGCCGGTGGGCGCCGGTCACATCGCCACGAAAGCGCGCGTGGCTCTTCTGCTGGGCGGGCAGCGAGGAGAAGGTGGAGGAGGTGGCGGAGGAGGAGGAGGACTGTCCCTCGTATCCGGTGGTCAGGCCGGCCTGGCCGGCGTCTCGTGACTGGCCCTCCTCGAGACCCTTGCGCAGGGAGAGGACCTGGAACGGCGTCACTCCTCCGCTACTGCCGAAGGACAGGCTCCGGATTCGACTCCCCGCGCCGATGGAGTCGGACCGTGGCGGCGGGGTTTCCGACGCCGTCGTCGTCGATGCTCTGCCGGCGACGTCCTCGGAGGAGATGGAACTCGTCGGTGGCGAGGTCGGGGGGGGCGGCACCCGCGGAGGGGGGCTGGTGCCGGTGAGGATGTCCGAGGGGATCCGCGAGGTCCGGGGGATCCGGGGGGAGGGGGCGGAGCGACGTTCGGCCTCGTGAGCTCGGGAGAGGTGAGCGGCCGGGGTGGGGCCTGGGGGGACACGGGGGGGGGGAGGCACGTGACTCGTGAGCGGGTGGCAGTACAGCAAGTGGGTTCGTGAACTTTGAAATCCCAATCTCTTGCAAGGATGGCAGCTTTAGACTTTTCAGAAGGAGATTCGAAATTGTATCCCTCCCTGTGTGTGGAGTGGCGGCTGGCTCTATGTTTGCTGGCTCTAAATCGGTTTGTGGAGATTTCGCAATCCTATGATGGACACAACGTGAACGTCATTCGGAAAGGAGTAGGCCAGTGTCCTTAACCGCAAGGCCTCGCGGGCCACTGGCGGCCCCTGATGGCCTTTAGCGCGGCCCCTGACATGCGGCCCGCCGACAACACACAAAGACCCCCCCATCGTCATCATCGTCGTGCTGCTGTCAAACCCCCAATGGTTTCAAATGCGTGGCGGCAACCTCACTCACACTGATGATGTCGTATCGGCGAAAGTGCCCCCCTCTGAAAATCAGTGAAGGACACTGGAGTAGGCCATTGTGTATTAACCAGGGCGACGGCCGGGTTCGAACCGTGGACCTCTTGCGACAATCCGGCAAACGCGCCGCTAATCGGTGTGTCCACGGAACGCACCGCTGTTGAGCGAGCGGAGGGCCGATCCTCCCTCTTGCGAGTTTGACCTCTCAAGGAGTCTCCTCGGCTCCACCTGAGGTCAGAAAAGTCACAACGTCCATCGCGGTCATCGTGGTGATCGCCGTCCAACACCACCGTCGCAGTTATCGTTCAACAACGTCGACCACCCCAAGCATCGTCAACCATCGTCACCCAACGTCATCACCATCATCATCACGATCATCAACCATCACCCAACACCGTCATCGCCATCAACCATTATTATCCAACATCATAATCGGCCAACGTCATCAACCATCAATCAGCCAGCATTATCCATCCCCCATCATCATCATCAGTGCTCGTCAACCATCACCCAACATCACGATCACTTTCATCAACCATCGTCCAACATCGTCACCGGACATCACCGCCGCTCAACGTCGCCGACCATCACCATTTGCCCATTAACCACCCATCACGTCGGGTGGTGGAGGGCATAGCGACACAAATTCGATCGGGTCGTAATGTGGCCCGAATTTAAAAAAATAAATCGTGAATCGAATCTCCACCTTAATTGTCATGCGCTGACGTCATATAGGCAGCGCCATCTCCGTTTGTGCAAATTGCATCGCTCGCAACCGACCAAGGAACCACACAAGACGAGCTGGAAACGCAGCAGCAGCAGCCTGGTGGCGATGAGCCACCGGCGCTACCAAGCTCTGCGGTCCTCGATTATATTTACGGTGTTTCAGCTTTATTGATGACGGGCGTTTATACGCTGAACCGGAGGCGATGGGTCTCACCTTGGGCGAGGGCATGAGCACCTGCAGCGTGGATGTGAACTTGGCGTGCGTGTAAGATGTCCTGGAGGGAGAAGAGGGAAGTTTGTAATTAATGATCACGCCGGCCCACCAATCGCGAGGGTCTCTCTCAACACTCTCCAAGGTTCTCCGCCGGACTTGTAGCTTGAACAAAATAAGAACAGGGTTTTACCCTTTCTGGCAATAAAAACAGGAGGTGTTAAGATCTTCAAACACCAAACAAAAACTTTTGCGAAGAATCATGTCTGCATTATCCACACGTAATTGTGGTGAACATGCAAAAAAAAACATGCTCTGATAATATATGGTCTTTGAAACTGATTGGTCTACACCAGAGACAAAAAGGTCCCATTTAGTAGCTTGCGTTTAACGCTGCATCCATTGCTGCTGCTGCTGCTGCTGCTGACGATGTTGATGAACTTCTGCGTGTGGCTGATGTTGATGTAGAGCAACAGCAATAATTTTACACTGACGTGGTTAATGGGCCAGATAATTGCATCAGGAGTAGTGGAGTGGTGTGCAACGCTGCTCCAATGATGCCTCCTCTCCTCCTTCAGAGTTGTAACCCGGACTGTGAGTCATTATATCATGGTCTGTCCTGGTTGACCGCAGTCACACACTGGAGAGTTTTTGATGATGATGATGATGATGCTGTAGGCCAAGGGCGGGGAACCTTTTTTCTGCCAAGGGCC
The DNA here is from genome assembly GCF_964198595.1 of Lampetra fluviatilis. Taxonomy (NCBI): domain Eukaryota; kingdom Metazoa; phylum Chordata; class Hyperoartia; order Petromyzontiformes; family Petromyzontidae; genus Lampetra; species Lampetra fluviatilis. Next base: position 4,269,849 of record NC_136324.1, read on the forward strand.
ATTTGGGTATGTATAACATCATTCGCGGGCCATACTAAATTATCAACTTAAAAATTAGCCTGTTATATTTGGTCAAACATTTAATTAACTCACCCCTAATGTGATGGGCTGGAACTGCTTCTCTTTGGCGAGGCGCGTGATGTTAGCCGGTATTGATGTTGCTGCTACTCGCAACTGCTTTTCCAGGTTTGCTCCGAGATTTATTGAATTTCGAGTCCCGCCTGCGGTTGCCTTGGCAGGGCCAAACCCAAATGATTTCGGGGGCCTCATACGGCCCGCGGGCAGGACGTTCCCCACCCCTGCTATAGATGCTGCTGATGCGGATAGCACTGATGATAATGATTGTGATCATGTTGCTGATGGTAATGCTTCTGTGCTGTTGCTGATATTTCTGCCACTGCCGATGGTGCTGCTGATGATGATAATAATGCTTCTGCTGCTATCAAAGATGAGAATGATGCTACTGCTGATGACGATCATTCTGATGTTGCTGTTGCTGCTCCTGCTGCGATGCCAATGACGCTGCCTGATGCCGACGACGCCGCCGCCGATTACGCGCGTGACATGACTCACACGCTGGTGGAGCTGCTGCTGAAGACGTGGGTGGACTCCTCCACCACCTCCACCTCCTCCATGTCCACCTCGTCCGTGTACCCGCACCCGCCGCCTCGCTCGTGGCCCCCGCCTCGCCTCTCTCCGCCGAACAGCGAGAGTTGGAGGCTCACGGTCGGAGCTCGGAGGCTCCGGAATTTGCTCTCGCACACGGACACCATCCGCCCCAGGGCGTCTGCCAGGGGAGACGCTGCGCACCGGGAGGAGGTGGGAGGAAAGCGGAGGACACGGAGATGAGCTCACGGGGGGTGACGTACGAGCCCCACTCCACTCTGGGGGTGCAGGCGATCGTTTCCGTGGAGCTGTTGCACCCTGTCAGTCTACAGCTCCCCGACGGTTAAAACTAAGCCGAGGGGGACAGGCAGGGCCCATCCCCTAGGGGTACGGTGGACTGCCCCGTGCCCCGCACTTTGGGGGGGGGGGGGTGCCCACACCGTGGGGTTTGCCCTGGGCCCCGCACCCCCACCCCCCCAACTCCTATAAACGGCCCTGGGGACATGGCATGGGGTGGATTAGTTTATCTGTGTGGAGGAGCTGTAACCGAGGGGACAGGATCTCTATCCATATATCTATAAGAACCCAATAATACTGTGTGGCCCTTAAATGGAACAAATATTACATGATAATCGACGTTTCGGGCAATGGTCCTTCGTCATGGCATGCACGTGTGTGTGTTGTTGCCGCAGCATCACCAAGTGGTTTGTTTACATTAGTGGATGACTTTCGTCCCTTCGATTAGCACGTTTGGCTACGTATGGCGTGAAAGAAGATCTACATACGCACGTACACGCCTCTGTCTACACGCTCTGGCTTTGCGGTGCTGTCAGCAGGGAACGGGAGTGCAGCGGTTAGCGTGCCGCGCTACGAACACAGTGACCCGAGTTCGATTCACGCTCGCGGCCACTAACACCAGTGACGATTATTATCTGAACCGGTCCTGGGCCTCGGCTGGGTTGACTCGGCCTCAAATGAGCGCCCGGTGCGGTGTGCAGTAAACATCGCCACGAGGGAGACAAAGGCGGCCGGGCGTGGTGCTGGCCACCCAACCCCCGCGTGTGCCGTTGCTGGTCTTCGTATAGTGGTGGTTCTTCGCTAATTTTCAGAGGGGGGGGGGGGGCTGGGGGGCACTTTCGCCAATAAGGCATCGTCAGTGTGAGTGAGATTGCTGCCACTCACATTTGAAACCATTGGGGGTTTCAATCTTGACTTAAAGCTTTCGTGACTTAAAGCTTTCGCCCCTGGTGGCCTTCAGTGCTGCCTCTGCCGTGCAGCCCCCGACAACACACACAGAGTGACATCATCATCATCATCGTGCTGCTGTCAAACCCCCAACGCTTTTTTTTCTTTGGGTCTTTCGCAACGCAAGCAATCGTCATCAGCCGATTGCTTGCGTTGCGATTGAAACGTCGTGATATTTGTATTTCTATCTACGTGTGTCTAACAACTGCCACTGCTACGACTACTCACTGCAGTGGAATAGCAAGGTTTGTCACGTAGACAAAATGTGCCAGTTACACCATTGGAACCTCATTTGCCAGTAAAAAATATGATAATTGGTTTTTTACCCTTCCATCTGGCAACAAAACTGACACCTTTTTTAACAAGGAGTCATGTTTGCATAGACCACAATACCTGCAGTCATAATGCAAACAAAAACATAACTCTGATAATGTGCACTGTCCTTGAAGTTGATTGGTCCACACCCGAGACAGCTTTCTATAGAGCCTAGTCTCACATGGGTTGGACCAGATGACGCCTTTTGGCATTATGACCGCAGGTATTGTGGTCTATGCAAACATGACTCCTTGTAAAAAAAGCTGTCAGTTTTGTTGCCAGATGGAAGGGTAAAAATACAATTATCATGTGCCAGTTAGTTGCTACTTCTGCACACCGGTGTGTGGGAGGAGTGAACCCACAACGTTTACAATTCGAGCACAGTGACCTTCAGCTGGTGATTACACAGCAACCAGCTTCATCAGGCCCCCGACAACACACACACAGAGTGACATCAGTGTCAATCTTAAATCGGGGGTCCACTGCAAAGACACTTTTACTTTCACGCCACCTCACCCGGAAAACGTTTTTGTTATGGATTAATATTGGTCGCAGAAGCCTACTACCGTTACAGCCACTATTTCTACTACCAACTACTACTACGGCTACTGCCACTTTCTACTAGCAACTACTACTACCGCTACTATCGCTTTCTACTACCAACTACTACTACCACTACTACCACTTTCTACTACCAACTACTACTACCGCTACTACTGCTTTCTACTACCAACTACGACTATCGCTACTACCATTACTACTACTGCTGCTACTACTTTAGACTACCAACTACTACTGCTGCTACTACTTTCTACTACCAACTACTGCTACCACTTTATACTACCAACTACTACTACTGCTGCTAGTACTTTATATTACCAACTACTACTACTACCGCTACTACTACCAACTATTACTCACAACTACTACAACCAACTACTACTACCGCTACTACCGCTTCGACCACTACTACTACCGCTAGTACTACCACTACTACTGCTACTACCGCTTCGACCGCTAGTACTACCGCTACTACTACCACGTGTCCAACTACTGCAGTCGAGAGTCTCATGGCGCCGTGATCCCAGAGAAACTCGGTCCCAGCGAGGTGACACCAGAGACGGCGGGGCCCCCACACGTGGGGTGGAGGTCGCAGGGGTGGGGGGGGGAAGGCGTGGCCTCAGGGCTGACAGGTGAGACGCCTATTGCGTACCTGGAGGTGTTGGTAGCAAAGCCGTGTGTGTGTGTCTGTGTGTGTGTTTGTATTTGCGGGGAGCGGTAGTGTAGCGGTTAGCGCGCTGCGCTATGAACCTGGTGACCCGGGTTCGATTCCCGCTCACTGCCAACATCAGTGACGATTATCTGAACCGTTCCTGGGCCTCCCCTAGGTAGACTCAGCCTTAAATGAGTACCTGGTGCGGTGTGTAAACATCGCCACTGGGGAGACAAAGGCGGTCGGGCGTGGTGCTAGCCACCCACCCCCTCGTGTACCGTTCCGGCCTTCATAAGTGCTCGCTAACAGCACTTGCCCCTACAGTCTGTTAAGGCTATACGGGGGATCTTTGTCTTTGTATTTGCGAGGAGCGGTTGTGTGGCGGTTAGCACGCTGTGCTACGAACTTGGTGACCCGAGTTCGACTCCCGCCCACGGCCAACACCAGTCACGATTTTCTGAACCGGTCCTAGGTCGACTCAGCCTCAAATGAGTACCTGGTGCGGTGCGTAAAAAAAACATCGCCACTAGGGAGACAAAGGCGGCCGGGCGTGGTGCTGGCCGCCCACGCCCTCGTGTGTCGTTCCGGCCTTCATAGGTCCAAGTTAACTGCACTTGCCCCAACAGTCTTAAAGGCTATACGGCAGATCTTTGTCTTGGATGTGTTAATCTATGTGTGTCTATTTGTATATACTGTATATATTGACGTGGCGCAGTACGGGGCACAGGTGGTGCATCTACCAGTGTTTTTCTAAGTCAGTCAACCCATGGCACCTGGGTCTGTCCCGTGACTTGTCGGCGAGCCGTCAACACCACGACATCGTGGCGAATGGCGGTTGATGTCTTTGTCTGTTTCTATACGTATCTTTGTGTCTCTGTGCGTGTTTAGTTGTGTTTGCCGCGCCCGCTTACACACAAGGCTGGCCGGGCGTGGTGTTGGCCACCCACCCCAACGTGTGCCGTGCCGGCCTTCATAGGTGCTCGCTAACAGCACTTGCCCCAACAGTCTGTTCAGGCTATAAGGGGGATCTTTGTCTTTTGTGTGCATGTATGTGTGTTTTTGATAGGTGCTCATAAACACCACCTGCCCCAACAGTCTATAGAAGAAGGCTTTACAATGGATATTTTTAAGTGCATCTGTATGTCAGCTATTTGCCGTTTTTTTGTATGTGCACGTATGTATGACTGTGTGCATATGCCTTCGGCAAGTCCACTCGGTTCCACATCCTCCTGTACCGCATCAGTCCATGAGTTTATCTCTTTTCCAGCCTGTGTCGTGCCCATTTAGCCCCTTCTATCCAGTCAAGCATGCGCTGCTTGGGCATGCGGTGGCTGAGCGTGCGGTGGCTGGGCATGCAGTGGCTGGGCATGTGGTGGCTGGGCATGCGGTGGCTGGGTATGCGATGGCTGGGAATGCGGTGGCTGGGAATGCGGGCCACATGACCCAGCCAACGCAGCCTTGCTTGCTGCAGAAGCTCACTGATGGGAATGTGTCCAGATCTCTCAAGGATTTGTGAGCTCCTCAACACAATCCAGCCTGGTTATATCCAGGAGATGGATCGTAGGCAGGCCAGCCTGAATGTTTCTAACCGGCACAGATGTTTTATTAGAGGAGTCCACGTTTCACAGGCATAGGGAAGAGAGGGCATGACTGTGATCTAGAAGACCCGAAGCTTCGTGTGGAGCGACAGACTAGGAAGACTGGTACCAGCAGTGTCAAGATGGGCCTCAATGGAGGTTTGTGAAATACGCTACGAGTCAGTTGGAGGAGGTCGCCCTCCAACAACAACAAAGGGCAGAGGCGCGACGCTCACAACAACGAGCGGAGGGCCGGGCGGCTAAAATACAGCAAGTTGACACAGTAGGGGGCACAGGTGGTGCATCTGCCCGTCATCTCGGTCAGTCGACCCATGGCACCTGCTGGGTCTGTCCCGTGACCTCCCGTCAGCGAGCCTTCGACACTTCACGTGGCCTCAAAGTGCACCTGGCCAGGCACAGGCGCCGTGGTCACGCCACCGCCACTTAGTGGCGAATGGTGGCTGTTATTGTTGTAGGTGGCAGTAGTCTTGGCACCAGCAGCAGACCACCCCACTCATTATAGCACCACCACCGTCGTTAAACCACTGTCGTCTGTGTCCCTTCGATGGAGGAATTACACAACTCTAACTCCCGAAGCCCTCCCGTGGCTAGCAGATCTCGACATTTCCATCCAGCTCCTGAATATATTGCTGCTGCTGCTGCCATTATATGCAAGATTGGAATAGAATCACCACCACGATCACGATCACCATTACCATCACCACCAGGCCAGTCGTCACAGCAGCACCATCGCTACCAGGGGGTCGGCAACCTGTGGCTCTGTATGGACTGCTTCGTGACGTTATTTATTAAGAAGAGTCTCATATGCACACATAATGCCGCTCTTGAAATATTGATGGGGGCGGGGGGGGGGGAGTTTACCAAATTGGATTTGTTTACTTTTATTTTGGTGGCCGACACGTGATCACTACCAACACCACCTGCAGCAGTAGTACCACCACCACCACCATCATCATCACAACCATCGCCACCAGCATCAAAGACAAAGATTCCCCACACAGTGTGAACAGACTGTTGGGGTAAGTGCTGTCAGCGAGCCCCTATGAAGGCCAGAACAGCACACGAGGGGGTGGGTGGCCAGCACCACGGCCGACCGCATTCGTCTCCCCAGTGGCGATGTTCACACACCGCACCAGGTACTCATTTGAGGCCGAGTCGATCTCGGGGAGACCCGGGACCCGCTCAGATAACCGTCGCCGGTGTTGGTTGTGAGCGGGAATGGAACCCGGGACGGCTGGGTTCGTAGCGCAGCGCGTCCGTATGTCCCTTTCCCTCCATTCGTTACACGACCGTCCCCACTCACCACCACCATCATCACCACCAGCACCCCACCAGCACCACCACCACACAGTGTCGGATTATCCTCGTAGCACAAGCAGCTAAATATGCTACGGGCCCCGCACTGGAAAGGTCCCCGCGCTAAATACTTTCAAGCAATCAATTCCGGTTCAGTGATTCTGCACTTGCTCTACTACTATAGTACTAGACTGCCTTCAACATTTACGAACGACTGTGTGTTTAATGTTATCGTTTTGTCGCATTATCCGGCCGCATAGCAAATGAAAACATACAAAATAAATTGACTATGCAAGTAAAAAACGTGTGTTTTAATATTTATGTTTTGTTATTTTTTCTAGGGGCAATTTTATAACAAACTCTACAGCCCCCCCCCCCCCCTCCACCAGCACTAGCTTAACCCGGCACTGCCACGGCCGCTGGCGCCTCTTACCCTCTGAGTGTTCGCCGCCCGCGGTCGCCGCGCCCGGCGCCAAGAGCTGCTGGACGCGAGGGTTCGAGTCGAGGCGGCTCATCATGGACAACTCGGGGCACGCGGCTCGGTCCAACAGGAGTCGCGCTCCGGGCCGGTCTCCGTGCCTCTCCGACAGCTTCCTGCGCGCGGACAGCGAGCACATCTCTCCGTGTGTCTCTTCTCTCTCTCTCTGTGTGTCTTTCCTCTCTATCCGTGTGTCTCTTCTCTCTCCGTGTCTCTCTTCTCTCTCTCTCCGTGTCTATCTTCTCTCTCCGTGTCTCTTCTCTCTCTCCGTGTGTCTCTCCTCTCTTCGTGTCTCTTCTCTCTCTCCGTGTGTCTCTCTTCTCTCTCTCTCCGTGTGTCTTTCCTCTCTCTCTCTCTCCGTGTGTCTCCTCTCTCCGTCTCTGGTTTGTGTCTTATCCGTGTCTGTCTGTCTCTGTCCGTCTCTCTGTATCGCGGCCTGCTACGTCTCTGTCAGTTTTGTGCATGTGTCCATGTCCGCGTGTGTCTTTCTGTGTCTGCGTTGTCTATTCTGTGGTTCCGTCTCTGTGGTCGTTTGCTTGTCTGCCTAGCAGCTTGTCAGTGGCTGTGTCTGCCTATCTGTCTGAATAGCCGCCTCTGTAAGCGTGTCATCATTAACGTATCTCTCTGTCTTTATCTGCTCCTTCCCTTCTGCGTTTCTCTATCTCTCTCCTTCCATCTGCGTGTCTTTTGGTCTCTTCTTCCCGACGGTGTCTCTCTCCGTGTCCCTCTCGTTGACTGTATCGCTCTTCATCTGCTCCTTTCCCTCCTCTGTCTCTCAGTCTCTCTGTCGATCTGTCCCTTTCCTTTCACTTTCTCCGTGTCTCTCTCCGTCTCTCTTCTCGGGTATGTGTCTCTCTCTATGTGTCCGGGTGTACGGCTGTCTCTGTTTGTCTCTTTCCCTCCGATCTGCGTCCCTCTCTCTCTCTCTGTTCGCGTGTCCCCGAAGTAACTAGCGCATGAGCTCACGGCACAGGTGTGTGTCCACAGTGGGGCGGACCCGCCCCTCCCTCCCTCCTTCCCACCCGCCTGCTCACCCTCCCACCCTCCCGGCCGCTCAATCAAACTCTCTCACTCGCTCAACAACTCTCTCGCCCGCCCGCCCGCTCACCCGTTCTCCTGCCCGCTCGCTCACCCACCCACTCACTCACCCACTCTCCCGCTCATCCACACTCCTGCTCGCTAACCCACTCTCTGGCCTGCTCAGCCACCCACCCACTCACTCACCCACCCACTCTCCGGCCCGCTCACCCACCCACTCTCTCTTCCACTCACCCACTCTCTCTTCCGCTCACCCACCCACTCACTCACCCTCCCACTCACCCACCCACTCACTCACCCACTCACTCACTCACCCACTCACCCTCCCACTCACTCACCCACTCACCCACTCTCTCTTCCGCTCACCCACCCACTCTCTCTTCCGCTCACCCTCCCACTCACTCACCCTCCCACTCACCCACCCACTCACTCACCCACTCACTCACTCACCCACTCACCCTCCCACTCACCCACCCACTCACTCACCCACTCTCCCGCCCGCTCAACCACTCTCTCGTCCCGCTCACCCTAGTCTCGGGGCTGTGGTTCTGGGTGCGGCTCTGGACGTGCCCGTGCAGGCAAGGGCCGCGGACGGTGGCAGCACCCAGACAACGGCGTATTTACGCTGTCAGCCAAATCACCCCCCACAGCGGTTACATTAATTGCAGTAATGCAGCGATAGGAGTACGGGGGGGAGTGGGAGCGGTGGCGCAGAGGTTAGTGCTGCACTGCGTTGGGAACCACTCGAGCCGAGTTCGATTCCACGGCGATAAGAATCGGTGCGCGGTGATATCCGAACCGGTCCTGGGCCATCCCCCACCACCCCCCCCCCCCACCTGCATCTCTCACCATCCGACACTGGGCAAGGTGGTGAAGTATGGTCATACGACGCTTCACAACCGACGCGGTGCGGGGGAGGCCTTCATCCAACAGTGGCTTGACCATGGAATCTATATTGTTAGTATATCACTGTCGATCCTGCTGCTGCTCGACAGCTTTGCGTGTTGTTCGGCACGGTGTCCGACGTTTTGCTGCACGTCCTGGGAGATTCGTGAGTAGCTGAACTGAGACAACCCCCCCCCCCCCGCACTTTCATCCATCGATGACGAGAGAGTTGTCGCTGTTGTTACTGTTACTCGAGGGGAGAGGTAGGAGAGTGCGTGACGGGGAGTAGAGCGAGACGAGATGGGAGAGTTATGTACGTTGAACTTCTTTCGCACCGTACGACACACAAGGCAGTTCTACAGAAATGAGTTTTCAATCTAGGCGATTTTAAAGTGGCATAGCTCCAGTGGCTTCCTAATATTGGGGGGGAAGAGCGTTCCAGACGGCCACTCTAGCGCATCTGAAAGTGCGCGATGCAGTAACCGTCTTTGTTCGATGCTTCGCCGCTCACCCACTCACGCACCCTTCCACTCACCCACCCACCCATGCATGTGGATATGTTGAACTTCTTTCGCACCGTACGTACCGCGCTAAATCGGAGGTTACGTGGTGGAAGGACAACAAACAATGACACAAAAAGCAGTTTAAAGAAGTGAGTTTTCAAAATAGGTGATTTAAACGGGAGGCAGGGGCGAGTCTACGGGTGATATCCATTGGCAATTGATTTACAATCGTTTTAAACTACTTGTCAATGCTGGTGAGGATTTCCTACACCGTCAGGTTGTATCGTTATTTATTTGAAGCTTCCGTGACTGCAGGAATCCACATACTCTTTGGTTCTTTCGGTGAAGTCACGTGGGTAGAAAAATAAAACAAAAATAACAAATCACGACGTTTCGATCGCAACACAAGCGGCCGTCCTCAGGCGGAAAACATAATCCAGCAGTTCCAGCAGCTTGTGTTGCGATCGAAACGTCGTGATATATAGTTTTTATTTTGTTTTATTTTTCTACCTCCGTGACTTTACCAAAAGAACCAGAGAGTAAGGTTGTATCGTGTCTCTCGCCTTGCGTTCACCTGCCCGTTCGGCCTCTTGACCAGTCTCTCTCTCTCGGCCTGTGGCCCCGCAATCGATGAGGAAATCCGCGGAAGCTCCGAGTCGGGGGGGGGGGGGAACTCACGCGGATTTCTATTTTGCCGTCAGCAGAATGCCGCGGTGTCCCGGGCGACGCGGAACACAGCGAGGGCCGCGTGATCGACAGGCCGCACACGCACAGGAATGCCCCGTGCGTGATGACGATGATTGATGATGATGATGACGACGACGACGTGACATTGATGATTTGCAACACAATGATCTTGACGATGATTGATGATGATGATGACGACGACGTGACATTGATGATTTGCAACACAATGATCTTGACGATGATTGATGATGATGATGACGACGACGACGTGACATTGATGATTTGCAACACAATGATCTTGACGATGATTGATGATGATGATGCCGACGACGTGACATTGATGATTTGCAACACAATGATCTTGACGATGATTGATGATGATGATGACGACGACGTGACATTGATGATTTGCAACACAATGATCTTGACGATGATTGATGATGATGATGACGACGACGTGACATTGATGATTTGCAACACAATGATCTTGACGATGATTGATGATGATGATGCCGACGACGTGACATTGATGATTTGCAACACAATGATCTTGACGATGATTGATGATGATGATGACGACGACGTGACATTGATGATTTGCAACACAATGATCTTGACGATGATTGATGATGATGATGCCGACGACGTGACATTGATGATTTGCAACACAATGATCTTGACGATGATTGATGATGATGATGACGACGACGTGACATTGATGATTTGCAACACAATGATCTTGACGATGATTGATGATGATGATGACGACGACGTGACATTGATGATTTGCAACACAATGATCTTGACGATGATTGATGATGACGACGACGACGTGACATTGATGATTTGCAACACAATGATCTTGACGATGATTGATGATGATGATGACGACGACGTGACATTGATGATTTGCAACACAATGATCTTGACGATGATGATGATGATGTTGAAGGCGACTAAAATGGTGATGTTGGATGCGATGCTGCTGTTGCCGTGTAGAACAATGATGATGATGGTGGTGATGATGATGATCCATTCAGCAATAACGACGATCACGATGATGTTGTGGGACAATGGGAGTGATGAGAATGATAATGCATTCAACAATAATTGATGATGTTATGCGGAACGACGGCGACGATGATGACAACTCATGATTTGTGACATTGATATATATGCTCTGCACGATTGGTGATGATGATGATGATGTTGCTGACTGTGATGGTTTAAACGACTAGCTGACGCTACACAAATTTTGACTTAACGCGACATAGATACACGCTGTAACAGAGAACTCGCTCACCACTGACTGCACGAACAATAAACCCACCGCGTCAAATTAAACGTTTCACCTTAATGTGGACACATTCCAGCTCTGGGAAATGAATCACTGCCAGCTGGACTGGCACGTGAGCAGTGGTGGTGGCGGCTACGCTACTGCTGCTGCTGCTGCGGCTGCAGCAGTAGCAAGTGACTACCTCTAACCCAGCACTGTGGAGACGCCGCGGTGGCTAGGAGATGTTAACTACCTCGCCTGGTAGGCAGGAGGTCGTGGGTTCCATCTCGACCCTGATGCCTGCTGTATATTTAGAGTTTGCATGTGGAGATGTTAACTACCTCGCCTGGTATGCAGGAGGTCGTGGGTGCCATCTCGACCCTGATGCCTGCTGTATATTTAGAGTTTGCATGTGGAGATGTTAACTACCTCGCCTGGTATACAGGAGGTCGTGGGTTCGATCCCGACGCTGATGCCTGCTGTATATTTGGAGTTTGCATGTGGAGATGTTAACTACCTCGCCTGGTATACAGGAGATCATGGGTTCGATCTCGACCCTGATGCCTGCTGTATATTTGGAGTTTGCATTTGGAGATGTTAACTACCTCGCCAGGTCTACAGGAGATCATGGGTTCGATTTCGACGCTAATGCCTGCTGTATATTTGTAGTTTGCATGTGGAGATGTTAACTACCTCGCCTGGTATGCAGGAGGTCGTGGGTTCGATCCCGACCCTGATGCCTGCTGTATATTTGTGGTTTGCATGTGGAGATGTTAACAACCTCGCCTGGCATGCAGGAGATCGTGGTTTTGATCCAGACCCAGACTCCTGCTGTATATTTGAAGTTTGCGTGTCTCTCTCCCCGTGGTCTTGTGGATTTTTCTCCGGATTCTCCGGATTTTCCCTCCGCATTTAGAATCAACGTGCGCTCAAAACATTTGGCCGCTGTACCTTTCCACGTGATAAGCCATTGCGTTGAGTTATCATTTGTGGCCAGTTCAGTTTAAATAGTTTAGGCAGCAGCAGCAGCGGGGGTTGATGGATCACACACGGATGCCGTTGTGAAACTCCCCTTCCCTCGTGGTGGTTATCAGAGAGGAAGCCGTGCCCAGGGCTCGGCCAGGAGAAGGCGGTACAGCAAAACGCGGACTAACCTCCACCCATCCCTTCTCCACGGGATAGAGCGGTGGCCTTCAGTGCGGCCCCTGACGTGCGGCTCCCCAACAACACGTGACAACACCTGACAAAATTTTGATTTAAAGCTTTCATGACTGCAGGGATTCATCTTCTTGGTTCTTTCGGTGAAGTCACGTAGAATGGAAATAACATTCAGACTCTGTCTACTCGACAGACCTGCTCTCCACCTGAGGACGGCTGCTTGCGTTGTGGCCGAAACGTCGTGAGAATAATTTTATTATGTTTTATGTTTATTATTTTATTATTTCCATTCTACGTGACTTTACCGAAATAACCAAGAAGATGAACACGTGACAACACCACCCAACATCATCGTCATCGTCGTCGTCGTGCTGCTGTCAAACCCCCCACAATGGTTTCAAATGTGTGGCGGAAACCTCGCTCACACTGACGATGTCTCACCGGCGAAAGTGGGCACCCCCCACCCACTCTGAACATTAGTTGAGAAGCACTGGGATGGTTACCACCACGCACGCGTTTGTTTTGCTCAGGGCAATTCGGTTTTCTCCCCCGCGTGTAATAACAATAATAATAACCACTCATTACTTTGGCCGCTCCCCCCCCCGCTCCCCCCCCCCACTCTCCCCCCCCCCCCGCTCCCCCCCCGCTCTCCGCCTAGGTCGACTCAACCTCAAATGAGTACCTGGTGTGGTGTGTAAATATTCGCCGCTGGGGGAGGCAGAGGCGGTCGGGCGTGGTGCTGGCCACCCACCCCCTCGTGTGCCGTGCCGGCCTTTATAGGTGCTCGCTAACAGCACTTGCCCCTACAGTATGCAAAGGCTATATGGGGGATCTTTTCCTTTGATCTAGGATCGAGTAATTCGGTGGTAAATTTTCAGCACCCGGACGCTCGGTTCAACATCAGCTACGCTTTGCTTCTTGCAGGGTGTCTTGTGAAACACATCCATCGGGATAACACTGGGGGAGCACATTGTTTTAAAATACTGCGTCATCTGTTGACGAGACAGCTGGGCAGTAACACGGGCATGTGTCGTGTAGTTCACGTGTTCTGCAGTTCAGGTGTTCTGTAGTTTAGGTGTTCTGCAGTTCATGTGTTCTGCAGTTCAGGTGTTCTGCAGTTCAGGTGTTCTGTAGTTTAGGTGTTCTGCAGTTCAGGTATTCTGCAGTTTAGGTGTTCTGTAGTTTAGGTGTTCTGCAGTTCATGTGTTCTGCAGTTCAGGTGTTCTGCAGTTCAGGTGTTCTGTAGTTTAGGTATTCTGCAGTTCAGGTATTCTGCAGTTTAGGTGTTCTGTAGTTTAGTTGTTCTGCAGTTCATGTGTTTTGCAGTTCAGGTATTCTGCAGTTCAGGTAGCTCAGCGGTAGAGGGTCGCGATCAGAATGGGCGTGAGTTCACATCGTGCATGGAGGTTGACTCAGCCCACCACCATCATCATCCCTCCCTCCCCGCGGGTCAAACAAAGAGTCGCCACTTTGCGAGGAAGTTCAACAGCGGTTGACCTGTGGATAGACTCGGCCCCTGCCAGAGGAATTTGGTAGTTTCGCCGCGGGCTCTGCCGGGCTGTAAACGGGAGTTGAAAAGCAATCCCTTAAAATCTTTTATCAGCAGCAAATCACTTTGCCTCGAATGTAGTGCTCCTTCGTAGTACATTCGCTATGAATAAGGACCATTGCTCGAGACGTCGCCTATTATATTTTTTCTATGTAAGGCCACAATACAGTGGTCATTGACCAATGCGTTCAGGTGCATTTGTTCAACGTGCACACATTTACATAAGAGGTTACCGGTGGGTCAAAGCCAACGAGTGGGAGCGACTAAGCAGGGTTGGGTCTGTGTTTGGACTTTGGCTCGGAGGGGCGTCGTTTGAAAGGGAACGCATCAACGCAAAGGGCTCACAACAAAGCCAACCCAGCAAACATAACGGCCGCCTTATCTGCGTCTGGGGGGACGTCCCCCTTGAGTTCACGAGCAGTGCTTTCATAGCTTTATTTTGGTGATTTCGAAAAGTGTATTGGTTTGGCCATGTTTGTTTGTTGTAGTACAGAGTTAGACTGATGGCCTTAATCTAAGTTGTTTTGTGGTTGTTGTTGTTGTTGTTTGACTTGCATCCCACTGGGATTTTTGCACACAGCGTTGGTGTACGGTGTTTTTTCTGCAATATTTTGCTGTCTTTTCTTGGATTTTCTGTTTGCACTTAGTCACATATTCACTTTAAGATGTTTTTTGTTCGTGTTTTTGTTTTTTGTTTGTTGCGGTTGCACCCGATTCAAGAGCCGAATGGCTCACAGGGCTATACCTAATACATTAACTTGAACTTGACATGGAGAATGAATGCAATTCCTCGCGAGGCTAGGGGTGGCTCCGAGGTGAAGTCTCCACCAACGTCAATCGGTCCTTCCAGCAACCTGTGCCATGGTGCTAGCCACACCGCAGTCTCCCTAAAACTGTGGCTCTCGTTAGGACCCCCCCCACACCATCATGGTTCTAGCCAGCGGAGTCTCCAACTCTTCATCGTCCACTCTGTCTCTCTGCTGACCCCCTTCGAAAAGTCGCCTATTAAATACGTCTTTCCCGTTTCAGGCCACACGTGGTTATTCACTCCGGTCATCCTCGCAGCAGCTGCAGCTGCTGCAGCAGCTGCAGCAGCAGCAGCGGCTTCTGCTGCAGCAGCTGCAGCAGCGGCTTCTGCTGCAGCAGCTGCAGCAGCTGCAGCAGCTGCAGCAGCAGCGGCTTCTGGCTGCCCATCGAGTAAAGACGGTGGTCACCGCGTCATCACGCGGCGCTTTAAGATGCACTTCTGCGGCCGTCTGGAATGCTCTTCCTCTTTCGATACTAGGAAGCCGCTGGAGCTATGCCACTTTTAAATCATCTAGATCGAAAACTCATTTCTCTAGAACTGCTTCTTGTGTTTAGTTTGTTGTCCTTCCCCCCACACCTCCGATTCGCACGGTCGGCTACGTACGATGCTCAGAAGTTCAACATACATTAACGAATGTTTTTGTTTTTTTATCATTCATGATAGCTTTCCTTTTTGTGTTAGATCGTGTGTGGCTAAAACGCACATTAGAGATGCGTGTACCCTCCACCACCCAACGTAGCCAAAAACAGATGCAGTTGTCACATGGGACACAGCTATCATGTGTTTGCACTGCT
Source organism: Lampetra fluviatilis (assembly GCF_964198595.1). NCBI lineage: Eukaryota > Metazoa > Chordata > Hyperoartia > Petromyzontiformes > Petromyzontidae > Lampetra > Lampetra fluviatilis. The sequence continues at coordinate 4,285,298 of NC_136324.1, forward strand.
TGTTGTTGTAACGTTCTTACCCGCCACTACTGGGCACATGTGAAAAAGAGCTTCATAGCTCATCGGATTCCTGCACGATAAAAAAAATATTCCGATTCTGCAAGTGTACGCCGATTGATTTGGGTTCATTCAGCAACACCGGTCGCGTTGTGAGAGCGAGCAGCAATTTTTTTGCGAGCAACATTTTGTCCCCATTGGAACCTCATTTGCCAGTAGCAAAATATGATCATTGTTTTTTTTACCCTTTTATCTGGACCAGATGACGCCAAAATGCGCACTTTTGGCGTCATCTGGTCCAACACCATGTGAGACTAGGCTCTAAGGAAAGCTGTCTCGGGTGTGGACCAATCAATTTCAAGGACAGTGCATACATTATCAGAGTTATGTTTTTTGTTTGCATTCCGACTGCAGGTATTGTGGTCAATGCAAACATGACTCCTTGTTAAAAAAGGTGTCAGTTTTGTTGCCAGATAAAAGGGTAAAAAAAACAATTAACAACATTTTGTCGTCCGACGTTTCGCTTGAGACGGCCCCCAGCACCAACCGGGTTTGCAGCAGCGTGCGCTCTCCATGTGGCTGGGTGAAAAGTGGTGCTCGAGTTTTCCCAATCCCTGGCCCAGCTGGCTCAAGAAACGTAAAATAATTGGACAGCAAGGTGCGAATGGCCTTCCCTCTGCATGTCCTTCCTCATTCTCCCACCGCCCCCACCACTCATTACATCCTGGACTCTACTACCCTTTCTTGTGGTGGTCGTGGTGTGTGCCGCGGGCTACAACGTTGAATCACAAGCAACACGATCTGGCGTCGCGAGACGCCGCTCACGAATCCGTCTCCCAAACTGTTCACAGCGACAAGCCGGAGGACGACCTGAGGCGTGGACATTTACGAATTTTGTCTAAGAGAGAGACCGCGACTGATGAATGACCTCAGCGTTCCTCTCTGCTCTCTTTGAAGACAACGTTTGTGGGGTGTTTATTATTTTTGCCGGGCAAAGTTCCCCGGCGATGTTCACAGCAGAAACGCCGCAGATTTTTGTTTTCCCCCCACCAGCAGATGGTGAACTCACGTGACGTTACGCCGACGTAAGGAATACTACAACGTTTGCACACAAGCACACACAAGCACACACAAACAAAGAGCCCCCGTGTAGCCTTAACAGGTGTGTTGGGGCGAGTGCTGTCAGCGAGTAACACCGATGAAGGCCGGCACGGCACGCGGAGGAGGTGGGTGGCCAACACCACGCCCGGCCGCATCAGGTACTCATTTGAGGCTGAGTCGACCTAGGGGAGGCCCAGGACCGGTTCAGATAATCGTCACCGGTGTTGGCCGTGAATGTGAATCGATCCCCCCACAATGCCACTGATGCAAAGCAACCTTGAGTCTCTTTATGACAGAAGCCGTGACAGCGCCATTCATGAATTATTAACCACTTGCATTATGGATGTATAATAAACCATTGCGCGAGTGATTTTACGATCTAATTCATAGTCGCTGTCGTTGTCGTCACCTGAGTCGGCTGGACTCCCTCTGCCGCAGTTTGGCGTCGCGCTCCAGGACCCGCCGGATGGACTCCCTCTCTTCCTCGCTCAGGCAGCTCCAGTCGATCATCTCGCGCCGACCCGCCCGTACCCCGCCGTCACGGGCGGAGCGGTGGACTTGGCTACTTGCGGCGTCGAGATCCATGTTCCCATGCCGGGAGCTCCGCAGGCGCCACTGTTTGGGGATATGGAGGGCAAATGGGTGTGCAAACAAATGCAAAGATTTCGATTTAAAGCTTTCGTGACTGCAGGGATTCATCGTCTTGGTTCTTTCGGTAAAGTCACGTAGAAGGAAAATAATAAAAATAAAACATAATAAAATAATTCTCACGACGTTTCGGCCACAACGCAAGCAGCCGTCTTCAGGTGGAGAACAGGTCTGTCAAGTAGACTCTGTTCTCCACCTGAAGACGGCTGCTTGCGTTGTGGCCGAAACGTCGTGAGAATTATTTTATTATGTTTTATTTTTATTATTTTATTATTTTCCTTCTACGTGACTTTACCGAAAGAACCAAGAAAATGCAAAGATCTCCACCCCCCCCCCCCCCCGGATAGCCTCAACGGACTGTTGGGGCAAGTGCTGTTCGCGAGCAGCACCTAATGAAGGCCGGACACAGCACACGAGGAGGTGGGTGGCCGGCAACACGACCGGCCGGCCGCCTTTGTCTCCCCGATGCTGATGTTGACACGCGACACCGGGTACTCATTTGAGGCCGAGTCGACTTAGGGGAGGCACAGGGAGCGGTTCAGATATTCGCCACGGTTGTTGGTCCGGGAATCGAACTCGGGGTCGCCGGGTTCGCAGCGCAGTGCGCTCATCGCTGCGCCACCGCTCAGATACGGATGGACGGACGGACGAATCACTCACACACACGTACACACGAGTATGTGACGCCCTTGCCTGGTTACATATTAGTACAATAGTCACCCGATGTGTGTTTAATGTTTACGTGGCTTGATTGTCGTTATGCGACGATTTGGCGACTCTGCGTTGCCAACTGGTGCGCAGGCCACACACAAACACACGAGATTATGTACATCAATAACAGCCTTCAAAAGAAAAAAGTATTTCATACGCAACGTTTCGGGCAATGGCCCTTTTTCATAGCACATCATTAGAAGCCCTCATTATCTCTCTGGTATAGCTATGTATGCGTTATGAAGAAGGGCCATTGCCCGAAACGTCGGATTTCATATACGTTGTGTTTAAGGCAGGATTTTATACGATGAGCATGAAAAGAATTTCATATTACATTTTTTTGTGAAAATATATTTTCATATTTTTTCCTTTCCTTCACCGCTGTGCATTGTATTTAAATAGATACCGATTAAAAAAAAAAAAGATTTTGATTGTCATCTTGGTGACCACAAATTCACTCACTCTTGAAACCAACACCTCCCGCACAGCCTACACAGACACCTGGCCAGGTCGCTAGGCGACAGAGAGAGAGAGAGGCCGGCTCACAGCAATCAGAAGGTCACGAGTTCAAATCTTGGTTCGGGGTTGACTCGGCCCATCATCATCATCATCCATCGGGCGTCGATAAAAATCAGTACCACTTTGTGGTGAAGTCGATTATCCTATGGGTCGACTCGCCCCCGCCACTGGAACGTGGAATGTCCACTGCTTATCCTGCAAGGCTAAAAGCAGGTGGTGCACACTAAATCACCATTGCTCATTTGAGCAGGAAATCACTTCTTTAGACGGGAAACGTCACGACATAGACTTGCGTGATGTATGTGACCACTGGGGGTGTGTTTGTGATTTTCTTTTGTATACAAACAAATACGGCAAGTGCTCGCTTAACGCGTGTTCACACAGCGCGTTTTTGCTCACCGCTGTTCTTCCATCACGGAACACTTTTTTCCACAATGCAGACTGCACGCACTGTTGCAACGCTTTCTTGAGCTGCACGGCTGAGCGCAATGATACGGCACGCCATGTGGTGACTGCACGGCTGAGTTTAGAGCACAAATGCGACTAAGTAACTCAGCAATTCCTCACTTTTCAGGAACGCATCTTGCGCGTTAAACGAGGAATTGCTATAATCTAAATGTGTGTGTGGGGGGGGGAGGTTTGGGACTTTCCGAATGTTACATTTTTCGCTTTCGGTGAATCCTAAAGTGTGACCTCACAGTGAGTGACGTCACAGCCACGTGGCGTCGTTCCTTTTCCTCGACTGACAGCGCGGTCACGTGATGGAAATTTGGCGATGGGTGACGTCACTTTAAAGGATTAACATGGAAAAGCAATCGACGAAACTCGATGTTACAAAAAAAACAGCTAATATTTTACATTAAAATTATTAAATGTACTGCACAAGCAAAGTTATTCCATTCTAGATTTGAAGCTTTCGTGACTGCAAGGATTCATACTCTTAGTTTTGAAGCTTTCGTGACTGCAAGGAATCATCTTCTTAGGTTTTTTCGGTAAAGTCACGTAGAAAGTAAAATAAAATAAAAACCACCTGATGACGGAGACTTGTGTTGCCTCCGAAACGTCGTGATTTTTGTTTTTATTTTATTTTACTTTCTACGTGACTTTACCGAAAAAAAAACCTAAGAAGATACTCTTAGTTCTTTCGATAAAGTCACGTAGGTAAAAAATTAAATAAAAATTAATACAAAATAAAAACAATAAAATCACGACGTTTCGGAGGCAAGTTATTCCACTGCAATAGATTTACAAAAACACATTAAATTGCATCCAAAATGTGCGCCCAATATCTAAATATTAATTACAAAAACTCATTTCTAACGGTTACTCGTTCACACAAATACACTGATAAAGATCACCCGTATAGCTTATATATCCGTTGGGGCAAGTTAGAATTAGCGAGCACCTATTAAGGCCACTCACGTAACACAGAGAGAGTCTCACCTTTACACACGCGCGCATTAACACAGATTCACTCACACTCTGTCACTCTCACACGCATACTCATCTCATAGACACACACAATCACACAAACCGTACCAGCGAAGACAAATGTCATCCGTATAGCCTACACAGATTGTTGGGGAAAATGTTGTTAGCGATAACCTATTAAGGCGCATAAAGGGTTGGTGTGGCAATCACCACGTCCGGCCGCCTTTGTCTCCCCAGTGTAGAGGTTTACACAAAAATACAAAGACAAAAATCCCCCGTATAGCCTTAACAGACTGTAGGGGCAAGTGCTGTTAGCGAGTACCTATGAAGGCCGGAATGGTACACGAGGGGGTGGGTGGCCAGCACCACGCCCTACCGCCTTTGTCTCCCCATTGGCAATGTTTACACACCGCACCAGGTACTCATTTAAGGCTGAGTCGACCTAGGGGAGGCCCAGGACCGGTTCAGATAATCGTCACTGGTGTTGACCGTGAGCGGGAATCGAACCCGGGTCGCCAGGTTCATAGCGCAGCGTGCTAACCGCTACACTACCGCTCCCCCGCACATTGGAATAACCACACACACACAAGCAATACACCAATTCAACGTCGCACAGACAAAGATTCCCCCGTATAGCACTTTAACAGCCTAGTGGGGAATGTGTTGTTAACAAGCACTGACTATCAATAACAAAGGCGAAGATCCCCCCCGTATAGGCTGTTAGCGAGCACCGATGTCTCACACCGCACGCTCTTACACGGGTAAGAGACGCACTCACGCAGACTGTGAGACCTCCAAAAATGGGGGTGGTGGGGGGGGATGGCAATCGAACCAACACGCGACAAAGCCAAGCACGCACTCGTATTCCTACGCACACGCGGCAGACACCGATCACTCTCGCTCACAAAAGATCACCTGGACGGTTGTGTCGACCACCGGGGCAGGTGCTGTCACTATCACTGAGCGCCTATCAATGATTGCGAGTGCCAGACGGAAGTGGTTGTGGCCGGGCACCACGCCCGGCTGAAACTGTGCCTCCCCTGCGGTGCGGATGTTTACACACCGCATTTAAGGCCGAGTTGATCTAGGCGAGGATCAGGAACGGGTTGTTTTGTCGTTGTCACCGATGCTGTACACTCGCGCACGTGTGCACTAAAGCTCTCGCGCGCGGAGCTAAACACAAGGGCAGAGGGAAACGCAAGGACGCACGCGAACTCACGCGACGACAACAAGCGCCATTCGCCACTAAGTGGCGGCGACGTCACCACGACGCTTGTGCCAGGCTAGGTGCACGTTGAGGCCACGTGGAGAGTCGAACGCCCGCTGGCAGGAGGTCACGCGGCAAACCCAAGTGCCACGGGTCGACTGACTGAGATGACTGAGATGACTGGCTGATGCACCACCTGTGCCCCCTACTTTGCCAACTTGCTGTGGTTTAGCCACCCGGCGCTTCACTCGTTGTTGTGAGCGTCGCTCCTCTGCCCTCCGTTGTTGTTGGAGGGCGACTGCCTCCAACTGCCCAGTAGCAGCGTCATTCACGAGGCTCCTCCACAGAGGCCGATCTTGACACCGCTGATACCAGTCATCAGCAAGTCCACTCAGCTCCACGTCCTCCTGTACCACGTCACTCCATCTCTTCTCTAGCCCGTGCCGCGCCCGTTTAGCCCCCTCGATCCGGCCGAACAAAAGCTGTTTAGGCATGCGGTGGCTTGGCACGCGGGCTACGTGACCCAGCCAACGCAGCCTTGCCTGCCGGAGGAGCTCACCGATGGGACCTTGTCCAGCAAAACTGCCCCCAACCTCCTCGTTGGTGCCGGACGGTAACGCTTTGGTGAACAGTGCCATGGGGGGGGGGGGCGGGGGACCCATTACGATTGGCCATTGCCCTCATGGCGTTTGTAGCCACCACAGCGGCCAAAGGGGGCTTTGGACGGGTGCGCGGGGCTGGTAACCACCCCTTCCACCTTCAAATAAATCACCACTAAATTTCGATTTAAAGCTTTCGTGATTGCAGGGATTCATATTCTTGGTTCTTTCGGCAAAGTCACGTAGAAGGGAAATAATAAAACAATTTTTATTATGTTTTATTTTTATTATTTTATTATTTCCCTTCTATGTGACTTTACCGAAAGAACCAAGAATAAATCACCACTAAACCACGAAAAAAATATCAAACCCAACGACGCACTCGCACCTTTGGTGCAAGTCCTGTTCGCGAGTAGCACTTATGAAGACCGGAACGGCACACGTGGGGAAATAGGTGGCCAACACTCCGCCCGGCCGCCTGTGTCTCCCCAATGGTGACGTGTACACACCGCACCATGTGTGGACACGCAGACAACAACAACCGATATTCGCCACTTAGTAGTTGTGACGCTACCACGGCGCTTGTGCCAGGCTATGTGCACCTTGAGGCCACGTGAAGTGTCGAAGGCTCGCTCGCAAGAGATCACGGGGCAACACAAAGACAAAGATCTCCCGTGTAGCCTTTAACCGACTTTTGGGACAAGTGCTGTTAGCGAGCACCTATTGAAGGTCGCAAACCACACACACGCGCGCGCACAGTCACTCCCAAAGGCAAACACGCTCACCGACACGTACAATCACATGCATTCTTACACATACACCCACCTTTTACGCAAACACTTTAACCCATTCACAAATAAAATACACAGATCCCCCCCCTCCATGTAGCCCTGACCAGACTGCTGGGGCAAGTTCTGTGAGTGAGCACCTAGGAAGGCCAACACGGCGCACGGGTTGAGAATTCAGTGTTTGCCAGCACCACGACCATTCCGTCTTTGTCTGCCCAGCGGCGCTACTTTACACACCGCGCCAGGTACTCGTTTTAAAGGCCGAGTCGACCTAGGGGACGCCCAGGACCAGTTCCACACACACACACACACAGAGCAGGCTCGAGTCCCTACTTCTCGACTGGTGCTGCCTCTTTAATCCGCGCCCGGCGTCCCGGAACAATCCGCACGGAGTCCGTGCCGCGTGTTCAACTGCGACAGGAAGCCCCTCTGTGATGCGTCAGTGCACTCCCACTCGCCCACCTTGACACACACACAACACAGACACACACACACACACAACACACAGACACACACACAACACACACGCCAAGCTCGCCAGACCGGTTCGCTCGGATCCCGACGCTGCTGCTCCCGCTGTGAACGCTGCTGATGTTGGCGGTCTTCCTGCTGTTGACACTACTGCCGCTGCTGCTGCTAATGTTCAGGGCCGGCCCGAGGCATAAGCGAACTAAGCGGCTGCTTGGGGCCCCCTGGCCACCAGGGGGCCCCCGAATCGTTTTTTTTTTTGGGTAGCTCTCAGGATAGCCTGCACTCTGCCTGTGTCAGTTGCCTCAGCAGAGAGGAGCTTTTCCAAGCTCAAATTGATAAAAACATATTTGAGATCATCAATGGCCCAGGAAAGACTAAGTGGACTTGCAGTCATTAGTATTAATAACAAAGTTGGCCAAGCAATACCATACAATGATGTCATTAGTGACTTTGCCTCCAGAAAAGCTAGGAAGGAACGATTTTGAGGTCATTGTTGTACAGTTGACATTGTTGAACCCTTGCTGTTCTTATGTTTGCTTTCATTATTTAAGTATCTTTTTTTTTGTAACATTCTATTTTTGATTAGATTAATGTTTGTCTATTTTGGTTTTATTTAAAAGATTGCACATTTAATGCACATTTGCAAATAATTTATTTAATATGTTTTTTGTGACCGTTTGTATTCAGAAGTTTTAATAAAAGAGTGAAGTATTTTAAGTGTTGTTTTTATTTTTTATTAATACATAACCTCACTGTATTCGTTTATAATATTCGCTATAACATTATAGTGTGACATTTGTGTCAATAATCTTCTAGCACAGATGAGTCTGCGTGGTGGGAGGGGGGCCCCCAAATCAAATTCTGCTTAGGGCCCCCAAGAGGCTCGGGCCGGCACTGCTAATGTTGCTGCTAATGCTGCTACTGCTGCTGTTAATGCTGCTACTGCTGCTGCTACGGCTGCTGTTAATACTGCTGCTGCTGCTACTGCTGCTGTTAAGACTGCTGCTGCTAATGCTGCTGCTGTTAGTGCTGCTGCTGCTCTTCCTGCTGTTGCTGTTAATGCTGTTGGTGTTTTACTGACAGCTGATCATCATTACGCTGCTGCTGCTGCTAATGTTGCTGAAACTGCTGTTGTTACAACTACTGTACTCGTGTTGGTGTTGCTGTTACCGATGCTGCTGTTGTTGCTGCTGCTGATGTTGTTGCTGCTGCTGCTGCTGTTGAGACAGCGCCCGTCTAATTGATGGGCGGAAACGCGACCAACGCAGCACAGAATTTGACCTTTGAAATCTTCCAATTGTGAGTGTGACTGTGCGTGTGTGTGAGCTGTGGTGCAGTGGTTAGCGCGCTGCGCTACGAACCCCACGGCCGCAGTTCGATTCCCGCTCACGGCCAACACCAGTGCCGATTATTTGAACCGGTCCTGGGCTTCCCCAGCCTCAAATGAGTAACTGGTGTAATGTGTAAACATGGCCACTGGGGAGACAAAGGCGGCCGGGCGTGATGCTGGCCCACCCACCCCCTTGTGTGCCATTTTCGACCTTCATAGGTGCTCGCTAACAGCACTTGCCCCGAACGTCTGTTTAAAGGCTATACGGGGGATCTTTGTCTTTGTTGTTTGTATCTGTGTGTGTGCGTGGGAGGGGGTGTATGTTTCAAAGTGCGCGTTGTACGTGTGTGTTCTATATTTGAATCTGCGCTCACACCAGTGTCAATCATTGATTTTGTTAACGACGCGCTGGCCTCACCTTTACGAAGACAAAGGTCCACAGGGCGCCTGCGACACTGCGCTTTGGAGGCAGTGACAGCAGCAGCAGCAGGGAGGGTTGATGGATCATCACTCGAATGTTGTGAAACTCCCCTTCTGCCGTGAGAGCGGAGAAGATGCCGGGTAGTCCGGGCTCGCCTAGAGGAGGCGGTACAGCAATTTTGGACTCACCCCCATCTGTGTATTCCATCTGTACGGGGGGATCGAGCGTTGCTCCCTCGCGCAATGGCGTGGGTTTTTTTCTCTCCGGGTGCTCAGGTTTCCCGACACCATCACGCGAATAATAGACGCGACTCGTCGTCGTGCATTGGCTGGAAACATTTTCAAAATGAATAATCAACTCATTGTTGCAGCAGCAGCAGCAGGCAGCGCTCTCGTGATAGCGAGCCCTACAACTCAGTGTGCCGATGTCTTCTTCTCCTGTATCAACTAAATAACGTGTTAAATATTGCCTTTAACATACTGTGGCGGCTGCTGTTGTTGTTGTTGTCCGAAAGAGGGCGATTCCTTAATTATAAACACGACGTGACGTCGATTTGCACGAGTGGAAAAACAATTGCAAATCAGAGCAAACAAACTAAAATTTAAATCCGAATCTTTTATAGTCTGTGACCCCCACCCCCACACCCCACACGGGGAGTTTGACCAGCTGAGAATTGCCGAGTCGTACAGCTCCGTTGCGTTGAACCAAGAGGAAAACTCAAGAGACCAGGAATAGTGCATCGCGTTTGGCAAGAGTCTCGAAGAGACTCGAATTGAGTCTCGAATAGGGAGTCAAGTTCGGCAAGTCAAGTTCGGCAAGTCAAGTTCGGCAAGTCAAGTTCGGCAAGTCAAGTTCGGCAAGTCAAGTTCGGCAAGAATAGAGTCTCGTTCGCCAAGAGCGACGACTTGCGTCACCATAAATGTCAAATGTAAAAAAACACGTAAAATAAAGTGCATCAAAGTGACAATTTCAAAAAAGGAAGTAGGGTTTGGCCATGGCGAGAAGAGATGATGGATTACGGTCTGGATTCATCTGCGTATGTACTGGGACTCCTCTACTTACGAACGAGTTAGGTTCTAGAGGTCTGTTCGTAAGTCGAATTGTTCGTAAGTCCAACTTTACTCCTGTCGATTGCAAACATGTTGTACGGCGTGTTCACTAAAAACGGGGGAATGGCTTTAAAAGTTGTTTAATTGCATGTAGATGTAGATGCCACTGGTTATTCATGTTCTGCAGATGTAGATGCCAGCACCGTCAGCTATTGCGTGGCGGTTGAACTTACCACACTTGGTCTGTACAGGCAACTGGACACACGTCAGGTTTGTTCGTATCTCTGAAAGTACGTAAGTCGAATGTTCGTACATCGAGGAGTCCCTGGATGTTGAACTTCTTACGTACCGTACGTAGCCAACCATGCTAATCGGAGGTGCGGTTCGCTACGGAGTGGCAGCAGGATGGAGGGGGGGGCATCACGGGAGAGAGGACGTACGCCGCCGAGAGATGGAGCGATTAAATCAGCAATCTTCGGTGGATTTTCTCATCGAGAAGACCATGGCTCTGGAGGACGCATCCGTCCAGCCATTGGATGTATGGTGGCAGATGCTCGTGTAGAGCACGGTGTAAAATATTCCGGCAGAGGCGTTGATTTTGACAGCTGCGGAGTGATGTTTGCACTCGCTGCCATGCCGATCGCCTCGCCTCTGCTGTCGGTGACACAATTGCGCAGTTGTTGCAGTTTTTGTTTTAAAATTAATATATATATTAATAGACATGAAAGCAATGTATAAATCAAGAAAAACCCAAAGGCTAGGATCGGTCAAAAGAGTGATACCTTGAATGAACAGCTGTCGCAAAGATCGCGGGGTTGAGTTGAGCACCTGACGGGGGTTAGTGGGCCGAAATTGAGGACCATCGCCGAGAGGAGGTGGTGGCGGTGACGGTGACGATGGTGGTGGCGGTGACGGTGGTGGCGATAGCGATGGTGGTGGTAGCGGTGGTGGATGTGGTGGCAGTAGTGGTAGTGGCGGTGACGGTAGCAATGGCGTTGGTGGAGGTGGTGGCGGTAACGGTGGTGGAGGTGGTGGCAGTAGTGGTGGCGGCGGTGGTGGCGATGGTGGTGGCGGGGACGGTGACGATGGTGGTGGCGATAGCGATGGTGGTGGTAGCGGTGGTGGCGGTAGCGGAGGTGGTGGTGGTGGCGGTGGTGGTGGTGGTGGTAGTGGTCGCGGTGATGGAGGTGGTGGGGGTGGTGGTGGTGGTGGTGGAGGTGGTGGCGGTGGCAGTGGTGGTGGCGGTGGTGGTGGCGGTGGTGGCGGTGAGGTCTGGTCATGCCGTCCCGGCCTTCGTGAGTGCTCGCTAACAACAGCACTTGCCTCCAGCAGCCTGTGTCGGCTACCCGGGGAATCTTTGTTTTTATCTATGTGTGCTATCAACATTGTGCAAACATTCTTTTGCGTTTGTTGAATAATTTTTTTCTTACATCAATATTGACAAATATGCAAATATACATATTTGAACCAATACTATGTAAACTTAAAAATAATAATAATCTTGTATTTGCAAGTTGATGGGGCAGTTGTTAACAAACGGGGCACTCAACCTGACAACCTAAGTGAGATTCCTGGCACAGCTGACATTAATGTCGAGTGATATCCGAACCCACAACTTCATCCAACCGGCACAGACCAGCGTGGTGAAGTATGGTCAAACGACCCTCAATGACCTACACGGTGTGGGGAGGCCTTAATCCAGCCGTGGATAGATGAAGGGCCTCTATTTGTAGTCTTGATGTATATAGTGTACGGGTACGCACTAAACAGCTACGCTAATTAGTTTGGCAAATTTAAATTAGAGAGGCTGCCTGCTCATCAAGGGTCAGTGGATCGCACAAATGTTGGGAAGCCAGCTTTCGCGTGAGAGTCGAGAAGCCGTTACCCTGCCCCGCTCTACCCGCCACGAGTTAGAGCACGGGGAAGGGTGGACTAATCTCCATCTGCTCCATCTGCGCGAGAAAACTCTCGTTTACGAATGAGGCCCACTCGCCAAACGCACCACTAGAGCAGGACCCTCCTGCGCTACGAACCCCGACCACCCGAGTTCGATTCCCGCTCACGGCCACCAAACAACGGTGACGGTTATCTCAACTTCGGCGCCGGGTCTCCCCTAGGTCGACTCAGCCTCAATTGAGCAGTTGGTGCAATGTGTCAACATCTCCACTGGGGAGAGACAAAGGCGGTCGGGTGTGGTGCTGGCCACCCACCCCCTCGTGTGTTGTGCCGGCCTTTATATATATGCTCGCTAATAGCACTTGACCTGAAAAGTGGGTTAAGGCTAAACGGGTGGTCTTTGTCTTTGTAGTTTTTGGGTTGTCGAGCGCGCCACGTGCCTCTGATGCCTCCTAGTGGCAAATCACGTGACCAATAGGAATGGCGCTCCATAGCACATGTCCAATGTGCTTTGGAGGCCCATTGCCCGAAGTGTCAATTATTATCTACATTTTCCTTTGAAGGCCACGCACACGGTGTTATTGACACTGTACGTGCCGAGTTGTTGTTGTTGTTGTTGCTGCGTGCTTCTGCGCCACCACTTCCAACGCAGCAGCAGCAGCACCAGGTGATGTGTGTTGATTCCCAGGTGAGGTCGATATTTCAGTCCCAGGTGAGGTGTGCTGACGGTGTCGGGAACGCAGCGCCGTGCGTGTTAGGTGGAGCGTCAGTCTCAGGTGAGGTGAGGCTCGAGGTGAGGGCCCTATCCAGGTGAGATGACAGAGTTGCCCAGTGGCGTCACGCGCGTGGCTGGGCAAGGGGGCTGCCCTGCCTCGCCCCCTTGACAACCACCATGAGATTTGTCTTCAACATCAGTGTAAACTAACACCTGGGTAGTAATGATGTGGTGAGGCAAGAGGAGTCGCGGTGTATAATCGCCTGGGTGCGGCCGTACGAGACAAATCAAATATTGGGGGGCCCCACCTGACCGATTGCCGCACCCCCCGAGCTGATAATGTAGTGAATACGTCACTCATAATGCGGTCACTACGTCACTCACAATGTAGTGACTCCCACTCATAATGTAGTGACTACGTCACTGATAATGTAGTGAATACGTCACTCATAATGTAGTGTCTCCCACTCATAATGTAGTGACTACGTCACTGATAATGTATTCACTACGTCACTCATAATGTAGTCACTACGTCACTCATAATGTAGTCACTACGTCACTGATAATGTAGTGACTCCCACTGATAATGTAGTCACTACGTCACTCATAATGTAGTGACTACATCACTGATAATATAGTCACTACGTCACTGATAATGTAGTGACTACCACTGATAATGTAGTCACTACGTCACTGAAAATGTAGTGACTCCCACTGATAATGTAGTGACTCCCACTGATAATGTAGTGACTCCCACTGATAATGTAGTGACTACGTCACTGATAATGTAGTCACTACGTCACTGATAATGTAGTGACTCCCACTGATAATGTAGTGACTACCACTGATAATGTAGTGACTCTCACTGATAATGTAGTGACTACGTCACTGATAATGTAGTCACTACGTCACTGATAATGTAGTGACTCCCACTGATAATGTAGTGACTCCCACTGATAATGTAGTCACTACGCCACTGAAGTTGACCTTAGGTAATAACAGTTGCCGGGTGACCATCAAGAACACAACATGACAAGTTCCGTAGCTTCAAGATCAACTTTTATTGCCAAGAGCCGCGCGCGCGTTGAGCCACGAGTTTCTGCTCAAACAATATGACGGACCAAAGCATCAACAACAACAACCACAACAACAACAACAACATCAACATCAACCAAGCGATTAGTTCTCAGTTCCCAGCGACCAGAACTCAACCCGACGCCACCACGCGGAACACGTGAAGACTCAGCACGGACTTTTGGGGGGGGGGGGGGGAATTGAACTGAACTTTCTGGTTGGTGAGTGGTGGTGAGTGAGTGTGGTTGGGGGGGGGGGCAGTGGGGGAGTGGGGGGGGGGGCGAGGGGAGGGGGTAGCGATGTAATCAATTACACACTTTGCTCGTGCAAATCCCAACCGCGTGGCCAATTGTGTTGAGTAGCGGTTATGGTCCGGTTACCTCCAGTGCTAATCACGATAGAAGTGAAAATCATCATCATCGTTGATCATCGTCGTCATCGTTGATCATCGCCGTCATCATCTAAGGCTAAGCCGAGCCGCGAATCAGCCAGGAGTTGGCAGCGACCGGCAGGAGCCGGAGACATTGGAAGCGTGAGTTCGAACCAGGGTCGTGGAGAGGAGAGGCGAGCTGAGCGATGGACTCACATCCCGTAGCCCGAAGAGGACGCTGGAGAGAGAGAGAGAGACAGAGACAAGAACTTTGGTTTAACAACAAACAAAATGTGTGACCATGCACAATCTGCTGCTGGATGAGGTGTCCACCCGCACGCCATGCCGGTCATTCGTGCATGGCGGAGGGGGTTGTGGGGAGCATAGCGGCACAGTACAACAATGGATGTTGCTTCAATGCCCTCTTCCGATGAGTGGGGGTGATGGGGGATGGCGTGGGTGGTCTATATGAAGTACCAGTGCCAAAGATGTTAATTTTCTCGCCTGGTATACAGGAGGTCGTGGGTTCGACCCTCGACCATGAAGCCTGCTGCTGTATATTTGGGAATTTTGCGGTGTCTCCCCGCGGTCGGGTGGATTTTTCTCCGGGTCCTCCGAAGTGCATTCAGAGCATTTGGCTGCTATGCATTTGCACGTGACGATAAGCCACTTCGATGAGCTATCATTTGGTGATGGCCAAGTCGCTTTTGAAAAAAAAGAGCTGGAATGCAGCTCAGTGGGCCATTACCTGGTAAAATAAAATGAAAGAAAAAAAATGTACAATAGAGGGGTTTTTTGGGTGGTTAAATCGCAAAAATATAAATGTGTCGTTAAACCCGCCACCACCCGACACAGCCAATTAGTAAGGTTTGTCACGTCAACAAAACGTGCAAATTCGCTACTAGTCCAGCGGCACCGCTGCGTTGGAGAGTAAACCCACAGCATTTACAATTCGAGTGCGACGCTTCGCCAGTAATTACAACGAGCATCACAAAGCAACCCACCCATCCCCTCTCCCCAAAACTAACAACAAACAATATCGAATCGTTTCAAGTACCGGAGAAGCGGGACCGTGCCCCGTACAAGCTGCTGCTGCCCCCGTAGCCTCTTGCCGTCGAGAAGCTGCCCATGGAAGAGGCCCCGTAACCGCCGGCCAGCCCGATGCCACCGCCAAGTCCGAGTCCCAGCCCGCTGCCCAGCCCGCTGCCCAGCCCGCTGCCCAGCCCGTATCCCCCCAGACCCAAGCCGCCAGCGCCGTAACTCAGGCCGGCACCGCCCAGACCCAAGCCGGCACCACCGTAGCCCAGACCCAAGCCGACACCGCCACCGTAACCCAGACCGGCACCGCCGCCGTAACCCAGGCCGGCACCGACCAGACCCAAGCCGGCACCACCGTAGCCCAGGCCGGCACCAACGCCGAAACCTCCGACGCCTCCTCCTCCCCGGGTGACGACGGTGATGCCGCCGCCGCTGCTCAGCCTGCGCGCGAGCAAAAAAGACGATGACCACGACGGTGATACAGCTCAATGCCAAACCATCGCAAAGCGACCGAGATAACAGCAGTAAGGGATCGCGACGGCCGTGGGGAAGGGAGGCCTTCGTCCGGCAGTGGCTCGATCGTGGCCGACGATGAATGTTTTGAAACGCTAAGCGTTCTCACCTGGCCTCCTCGCTGTCCAGAAGCTTCCTGTAGGCGGCGATTTCGATGTCCAGGGACATCTTGGTGGCCAGGAGGTCCTGGTATTCTTGTGCGTAGTGCGCGATGTCCTGTTGGGCACGGGTCCCGCGTTAGAGCCGGGGTTTGTGGGTCACCAACGCGTTCGGGTGTCGTGAGACTAAAGAACCCGTTACATTATAATAGTTTTTTTACCCTTCTATCTGGCAACAAAACTGACACCTTTTTTTTACAAGAAGTCATGTTTGCATAGACCACAATACCTACAGTCATAATGCAAACAAAAAACATAACTCTGATAATGAATGCACTGTCCTTGAAGTTGATTGGTCCACACCCGAGACAGCTTTCCTTAGAGCCTAGTCTCACATGGGTTAGACCAGATGACGCCAAAAGGCGTACAACTCAAAGACAATGCACCATCAGAGTATGAGAGCTCGGGGTAAGCATTTACACCATCGGGACCTCATTTGCCAGTAAAAAATATAATTGTTTTTTTTACCCTTCTATCAGTTTTGTTGCCAGATAGAAGGGTAAAAAATCTATTATATTTTTTTACTGGCAAATGAGGTTCCAATGGTGTAAATATACCCGTTACGTTCTTAGGGACTTCGTGGGGTTCATTGTGATGGCACGAGTCGCGTGGAGCCAGACGAAGTCACCTGTAGGTTCGTGAGTGTCTCGGTAGGGTTCAGTGTTGACGCGCGAGGCGGCTCGTGGAGCCAGACGAAGGCGCACTCACCTTGCGGACTTCGTCGAGCGAGGCTTTGAGCACGGTCACCTTGCTCTGCCACTGGTCCACCTCCGTGGTGCTGCTCACCTCCAGCTCCTTCACCTGCGACTCCAGCTTCACGTTCTGCACCGCGGGGAACGCGACAGCCGTGAGTTTAAAGTCAACGTTTTTAATGAATATTATTTATACACCAAAAGCATCAGCGTAATTATCATCATCATCATCATCAAATCCAGCCTGGTGGCTCAGCGGCAGAACGAGCGGCAAGTTCCAATCCAGATTGACCGGGGTTGACTCGACCCATCATCCCTCCCTCCGGGGGTCGATAAAGGTACCACTTTGTGAGAGAAGATCAACAGTGGTTGTGTTGTGCTTCAATCGCTCCCGCCACACGAACGTGGAATTGCCATTGCTTAGGAGATAGGGCACCAATACCTCAATGTTCATTCGAGCGGCAAATCGCGCGTCTCGCCCGCGATGACACGTGTTGCAGAATGACACGTAAGGCATTCACGAAAACACGGCGCAACAGCGTCGCGGAGAGAGGCGCGCAGCAGCAACATCATCTCTAGCGGTGTCTAGCGGTGGATTGTTGCATCGTGGAATCGTGAAGAGGTGGAGGCGGCGGTGGCGGCTTTGGAGAGACGTTCATCCAGCAGTGGATTGACCACGGCTGCTGCTGCTGATGATGTGCTCCTTACCACGCTACGGATGCGCTCGATCTCGCGGGTGATGGACTCCAACTGGAGCTTGTAGGTGCGCAGCTCCTCCCTCGACTGGGTCAGCACTTGCACGCTCGATTGAGACACTCCGCTCACCGCCGTGATCTGGCGGGGGTGGGGGGGGGGTGGTTAGGAGTGGGGGTGGTGACCCGGTCACTATGAGAAGTCAAAACGCGTGGCTTTCTCCTCCCATTGTTGGGTGAAACGGCCCCTGGACTTCTGTTTCATGGTCCACGGATGACTTTTAACAAAGGTGGACTCCGTCAAAGTCATCGTGGTGGTTATCGTCATCACCGCCGTTACCGTCATCACCACCATCACCATAATTGTCATCATCGTAATCATCACCTCTACGTTAATCAGATAATCATCAAATACATGTAATTCTTCAACAGCCTCCAATAGATTGATCATCATCATCATCAATTCAGCTGTCAGTTCATCGTCAGTGGCAGCAGCTGTCCCTACGCTAGCGCCGGGCAATGTCGAGCACGGCTCCTTGCGCAAGGTGAGCGACTTTGACAGAGCCCGGGTCGGGGTGCGAACCCCCCCAATCTACCTTCTGCTGAACAGCCGCAAACGCCTCCTCCTTGCTCTTGGCCGCCAGGAGCTCGTAGTGCGACTTGACCTCCTGCAGCGCCGTGGTGAGGTCCAGCGCCTGCGCCGAGTTGTCCACCGTGATGGACACGGCCGTGGTGGAGCCTCCGGCAAGCAGGGCCTGGATCTCGCGAGTTTTCTGTGGGTGGGCGAGGGGGGGGGGGGCAGAGGAGGCGAGGGAAGGGAGGGATGGAGGCAGAGAGAGGGAAGAGAGGCGGAGAGGCGGAGGGGGGAGGGAGGAAGAGGGAAGGGAGGGATGGAGGCAGAGAGAGGGGAAAGGCGAAGGGGGGTAGGGGGGGAAGGGGGGGCAGAGGCGGGAGAGGGGAAGGGAGGAAGGCAAAGGTGGGAGGGGGGGGGGAGAGGCGGAGATCGGGGAGATGCAGCGAGGAAAGGGTGTGATGGAGGAAAAGAGAAACGAGGGAGGGCGGGTGAGTGATTGACCCAGGTGAGCTCGGGGTGTAATTGAGCTGTTGAGTGGACGAGTCGACTAGTTGGTGAGTGGCCGAGTTGAGTGGGCTGTAAGCACGATCGAGTGAATGGGCGAGTGAGCGAGTTGACGCGTCGAGGCGGGGTGAGTGCGCGGGTCCAGCGAGCGGGTGAGCGACAGCGCCACTCACCGCGGTGTAAAGCTGCTTGGTGAGCGTGATCTGATCCTCCAGGCCCGTGACCTTGGTCTGCAGGTCCACGATGCCCAGGTAGATCGAGTCAATATCCTGGCAGAGAGGAGTCACGCACGACCTGTCAAAGGCTATAGGAGGGATATTTGACTTTATCTTATCGCCTTCAGGTAACCTACTAATTTCACCGAATCACCCACCCTCTCCTCTTTCCTCTGTCTCCCACCCATCATCTCGTTCCCCCCCCCTCGCCTCTATCACTCAGCGCACGTTCAGGGTTTATCTTTGCATCGCAAAATCATCATCATCGGCATCATTCTCAACATTGTACAAGTTGATTTGAAGCTTTCGTGACTGCAGGAATCCATACTCGTTGGTTCTTTCGGTAAAGTCACCGAAAGAAGCAAAGACGACCGCTTGTGTTGTTTTATTCTTATACCTACGTGACTTTACCGAAAGAACCAAAGAGTATTGTACAAGTTGGCAGCGGTGCACAAGCACAGCGAACAATAACACCGATAAGCATCGGCACATTCGTCAATAACACTGTAGTCCTAAATAATACAATAGGTGACGTTTCGGGCTATAGCCTTTCTTCGTTGCATATGGAGAATAACAATCGCGTGAAACATCACCTATGAAATAATTTTCCTTTTTAACATTCGTTTTCTTTTCATCTATGTGTTCGTGACCAAACCATCCCGATGTAGCAGGACCCTCCTTAAAGCGTGTCCCGGGACTCAGTGAGGTCTTCCTGGACAAATAAAGGTCCACACATACGGGTTCACGAACACACTCCCCGTGCTTCCATCTCATGGACATCGCCTTGCAGCCCCGAGGGTTTTAGAATCTCGCATGTCTCTGCGTGATCAGCCGACCGCATGCGAATTACCTCCTTGAGGTTGGTCCATTCGACCTCGAGAACTCGCGTCGTCTCAACCTCTTCCGTGTACCTGCATTCAAGACGAAGATCATCATCAGCAACAACATCAGCATCATCATCATCAGTATCACCATCGTGGTCATCTGCACCACAATCTTAATCATCATCTTGTATACAATAGGCTGACAATTTTGGGGACATCAACAGCATTTTAGTTAGAAATGGACTGCTCCTGTCATAAGAACGTGGAATTGTCACATTGTTTTATAGACGTGTAGAATGTATACACTGGACCTGTCATAGGAATGTAACATGTCCACTCCATATCATCATGTAACACAGATAAGATACAAAGATCCCCCATGTAGCCTTCATCAGACTTGGGACGAGTGCTGTTAGCGAGAACCTGTTAGGGCCGGTACAAGACACGAGGGGGGGGGGTATGGCCAGTGCCACGCCGGGCCGCCTTTGTCTCCCCGAGTAGCGACGTTTACGTATTTGAGGCTGAGTCGACCTAGGCGATGCCCAGGACCGGTTGAGATAATCGTCACCGGTGTTGGGGGAGCGAACTCGGGTCAGCGACGGGGTTCGTCGCGTAGCGTAGCGCTAACCGCTGCGCCACCGTTCCCCACATTTACGGGGGGGGGGGGAGGGGGTCACCATTCTCTTCGTTCACAACAGTAATCGACGAAGACGACACCCCCCGTCTTAAATGTGCCGAGGATGGAGACAGTTGCGGACAATCGCGCGCTGACATCAGTGGGATTGCTTTGATTTGTTGGAGTGGAGAGGACAATTTGAGAAAGTTTTACTTTTCTAGATTTTTTTGGTGATTTAATTAACAAAACAAAAGGTTGGATTTGAACCCGCCAGCCCCACGACGCGCAGCCTCGGCGTGCTTCCCGCTCAGCCACCGAGCGGCGGTGACGTCACAATGGCTGCACGCGGCCAGCCAATTAAACTCGAGGCCACGCATTAACCCTAACGGCAGCGTGACGATTAATCCTGCTCCTGCTGCTACCAATAAAAAAAAACTCATCTACGCCTCGAGTTTCGTGGCTGGCTGCTGGCTGGGCTCCTCGTCGTCCTTACTTGGTGGTGTACTCCGAGATGATGGAGTTGTAGTGCTGGATCTCAGCCGTGAGGGCCGCCTTGGTCTGCTTGAGGAACTCGATCTGTGAGTTGTAGCTGGCCGTCACGGCGCTGATGACCACCGCGGGGCTACTGGGCCCGCTCGGGTCGTTGTTTGAGAACATGGAGATCTGCGCCTTCAGAATCGCGTTCTGCTGCTCCAGCAGACGCACCTGCACTCACACAAAGACAAAGATCCCCCACCCCGTGTAGCCTCACCGGACGTTTTGGGGCAAGTGCTGCTGTTCGCGAGTAGCGCCCACGAAGACCGGCGCGGTATACGAGGGGGTGATTGGCCTGCATGACGCCCGACCGCCTTTGTCTCCCCAGTGCGTATGTTTACACACACAGCACTGGGTATTGTTCATTTAAGGCTGGGTCGACCTTAGGGGAGGCCCAGGACCGATTCAAACATCCCTCACCGTTGTCGGTCGTGAGCGGGAATCAACTTCGAGTCGCCAGGTTTGTAGCGCTCACCTAAATCTACACGCAAGGCGAAGCTCCCCCGTATAGCCTTAACAGACTTATAGGGGCAAGTGCCGTTAGCGAGCACCTATTAAGATCGGCAACGGCGCACACGAGGGGAGGCGGTGGTGGTGAGTGGACAGCACCACGCCCGGCCGCCTTTGTCTCCCTCGTGGCGACGCTTGCCCGGCCGCACCGAGGCACGAAACCCGAGGCCGAGTCGACGGCTTCTCGCCCACCTTGTCAATGAAGGTGGCGAACTTGTTGTTCAAGCTCTGCATGTCCAGCTTCTCCTTGAGCCTCACGCCCTGCACGAAGTCGAGCGAGGGCAGGTTGGCCACGTCGATGGTGGGCAGGGAGGGCATGCTTGGCAGACCCCCGGCGCCAGATGGGTACAGGAACCCGGGGCTGACGCCATAGCCCCCGACCATGAACCCACGTCCACCCAGGTGCCGGCGAGGCGATACGAAACCGGCTCCCGGGCCGCCCAAACCCCCCACTCGACCCACCCCGCCAAGGCCGACTCCGTATCCACCTCCGAGGCTCCCCAGCCCCCTAAGATTCAATCCGGCGGCCATGGCCCCCCTCGAAGCGCCGCCTAATCCGAGACCCACACCGATCCCAAAACCAGCCCCCCTGAAGCCTCCGCCGAGAGCCCGCGCCATCCCTAGGCCGCCCCCCAGGCCGCCCCCCAGTCCCAGACCGCCCCCCAGACCCAGGCCGCCCCCCAATCCCAGACCGCCCCCCAGACCCAGACCGCCCCCCAGTCCCAGGCTGCTGCCCATCCCGAAGGAGGACGCTGCTCCAAACCCTCTGGACACGCCGCTGCCCAGCACGCTGCTCAGCTGCCCGCCGTAGCTTCCGCCGTAGCGCACGGAAGCTCCCCGGATACGCATCTTTTCTGCCATCGCGGTCTGCGGTTGTCTCGACACGAAGGGGGGTTCGGAGGAGTCGGTCGGTGAGGAGGGTGAGGAAGAGTCGGAGTCGTGTGAGTGGCTGAGGTGGCTTTGCTCGCAGCTGCCTCTGGTCCTCCGAGCTGTTGATGCTGTGTGCTTCTGGTCACGTCTGCCCTGCTGTATTTATGGGGCTCGCCCCAGAAAGATGGAACGAAGCGTGGGGGTGGTGGGAGCTGGTGGGAGGAGGAAGGGGGGGGCAGGTCTTGGCCGCGTCTGCTCAGCTCGAGATCGTCCTGGCGAGCGTCGCGCCCGACTCAGCGTTAATTCGCAATTCTTCGACTCAACGGCGCTCCTTGTTCAGCGCCGCGTTCAGCCAGAGGGGCCACGCAGCCCCTCGCCGCGTCGCCCGCGTGTCTCGACCCGATTCCTAAGCGACGTTCGCGATGCGAGCTATGCGCGCCCGTCCACCAAAGCCCTGAAACCGCGCGTCGTCGTCGTCCGCCAACAACGATGCTCAGAAGAGACTCGTGGGGGCGAGGGGGGGAGAGGATGGGGATGATTGTGGGGTGGACTCCAAAGTAACTCCGCTCAAGTGTCGTAACGTGGTCCATTGCGAAAGAGATTGTGTCCATGCAGCCCAAGCAGGTCTGTGGGGCCATATCGTGAAGCCGTAGGGACTTGTGGAGATATTTAGAGACCCATAGAGATTATGCATAGAGACTCGAAGAGATACAGGGCTGCACACAGCACCGAGACAGCTCCCGGGAGGGTGACCAACGATGTGTTCCTACAAGTGGACAGGGGGCAGGCGAGCGTGCTTATCCTGATAGATCTCAGTGCTGCGTTTGACAACCATCGACTGGGAGACTCAGTGGGAATTTCTCGTTTTGCTTTACAGTGGTTTCACTCCTATTATGTTACAATTGATGGTTATACATCTACAATTAGATCGGTTCAATGCGGTGTTGCACAGGGACCTGTACTTGCCCCCCAAACCCCCACTTTAGTCAATGTCTGTATGGCACCTCTGGGCATTTTGCTACGACATCGGGGCTTGTCATATCGCTGCTATGCCGATGACACGCAAATTCACGTCCGCATAGGCTCCGATTGGGTGAGTGCAGTCGTATTGTCTGCATCGTTATCCCTTAGTGAGATCGTGGCTTCGGAAGAACGTTCTCTCATTAAATGCCGACAAAAAACGGAGTTCATATTCATTGGTTCGCCCTTACCAGGTTGTTTAAAAATCAGTTCACTGTGTGTGTCTGTAGATGGGTCACGCTGTCTGTCCATCGCAGGGGGTCACAAATCTTGGTGTCAAATCTGATCGGCCTTTGTCCTTTGAGGCTCCACATCATTGTCCGACTGCATCGAAGCCTGTCGCCCGATGATTTACAGAGAGCGGACCACGCGTTCGTGTCCTCCCAAACGTGACCATTGCAACGCAATTACTGATCGGGATGCCGGACTAAAGTGCTCGGTAGACTTCAAGCTCGTTCCGAATGCTGCTTGCTCGAATGCTTTAAACGGACTCCACTTCGTGAGCACATCACACCCATTCTCTTGTCCCTGCGTTGACTATCAATCAAATATCGAATTGATGATAAGGTCCCGTATTGACCTACAAGGCTGTCACGGGCTTAGCCCCACATTACAAGAACTGATCAACTTTTATCCATCACCAGTGAGGTCCTTGAGATCCTCTGACTTCCTTCTGCTGAATGATAAGGTCCCGTATTGACCTAGTAAGCGGGGCTTTTGCCAGTGCAGCTCCAAGACTATAAAACGCGTTGGCCTCTAGATAATAAGCCAATCGTGATCTTAAGAGCTATTTAAATCTGCCCTGAAAACTCACCTCTTTAAAAGGGCCTTTCCCCAATAGTTTTGGTCGTTTAGCGCTGGCTCTGTATTATTTCCTGCTTTCGATATACGGCGCATTGGGATCCATGGATGAAACGCGCCTTACAAATGTAAATTATTATCTGGACTCAAAGAGATGAATAGAGGGTCCTATAGACCCACAGAGATACATCGAGACCCATGGAGACGCATTAAAGACAAGCCACAGCAGTGCGATCGTGGCCATGCAACCCAAACCATGGACCATTTAGTAAACTCATAGAGACTCGTACAGACCATAGAGACCCAAAGTGATTAATAGGTACTCATAGAGATAAATAGAGACCTATATAAATGCATAGGGATGGGGGGGGGGCGCCCCCCTCACTATTATGTATGTTTGGCACTTTTTAAAAAAGCTTGAACTTTCGGGACCGTTCAACTCGGCATGTTTCTATATCCACCTTCGGGGTGTCCTAAGTGGCTGTGTGAGTAGTTGAGCGAGTGGCTGAGCGAGTGGTTTATTTAGTGGGTGTGTGAGTGGGTGTGTGAGTGAGTGAGTGGGTGAGCGAGTGGGTGCGCGAGTGGGTGAGCGAGTGAGTGGGCGGGTGAGTGAGCGGGTGAGTGAGCGGGTGAGTGAGCGGGTGTGTGAGCGGGTGTGTGAGCTGGTGTGTGAGCGGGTGAGTGAGCGGGTGAGTGGGCGTGTGAGTGGGTGTGTGAGTGTGTGAGTGGATGGGTGAGTGAGTGGGTGAGTGTGTGAGTGGGTGGGTGAGTGAATGGGTGAGTGGGTGTGTGAGTGGGTGAGTGAGTAGTTGAGCGAGTGGCTGAGCGAGTGGTTTATTGAGTGGATGAGTGAGTGGCTGAACGAGTGGCTGGCTGAGGCGGTATAGTGAGTGGTTGATTTAATTGTCGAGTGAGTGGTTAAGCGAGTGGCTGAGCGAGTGGGTGGGTGAGTGGCTGAGCGAGTGGCTGACTGAGGCGGTATAGTGAGTGGTTGGTTGAATTGTCGAGTGAGTGGTTAAGCGAGTGGTTAAGCGAGTGGGTGAGTGAGTGGGTGAGTGAGTGGGTGAGCGAGTGGGTGAGTGAGTGGCTGAGCGAGTGGGTGGGTGAGTGGCTGAACGAGTGGGTGGGTGAGTGGCTGCGCGAGTGGGTGGGTGAGTGGCTGAGCGAGTGGGTGGGTGAGTGGCTGAACGAGTGGGTGAGTGGCTGAACGAGTGGGTGAGTGGCTGAACGAGTGGGTGAGTGGCTGAACGAGTGGGTGAGTGGCTGAACGAGTGGGTGAGTGGCTGAACGAGTGGGTGAGTGGCTGAACGAGTGGGTGAGTGGCTGAACGAGTGGGTGAGTGGCTGAACGAGTGGGTGAGTGGCTGAACGAGTGGGTGAGTGGCTGAACGAGTGGGTGAGTGGCTGAACGAGTGGGTGAGTGGCTGAACGAGTGGGTGAGTGGCTGAACGAGTGGGTGAGTGGCTGAACGAGTGGGTGAGTGGCTGAACGAGTGGGTGAGTGGCTGAGCGAGTTGGTGGGTGAGTGGCTGAACGAGTGGGTGAGTGGCTGAGTGAGTGGGTGGGTGAGTGGCTGAGCGAGTGGGTGGGTGAGCGTGGTGTTGTAACCTGCGTTTAGTTGGGTGCAATGCAGCCGCCCCCACCCATCCCCCTTTTCCCCCCTCCAAATCATTTTCAATTCCACCGACGATTGGAATGTTGTCTTGGCTTGGAAGAGAAACAAAGACGTATTCAGGTGTGTGTGGATGAATGTCTGTGTGGGTCTTTGTGTGGTGGTGGGAGCGGTGGTGTAGCGGTTAGCACGTTGCGCTACGAACCCGGCCACCCGAGTTCGATTCCCGCTCACGGCCAACACCGGTGACGATTATCTGAATTGGTCGTGGGCCTCCCCTAGGTTGACTCAACCTTAAACGAGTACCTGATGCGGTGTGTAAACATCGCCACTTTGGAGACAAAGACAGCCGGGCGTGGTGTTGGCCACCCACCCCCTCGTGTGCCGGGCCGGCCTTCATAGGTGCTCGCTAACAACACTTGCCTCAACAGTATTGTAAAGCTATACGGGGGATCTTTGTCTTTGTGGTGGTGTGTGTATGTTGGGGAGCGGTAGTGCAACGGTTAGCGCGCTGCGCTACGAACCCGGCCACCCGAGTTTGCTTCCCGCTTACGGCCAACACCGGTGATGATTATCTGAGTTGCTCATGTGCCTCCCCTAGGTCCACTCAACCTCAAATGAGAACCTGGTGCGGTGCGTAAACAAAGCCACTTGGGAGACAAAACCCGTCTCGGCCATCACAGGTGCCCGCTAACAGCACTTGCGCCAACAATCTGCCGAGGCTATCCGGGTGATTTTTGATATCCCTCTTTGCTTATCCACTGCACCATTTTAGAAGAGGCTCGCGCGTGATGCGCGCCGCGATTCGACATCATACACCGGATAGGCGCGTTGCGCTGCGTCCAATAATGCCGAGCCGTGTCGTCTACTCTTGCTGCGTGATGCAGAATTCGCATCATCATCATCACCGCCACCACCACCACCATCATCTCCCCGAGACGCCACGGTCACAGAGTTGCTCAAATTCTTCCGTGTCTGCCCTGACACGCTCACAAACATCGCTCACCTCCTTTCACCGCCAACTCAGCAGAACTATCAGACACAAAGTCATCCCCTTCACACCCCCCCTCTCTGCTTGCCCCTCCCCCCCGCGCCCCCCACCCCACCCCCCACCAGAACCCCCGTGGGGGTGCTGATTGCGAGTGCTTATTAAGTCAGGCACACGGATCACGGAACCTGGTGGTGGTGGCGGTGTGGACGGTACCGCGCCCGGACGCCTTTGTCTCTCTCTCCCACTGTTGATGTGTGGACTGTATAATGGTGTATAATGTAGCGGGGCGGAGATGGATTTCTCGCTCGATATTTGCCGGAACGCCGCTGAAGCTGCGCTCGGTTGGAGCAGGGGATATCGGCGTAAGGCACTACCACTAGACCAAAATAACACTAAGAATAAAAACATTTTTTGCTGAATTCGGTAAAAAAAGAGTTTCAATGCATCGTGGTGAATACGAGACGACGAAGTCATTGATAGATGACGTCACAAAGCGGTGCTCACAGAGCCCCACGTGGTTGCTGAGCCGCAGGCTGTCGACCCCTGCGCTAGAGTTATAAGGTACGCACGCTACGAACGATACAACTGCGTAAACAAGAGTCAACGTCGACAATTGCACTTGATTTGAAGCTTCCGTGGCTGCAGGAATCCATACTCATTGGGTTACCTTCGGTAAAGTCACGTGGGTATTAATTCTAGATTTGAAGCTTTCGTGACTGCAAGGATTCATATTCTTAGGTTTTTTTTCGGTAAAGTCACGTAGGTAAAAAATTAAAATTTATAAAAGTAAAATAAAAATACAATTAAAATCACGACGTTTCGGGGGCAACACAAGCTTCCGTCTTCAGGTGGAACCGTCACAGCACGATAGCTGTATCAAGAACCGTCACAGCACGATAGCTGTAACTTTATACAGCTATCGTGCTGTGACGGTTCCACCTGAAGATGGAAGCTTGTGTTGCCTCCGAAACGTCGTGATCTTTATTTTATTTTAATTTTACTTTTATTAATTTTACTTTTATTAATTTGAATTTTAACCTTTTACCTACGTGACTTTACCGATAAAACCTAAGAATATCACTTGGTATTTTATTTTATTTTATAGCTACGTGACTTTACCGAAAGAACCAACGAGTATAATTGCTGTACTATGCACTCCTACGCTGGACTGTCCGGCTTTCCATTCGTATTGTTTTACCAGCCGCGCCGGGAGATATAATCGAACCGGTGAAGCTTGGATAAGTTCCGGCTGAGTTGACCTAGAGGGCACGGGACAGACAATCGAACTTAGACAGACAGAGAGAATGTTGGAACGAACGCTGTTAGCGAGCACCTATTAAGGCTGTTACCGCGCACCCACGTGGTGGTGTGGTCAAAACAACGCCAGACCGCCTTTGTCTCCCCAGTGCTTTTGTTGATTACACACCGCAACAGGCATACTCATTTAAGGCTGAGTCGATGTAGTGGAGGCTCAGAGCAGGTTCAGATATCACACTCGCCACTGATGTTAGCCGTGGCCAGGACTCGAACTCAAGTGACGGGTTAGAAGCGCGGTGCGCTAACCACTGCGCCACCACTCCTCGCACACGCACAACGACAAAGATCCCCCGTAAAGCCTTAACGGGCTGTTGGGGCAAGTGCTTGTGAGTGAGCAATCTACGTAGGAGGGGGGTGCGGTGGCCATCACCACGCCCGGCCGCCTTTGTCTCCCTAGTTCCGGGTGCTCATTCAAGGCTGAGTCGACTTCGAGAGAGCGCGGATGCTGAGAAGCAAATTCCTTCGGGGATTTCGTCAGATCTGACCCCAATGAGTCACGTGCAGTATTCTCACTCTCTCCCCATGGGCCGTGTCCGTCCTCGCAGACGCTGTTGCTCGTGGCATTCCATCTGTGCAGCTCTGTCCATAGCCGGAGGTTGACTTCTATATTTGGGGGGGGGGGGGCAGGGGTTCGTTTTGTCCCCCAAAATTAGGAATTGCGGGTGCATATAATGAATGTATTAATTTTGAATCTTAATTGTAAACTACTGAAAATAAATCTATAAAGGTGTCCAGTTTGGGGGGGCGGGGGGGGGGGTGCATTGCCACCCTGTGCCCCCCCCGGCCCCCCCTCAATCTCCACCCATTGCTCTGTCCACGATCTTCACTCTACAACGTCGCATCAGAATTTCTCTTCCCGGTCGCGTGTCCGCTCGCTCGCTCGCTCAAGCTGCTCTCTGCGCGAACTCAATTCGCCATCTTCCTCCGGGCATATCGCGGTTACCTCGAATGTCCCCGGTCGGTCTATACGCGCTCACGCACAGTCTCTCGTTTATTTCATCGCGCGCCCAGGAAATCTATACCGTGAGCCTTTCTCGAATTGTTTTTTTCATACATTCATCACGTTGTGCTAATTCAAGCAGTTGGCATTTTCCAACGCATTGGCCCACCCGTTCCGAATGACGTTGGGCGAACGTCTTTTGAACGTTCGCTGTGCAGCAGACCGACGCGTATCTGTACGGTTAATTCACCCCCCCCCCCACCCTGGCAGCATTTACCAGGGCAGCCTGTTGGATTCGACACAGTGGAACATCTCTGCGACAAGTGGCGAACGGGCTAAGCGCTGGGTCCACGTCGTCATCGAGTCGGTGGCTAAGAGATGTTAACGACCTCGCCTGGTATGCAGGAGGTCGTGGGTTCGATCCCCGACCCTGACGCCTGTTGTTGTATATTTGGAGTCTGCGGGTGTCTCTCTTTGTCCCCCGTGATCGCGTGGATTTCTCTTCGGTGCCTCTGGTTTTTTCCCTCCACGTTTTAGAATTAACATCACGCGTTTAGAGTATTCGGCTGCTATACATTTCTTACGTGATTAGCCACTTCGTTGAGCTATAATTCGGTGACGACCAGGTAGCTCCTGAAAAAGAGCTGTACAGCTCAGTGGGCCTTATTTGGTAAGATTAAACAAATTATGTATAGTTCGTAGACGATAAATAATGTTTAGTCTGTACGGGATAGCTTTACCCCTTCGCACGTGTGGGGGTTTCTCCAGTGCTACAGTTTTTATTCCGCAGGTAAACACTCAGGAATAAAACAAAATCATTTCAATATTTGTTTTATTTTATGTAGCGATTTTTTTTTCAGAAGCGACCCGACTATCAAAAATGATAGCTTAACGAAGTGGCTTATCGTGTGGAAATGTATTGGAGTAAAATATTCTCAACGTGCGTTTTGAGTCGAAATGTGGAGGGGAAAACCGGAGGACTCGGAGCGGGATTCGAACTCGGGTGGCCGGGTACGTGGCGCAGCGTGCACACACACACACACGTGTACACACACACACGTGTACACACACACACGTGTACACACACACACGTGTACACACACACACGTGTACACACACACGTGTACACACACACGTGTACACACACACGTGTACACACACACACACGTGTACACACACACGTGTACACACACACGTGTACACACACACGTGTACACACACACGTGTACACACACACGTGTACACACACACGTGTACACACACACACACACACGTGTACACACACACACACACGTGTACACACACACACACACGTGTACACACACACACACACGTGTACACACACACAAACACGTGTACACACACACACACACGTGTACACACACACACGCACAACAACAACATTGGAGGCCCCAGGAGCGGGTTGGTTATCATTCACCACTGATCTTAGCCGTGGCCTGGAATGCACTCCCAGAAGGCCGTAGGTGGGAGGGTGGGGGAATGAACATGCATTACAGTTTATATATTTATATATGTGTTGCGTTTGTGGAGAGACAAACACGTGGTGACCGATCGTGAGCCTTTCTGTATTTAATGGAATCGCCACATCTGGAGGAATTGAATCGTTGCGATGTACTAAATCATCCCATAAGCTCCCATACGCATTCCTGAAAGAAAAGAAACAGTGTGCCTTCTTGATGGGGAAATATATATAATTGGCGACGTTTCAGGTAATGGCCCTTTTTCAAAGCACATCATGTATGTTTCTGGCAACGTTTCGTTATGTGCTCTGGAGAAGGGGTCATTGCCTGAAACGTCACCGATTATCACTGGTCAACACACTTTTTCTTGCATTAAGTATTCCAACGGTTTTAAGGTAATTTTGGGGTGCTGATTCCAAATCTAGCATCAGTTTTTGTCTATAACATCAGGTTTTTGAGATATCAAATATTGCAATTTCAATAAAAACTGCAGAAGAAAAATATTATATAAATGTGGATATCTACATAAAATGATATTATAAACACACTATCCTAAAAATACAGCACCATATTTTAACACTAAAGCAGTCACTGACTCGCAACAACTTGCAATCATAAATGACTGAGTTAATTTCGCGTAAAATAAATGAAAATGGGGTATGCCGATAGCATAAAAATGAGATGTGATAGAGCAAATCTGAGATCAGATTTTGAATCAGCACCCTGAAATTAGTCTAAAACAGCTGCAAAAGTCCAGGCCAGAAAAAAGTTGTTTTTTTTTGACCAGTGTAATCTTCTTGGTTCTTTCGGTAAAGTCATGTAGAAGGGAAGTAATAAAATAATAAAAATAAAACATAATAAAAAACATAATAAAAAACATAATAATGTTTTATTTTAATTATTTTATTACTTCCCTTCTACGTGACTTTACCGAAAGAACCAAGAAGAACCAAGAAGATGAATCCCTGCAGTCACGAAAGCTTAAAATCGAGACCAGTGTAATATTATTCATGTTTAAGTCTGCAGCTTGATTGGCCATGTGTGGATGTTCAACAACTCGTGACGTCATCGAGGGCTTATCAGTAGATGGTGACGTAGCCAAAGCCATCATGGCCAGGGGCTGACGAGGTCAGAAGAAGAGGAGGAGGAATTGGGAGACGATGGGGAAGAGGAGGAGAGCGAACGAGAGAAGAGAAGGAGCAAGGTCGGTGATTCATCTCCGCGCGGATGACGATGTTGTTGTTGTTGTTGATGATGATGATGTTGTTGATGATGATGTTGATGATGTTGTTGATGATCCATAATCGAGGTTTGTTTGGGTTAGATTGCGTAAATTTTATGGATGATATAGGTCGCGAAAGCCTACGTGTTAAACTGATGTTGATGATGTTGGGGATGAATCTCCTGCTGTCCGAACGCGTCTTACTTCAACAGCGCTCCCCTGGGTTTACAGCAGCAGAGATCATGGAGACACGAGAGAGGGGGGGGGGCAGTTGAGTGAGGTGGGTGTCTGGGTAGAGAGTGTGAGTCGCCTCAAAGTGCACCTAGCCTGGCACAAGTGACGTCCTCGTAGCTCGAGTGAGAACTATGGTTTGTGTTCTATTGCGTGTTGGCGGTATGATGGCCCAAATCTGTCCAGGGCCTCGTGGTGGTCACAACGAGAGTTCGTGCCGTCTTGCTGTTTCCCCCTCCATTGAATGAGCGCAGACCACAGTGGGTTCACTAGAACAACAACAACAACCTTGTTTCCTCCCTTGAACATCGTAAATCTTCCCTTTAAAAAAGTCAAGATATCCTGAAGCAGAAGGTTAGTGCTGGATTACTGCAGTCACACTTGCAAATGTGATTTGTAACGTTGGTCATTGCCTGTGTAATTATATTATCGATAGTTCAATATTAATGCAATTTTTGCTGAGGGACTTCTGTGTGGTGTCATCTCGGTGTGGTCTGGGGCTGTTTTTTTGTTGCCTTGCCCCAGCCTTGATAAATCGGATTTGTAGAAGTAATTAATTTATAATAAATTCATATTGAACGACCTGCTTAGATTTTTCTCTGTTGCACTCCAATCGTGTTTTGTAGTGTTCGCTGTTGTAACACGCTGAAACCCGTGCCCATATGGGACATCTGTGGAAATAAAAGAGATTCATAGCTCATCGGATTACTCCTCTTGCAGTCTAAAACACATTCCTGCGGAGGGAACTGGTAGGAACGTTGGGTTGCTCGGTCAATGGCCAGGGTCAACGGCGGCGTGGTGTATTCCGCAAATATGCCCGACTGTGAGGGCGGGCACAAGCCGGCGTGAGTAGGTTAAACGTTGAGTTTTATAAGGGCACCACGGGGTGACCAGCCCCTCCCCACCCAGCCCCACCCACCCCCCACCCAGCCCCACCCACCCCCCACCCAGCCCCATCCTCCCCACCCAGCCCTTCTCCACCCTCCCCACCCTCCCTCCCCACCCAGCCCCTCCCTCCCTCCCCACCCTCCACCACCCTCCCCACCCTCCACCACCCTCCCAACCCTCCCCACCCAGCCCCTCCCTGCATGACGGATGGACGGACACAATAATCCTCTGTGGGCTGGTGGAACCAGTGGGTTCCTACCAGTATAAAGATTCTCAAATGGTCCATACTTTGGGTTACATGGTCACAATCGTGGACCCCAGAGAGGGAGTCCGATGCAGGCTACCCTGCCTCCAACCCATCGTGGCTTTAACCATCATCCTGGTTTGTGTCAGGAGCACGCGGGGCAGCACGCGAAATAAACGCACACAATCTTGAGTGTCTTGAAGGATATACGGGAAACGTCTTACATTTGTGAAGACAAAGAGGACATGCACATCGGCATTAACCACAAAATCATCAACTTTTATTGTTCACGTTCTCATAATCATTTTCCTCTCCCTCTTATGTCGCTTAATTATCTAAGTAACTAACAATACTCTAGCTAACCCATTAGCACGATTTTAATAGGTAAATGAATACGTAAAGGCAAATATATCAGACCATGTGCATATTGCCATTTGGGTGATAGTATAGCACTGTAGGAATAGTAATCATGATAATAGATACTTCAACACTGATAATACTGCAATTATAATAATAACAATATGATTACCGCCACTAACCCGCACTGACCAGCGTGGTGAAGTATGGTCAAACACAATGAACACCCCCTCCCCTCAATGACCAGCACACGGCGGTGGGGGAGGCCTTAAAATCATCCAGCAGTGGATTGACAACGGGGCTGAGAAGTAATTATCATTTTAATTATTCTAAAGTGATTATTATAGTGTACAGGCGATGTGTGATGTATGCTACGCCCTCTGCGTTAATAGAATCCCCCATACTCCACCCCTCCCCCAAATGTAATCCATTATTTTTGTTTGCAATCAACGGGTTACTAATTGCTTAATATAATTATAATATAGCGGCATCTAGTGGCTTCAGGGGGTGACGTAACGAGGTACAGTACGCTGTACAGATGTGGGCGGGAAGTCCCTGTACCCCTTTAACGATACGAGTCTAGGGAAACGGTGTGAGCAGCTTATACGGCAGGGGTATAGAGACTTTTCGACCACCTCGAACAGAATTGAGAGCGTTGTGTGTTTTTTTTATTGTGTCGGCGTGGAGATGTCTTCATCCAGCAGTGGACTAAACATGTACGCATGGACTTCAACACATTTCAGCAATCAATACACTCACCCACACGTGTCTGCTTTAATTGGATGTAATTGCGTGTATAGTGTATGTGTTGTGTGTGTCACGATGTTATGAGCGGTGGCGCAGTGGTTAGCGCACAGGAGCCTCCAGCAATCTCAGGATTCACAGCCATGATAATGACCGAACCTAAATTTCGATTTAAAGCTTCCGTGACTGCAGGGATTCATCTTCTTGGTTCTTTCGGTAAAGTCACGTAGAAGGGAAATAATAAAATAATAACAATAAAACATAATAAAACAATTCTCACGACGTTTCGGCCACAACGCAAGCAGCCGTCCTCAGGTGAAAACCAGGTCTGTCGAGGCGACAGACCCAAGAAAATGACCGAACCGTTTCTGGGCCTCCACGAGATCGACTTATGCTGGGGAGACAAAGGCGGCTGGGCGTGGAGTGCTGGCCACAGCAAAACGGCTCGTGAAGGCGTGTCGGACTCAATAGGTGCTCGCTGACAGCACTTGCCCCACATGGTTATGTAGGCTATACCGGGTAGCTGTGCCTGTGTACATTTGAGATGCAGAGGTGAGATCCGTTCGCGTGCGGAGTGAGATGGGGGTGGCGACAGCTTTGGCGGGGGGGGGGGCTTCATCCAGCAGTGGATCAATCAGGGCTCATGATTATTATAAAAATATATTTGCCGTCGAAGATCAGCGACGATGATTAATGTGGTTTAATTATAACTCTTCATACAAGTTTAACTTGTCTAACCGGCTGAGAAGAACCCAAGAGACGAGACCAGGGCGAGCGGTCTCGTTTGCCACGAGCGAGTGAATGAACGAGCGAAGCGCATTAAATAAGGGAGCAGGCGAGTGGGGAGTTGAGTGAATCGGATGATGGCTGTGTGAGTTGAGCTCTCAAATTGATTTGGTTGTAACCATGTGCCAACTCAAAGGACCAGGTTAGGAGCAGCTGTGTGTGGTGGGGGAGCGGTGGTGTAGCGGTTAGCGCGCTGCGCTGCGAACCTAGCGACCCGGGTTCGATTCCCGCTGACGGCCAACACCAGCGTGACGATTATCTGAGCCGGTCCTGGGCCTCCCCTAGGTCTATTTGGCCTAAAATTAGTACCTGGTGCGGTGTGTAAACGTCGCCACGAGAGAGACAAAGGCGGCTAGGCGAGGAGCTGGCCCACCCACCCCCTCGTGTGCCGTTCTGGCCTTCATAGGTGCGCGCTAACAGCACTTGCCTCAAAAAGTTTGTTAAGGCTATACGGGGGATATTTGCCTTTGTGAAATCCCAAGGGTGGAGCGGTAGCGTCGTGGTTAGCGCGCTGCGCTACGAAACCCGGCGACCCGAGTTCGATTCCCGCACACGGTCAACAGCAGTGACGTGTATCTGAACCCGGTCCTGGGCCCTCTCCTAGGTTGACTCGGCCTCAAATAAATACCTGGTGCGGCGTGGTGCTGGACACCCCCCCACCCCCTTTGGTGCCATGCCCGCCTTCATAAGGTGCTCGATAACAACACTTGCCCCAACAGTCTGTTAAGGCTGTGGAATCCTAACCTCGGTAATCTGCGTGGTAATTTTTTTTTGCAAAAATTGAAAAAACGCGGAGCGCCGTGACGTAGGCACGCAATGGGCACGCCTCATGCGTAATGACGTCACTGGATCTTTAACTGTTCACTGTGCAGCAGACCGCGCGTGTCGCTAATTAGTGACACGCGTAATTAAAGCCAATTAATGCATCATCAATTAAGTATTAGCCTGGTTATAACGCCCTGCCGTACGCGTGACTGTGTGTGTGTTGTGCCTGTGGCCATGATGCACGCCCGGCCGTCTTTGTCTCCCCAGCGATTTTGGGTTTAGCCTGGGATAATGCTTTAGATTGGTGACCAGAAATGAAAAACAAAGATCCCCCGTATAGCCTTTACAGACTTGGTCGAAAGTGCTGTTAGCGTGCACGTATGAAGGCCGGCACGGCACACGAGGGAGTGGGTGGCCAACACCACGCCCGGTCGCCTTTGTCTCCCCAGTGACGATGTTTACACACCGCAGCAGGTACTTATTTGAGGCCGAGTCGACCTAGGGGCGCAGGGCCCGTTCAAGTAATCGTCACTGGTGTTGGCCATGAGCGGACATCGAATCCGGGACGCTGGCTTCGTAGCGCAGCGCACTAACCGCTACACTACCGCTCCCAATTAGATGGGTGACCACCTCTCTATACACACACGCACAGAGCACGCGTTACGGACAGCTTTTCTGTCAAACCTTAAGTAAACAAATCCATTGCCGGACTGTGCCTCCACGCCCCCGCCTGGAATCCACCAAATCTCCGTTGACCATCGTGGTGAAGTATGGTCTAATAACATCGACGGACCCGCATGGCATGGTGGGAGGATTGACACGAAACGCTGTACATTATACTGGTAGGAACCTCCTGGTTACACCAGCCCACAAGGGATTATTGTGTTCGTCGTGCAGGGAGGGGCTGGGTAGGGAGGGGCTGGGTGGGGAGGGGATCGGCGGGGAGGGTGGTGCTGGGTGGGGAGGGGAGGGAGGGGCTGGGTGGCGAGGGTGGGGAGGGGCTGAGTGGGGAGGGGCTGGTCACCCCGTGGTGCCCTTATAAAACTCAACGTTTAACCTACTCACGCCGGCTTGTGCCCGCCCTCACAGTCGGCCATATTTGCGGAATACACCACGCCGCCGTTGACCCTGGCCATTGACCGAGCAACCCAACGTTCCTACCAGCTCCCTCCGCAGGACAATGTGTTTATTAATCGTTCTATGCGATGCGTTCTCTGTAGCCACTAGAGGCCGCTGCATTCCTCGCAAGGTCCCGAAAGAAAAAAAAACCCACCCACAATAAAATCGATTAATAATTATTGCATCGCGGCAACCCATTGACTCGAGAAGTGGTGAGATTCCTTTTAACCATACTTCACCATTTGTGTATATATATTCAGAGAAGCAATTAATGGTTGCCATGGCGACTTTGGCAGTGTGGGGATGTAGGGGGGGGGGTAGGATCCTTCGTGCGCGTGCGTGCGCGCAACCAATTAATCCCGCTCCCACGTGGTTCTGGGGGGGCGGGGCACTGGGGGGGGGGGGGGGCTCTGGGGGGGGGTTGTTGGAGCGGATGGGTAAGGCTTGAGGGGAGGGCTGTCGGGGTGCATGGGTGGATAGAGGGGAGGGGTGAGGGTGGCATTGCATTGATAGGACGTGCGGACCTCCACTCGGCATGCGGGGGGCTATCATCCAGCAGTGGATTGGCGTTGGGGTCAACAGATAAAGGACACGCGGAGTCGTCAGGAACAGCAGGACACCAACCCATCGATGTTCGCTTGTTTCGAATCGTGAGCCCGAATCGAATCGAGGCTACTGATTATCTCGTTGTCGCGGGTAAATCGATACGTCGATGGTGTCGGGGTTGGTGGAAGCCGATGGGATGGAATAGCCCTCTTTGTAGGACCCGTCGCCCACGCTGTGTATGTATAGACAGCAGAGGAGCAGTTCAGCCAAATCCACCGTTGTACTGAACTTCTATCCCACCCGCACGTCTATGCTCCCCTCCTGAAGTTCACCAAACCAGAAGTGACCCAGCGAGGTGAAGTATGGTCAAATAGCCCTCCCACCCCTCCTCCTCCCGCCGTCTCCACGGCCCGCACGGCGGAGTGGAGATGCACTCATCCAGCAGTGGATTGACACAGGGATGTGTACATGCATGTGTATGTACATACGTGTGTGTGTGTGCGTTTGTAAGCATGTCTGCATATATAAATAGTAGTTCGGATACGTTAAGCAATATATAGCAATTCAGTATATCGCACACGTGTCGCACGTACGAGTGTGCACGAGTGTGTGTGCGTATCTCCGGCAGTCATCCACGTCGGGTAACCTATAACACCTGGGTGTGCGTACGCGTGAACTCCTGCCAGCAAGCCTTCACCACCACTCCACGTGATCGTCTCAAAGTTGCACCTAGCCTGGCACAAGCGTTGTTGTGTCGTGTGTAGGGTTTGTGTGTGTGTGCGCGCGTGTCCCTGTGTTTATCTAACCAACACCAATGACGAATATCTTAAGCTGTGCTGGGCCTCCCCGAGGTCGACTCGGCCTCAAAGTGATACGTGGTGCGATGTGTAAACATTGCCACTGGGGAGACAAAGGCGGCCGGGCGTGGTTCTGCTCACCCACCCCCTCGTGTGCCGTGCCGGCCTTCATATGTGCTCGCTAATAGCACTTGCCTCAACAGTCTGTTAAAGCCTATACGGGGGATCTTTGTCTTTATGAGTGTGTGTGTTTGAGTGTATGTGTACAGTATACATGGGAGCGATACGAACCCCGGCAACCTGAGTTCGAGTCCAGGCCACGGCTAACATCAGTAGCGAGAAATCACATCCACGAACCAGTCGCTTTGGCCTCCCTTGAATGGTCGGCAGCCTGAACATGAGTAACCGATGCGGCGAATAAAACACAATCTGCAGCAGCGGGGAGACAAAGGCGGTCGGGCGTCGTCGTGCTGTCCACGGCAGCACCCCCCCCCCCCCCCGTGCTTCGCTCCGACCTTATTACCACTCGATGCGCGCTCACAGCACTTGCCCTCACAGTTCGCCCGGCTTCACGGGGAACCTTTGTCTTTGTGTGCAGCGTCGTCTTCACGTGCTGCCCGCTCTACTTGGGGCCCCCACCACCCCACCGCCACCACCACCGCCCCCCCCTCCCCACCTTTCCACAACCACCGCCGCTCTCAGGCCAATCTATCGGGTGGCCCCCCGCGACTGGGCGCGTCGCGGGTCGGAGGCCGCGACCCCCTGGGGCCGCCCCCCTGGTCGCGCTCAAACTCTTCCTGTGCGCGTCGCAGTTCCCGTTCCTTGACTCCGCGCCGGCGACAGCAGAAGGCGGCGAGAGACGCGAACAGCAGCAGGCACAGCAGGGACAGCAGCAGGCACAGCACGAGCAGCGACGAGGGAGCTATGTGTGTCTGCTGAAGCAGCTGCTGCTCCTCGTGCTGCTGCTGCTGGACCACCTGCTGCAGATACTGCAGCGGCTGCCGGGGCTGTGACGCAGCATGCAAGCGGGAGAGAAGTCCCTCCTCGCTCGGCCAAATTCGATCCCGAGGTGGCGGCCAAGTGCTGACGGCTTCGGCCACGGTTTGGTTGACGGCCGAGTTGGTGGCGGCGGCGGTGGTGGTGGTTGTGGTGGTTGTTGTGGTGGTTGTTTCGAAGGTGGCAGCCTCCATCGTTGAGCTTTGGTGACGCTTTGGACTGTAGATGCTATGATGATGAGTTGTGATGCTGGGGGAAGAGACGGTGCCAACCACCCACCTGGCCAATCAGACACTACTACCAAACTTTACCCGAACCTCGACTAACGGTTACAATGACGATCTCGACTCGGATAACTAATCAGCCACTAGTACTAGCCCTAATAAACTAGCCAATAGGACTAGCCTTAATAAACTAGCCACTGGTACTAGCCCTAACAAACTAGCCAATAGGACTAGCCCTAATAAACTAGCCAATAGGACTAGCCCTAATAAACTAGCCACTGGTACTAGCCCTAACAAACTAGCCAATAGGACTAGCCCTAATAAACTAGCCAATAGGACTAGCCCTAATAAACTAGCCACTGGTACTAGCCCTAATAAACTAGCCACTCGTACTAGCCTGCACAAACTAGCCAATAGGACTAGCCCTAATAAACTAGCCACTAGGACTAGCCCCCGACCACTTATAAACTAGCCACTAGTACTAGCCCTAATAAACTAGCCAATATGACTAGCCCTAATAAACTAGCCACTCGTACTAGCCCCCTACCCCTTACTAACCAGCCAATAGCACTAGCCCCCCTAACACCCCTCACTCCACTGCCGGCCGCGACCACCAGCCGCCTCCCACCTCTGGCGCTCAGTGGCTACTTTTTCTTGGACGTGTGGCCAACGCGCAGATCCGCTCCGTGGTAAAAAAAACAAACAAACAAACTTGGGGTCTCAACGCGCCGCGCAGGTAGCTTCCGTGCGTTGTCGACGTCCCGCAGGAGCTCCTCGATCTCACCGTTACCACTGCAGGCGTGTGCGTGCTCTCGTCCACGTATTTTTATCCCCACGCTTGATGATCTTCCGGATGGGGAAATATCTCGCGCGTGCCGTGGCGATGTCTTGTCAGCGGTAGGGGTTGCTCCCGGAGGAGACTTGTCCCTCTCACCACCACCCCCAAGTTCTCCTCCTCTCCCCCCCACCACCACCACCACCACCCCGAGTGGTGGCTATCCTCGCAACACACGAGAAGGGGGGGGGGGTTGTGGGAGGGAGGGAGGCAGAGAGGCGACACCGACGTTACGTTTCACGTCTGCACAACAGCGGGGTGACGTCACACGGGGGTTAGGTGGGGTTGGGGGCGGGGGGGGGGCGGGGGGGCGGGGGGTGTAACTTTGCACCGAAAAAATATAATAATCGGTTGTCATCGATTATCATCGGCGATCGATTGAATAAGCTCGCAATAGACATCGGGGTGCACGGCATTTGGCCAAAAACGACGCAACATGGGGCGGGCGGGGGGGAGGAGAGGCCTTCATCCGACAGCAACATGTATGTTGTATGTATGTGTGTGATGGGGGTCACGTGACACCGGTCAGCCACTCGAGGTCGATGACACTCGCCACAATGATTTTCAGAGTTCAAAGTGGCGTTAGTTACGGGGGGTGCAGGCGGTGAAAATGCACCGGGTCCCAGCATGGGAAGAGGGGGCGGGGGGTATATATTTGACAGGGGTGAGCTCCCCCAGGGTTCAGTAGCTCATCACTGAGGCTCATAGAGCCAGGCTAAGGCTCCCCCAGGGTTCAGTAGCTCATCACTGAGGCTCATAGAGCCAGGCTGAGGCTCATAGAGCCAGGCTGAGGCTCATAGAGCCAGGCTAAGGCTCCCCTAGGGTTCAGTAGCTCATCACTGAGGCTCGTAGAGCCAGGCTAAGGCTCCCCCAGGGTTCAGTAGCTCATCACTGAGGCTTATAGAGCCATGCTAAGGCTCCCCCAGGGTTCAATAGCTCATCACTGAGGCTCATAGAGCCAGGCTAAGGCTCCCCTAGGGTTCAGTAGCTCATCACTGAGGCTCATAGAGCCAGGCTAAGGCTCCCCCAGGGTTCAGTAGCTCATCACTGAGGCTCATAGAGCCAGGCTGAGGCTCATAGAGCCAGGCTGAGGCTCATAGAGCCAGGCTAAGGCTCCCCTAGGGTTCAGTAGCTCATCACTGAGGCTCGTAGAGCCAGGCTAAGGCTCCCCCAGGGTTCAGTAGCTCATCACTGAGGCTTATAGAGCCATGCTAAGGCTCCCCCAGGGTTCAGTAGCTCATCACTGAGGCTCATAGAGCCAGGCTAAGGCTCCCCCAGGGTTCAGTAGCTCATCACTGAGGCTCGTAGAGCCAGGTTAAGGCTCCCCCAGGGTTCAGTAGCTCATCACTGAGGCTTATAGAGCCAGGCTAAGGCTCCCCTAGGGTTCAGTAGCTCATCACTGAGGCTCATAGAGCCAGGCTAAGGCTCCCCCAGGGTTCAGTAGCTCATCACTGAGGCTCATAGAGCCAGGCTAAGGCTCCCCCAGGGTTCAGTAGCTCATCATTGAGGCTCATAGAGCCAGGCTAAGGCTCCCCCAGGGTTCAGTAGCTCATCACTGAGGCTCATAGAGCCAAGCTAAGGCTCCCCCAGGGTTCAATAGCTCATCACTGAGGCTCATAGAGCCAGGCTAAGGCTCCCCTAGGGTTCAGTAGCTCATCACTGAGGCTCATAGAGCCAGGCTAAGGCTCCCCCAGGGTTCAGTAGCTCATCACTGAGGCTCATAGAGCCAGGCTGAGGCTCATAGAGCCAGGCTGAGGCTCATAGAGCCAGGCTAAGGCTCCCCTAGGGTTCAGTAGCTCATCACTGAGGCTCGTAGAGCCAGGCTAAGGCTCCCCCAGGGTTCAGTAGCTCATCACTGAGGCTTATAGAGCCATGCTAAGGCTCCCCCAGGGTTCAGTAGCTCATCACTGAGGCTCATAGAGCTAGGCTGAGGCTCATAGAGCCAGGCTAAGTCTCCCCTAGGGTTCAGTAGCTCATCACTGAGGCTCATAGAGCCAGGCTAAGGCTCCCCCAGGGTTCAGTAGCTCATCACTGAGGCTCATAGAGCCAGGCTGAGGCTTATAGAGCCATGCTAAGGCTCCCCCAGGGTTCAGTAGCTCATCACTGAGGCTCATAGAGCCAGGCTGAGGCTTATAGAGCCAGGCTAAGGCTCCCCCAGGGTTCAGTAGCTCATCACTGAGGCTCATAGAGCCAGGCTAAGGCTCCCCCAAGGGTTCAGTAGCTCATCACTGAGGCTCATAGAGCCAGGCTGAGGCTCATAGAGCCAGGCTGAGGCTCATAGAGCCAGGCCAAGGCTCCCCTAGGGTTCAGTAGCTCATCACTGAGGCTCGTAGAGCCAGGCTAAGGCTCCCCCAGGGTTCAGTAGCTCATCACTGAGGCTCATAGAGCCAGGCTAAGGCTCCCCCAGGGTTCAGTAGCTCATCACTGAGGCTCCTAGAGCCAGGCTGAGGCTCATAGAGCCAGGCTGAGGCTCATAGAGCCAGGCTAAGGCTCCCCCAGGGTTCAGTAGCTCATCACTGAGGCTCATAGAGCCAGGCTAAGGCTCCCCCAGGGTTCAGTAGCTCATCACTGAGGCTCATAGAGCCAGGCTGAGGCTCATAGAGCCAGGCTGAGGCTCATAGAGCCAGGCTAAGGCTCCCCTAGGGTTCAGTAGCTCATCACTGAGGCTCGTAGAGCCATGCTAAGGCTCCCCCAGGGTTCAGTAGCTCATCACTGAGGCTCATAGAGCTAGGCTGAGGCTCATTGAGCCAGGCTAAGGCTCCCCTAGGGTTCAGTAGCTCATCACTGAGGCTCATAGAGCCAGGCTAAGGCTCCCCCAGGGTTCAGTAGCTCATCACTGAGGCTCATAGAGCCAGGCTGAGGCTCATAGAGCCAGGCTGAGGCTCATAGAGTCAGGCTAAGGCTCCCCTAGGGTTCAGT
This sequence comes from Lampetra fluviatilis, assembly GCF_964198595.1. Lineage (NCBI taxonomy): Eukaryota > Metazoa > Chordata > Hyperoartia > Petromyzontiformes > Petromyzontidae > Lampetra > Lampetra fluviatilis. Next base: position 4,328,198 of record NC_136324.1, read on the forward strand.
AGCTCATCACTGAGGCTCGTAGAGCCAGGCTAAGGCTCCCCCAGGGTTCAGTAGCTCATCACTGAGGCTTATAGAGCCATGCTAAGGCTCCCCCAGGGTTCAGTAGCTCATCACTGAGGCTTATAGAGCCAGGCTAAGGCTCCCCCAGGGTTCAGTAGCTCATCACTGAGGCTCATAGAGCTAGGCTGAGGCTCACAGAGCCAGGCTAAGGCTCCCCTAGGGTTCAGTAGCTCATCACTGAGGCTCATAGAGCCAGGCTAAGGCTCCCCCAGGGTTCAGTAGCTCATCACTGAGGCTCATAGAGCCAGGCTAAGGCTCCCCCAGGGTTCAGTAGCTCATCACTGAGGCTCATAGAGCTAGGCTAAGGCTCCCCTAGGGTTCAGTAGCTCATCACTGAGGCTCATAGAGCCAGGCTAAGGCTCCCCCAGGGTTCAGTAGCTCATCACTGAGGCTCATAGAGCCAGGCTAAGGCTCCCCCAGGGTTCAGTAGCTCATCACTGAGGCTCATAGAGCCAGGCTAAGGCTCCCCTAGGGTTCAGTAGCTCATCACTGATGCTCATAGAGCCAGGCTAAGGCTCCCCTAGGGTTCAGTAGCTCATCACTGAGGCTCATAGAGCCAGGCTAAGGCTCCCCCAGGGGTTAGTAGCTCATCACTGAGGCTCATAGAGCTAGGCTAAGGCTCTCCCAGGGTTCAGTAGCTCATCACTGAGGCTCATAGAGCCAGGCTAAGGCTCCCCCAGGGGTTAGTAGCTCATCACTGAGGCTCATAGAGCTAGGCTAAGGCTCCCCCAGGGGTTAGTAGCTCATCACTGAGGCTCATAGAGCCAGGCTAAGTCTCCCCCAGGGTTCAGTAGCTCATCACTGAGGCTCATAGAGCCAGGCTATGGCTCCCCTAGGGTTCAGTAGCTCATCACTGAGGCTCATAGAGCCAGGCTAAGGCTCCCCTAGGGTTCAGTCGTCGGTGTTGTTCACTGTAAGGTATTAAGGAATTAAGGATTTGCATTCATTGAGCGTTTAAATGCCCCAGCATCTCAAAGCTCTCCGCAGCACAACCCGCTCTGTCGCGTGCGCAGGCAGCGCAACTGCACTCAATCGGAGCCAGGCGCCTTGGGGTCGAGGTAGAAAGGGACGGAGGGGGGGGGGGGGCGATTGGACGAGGAGGGGACTGGGGGGGGGAGGTGGTGGAGAGGCCCCTCAATTTAATTCCTTGCCAACCCTCCACACTCGTGCCCACTGATCGCATCGCCAATCGTCATCGCTCGTCGATTTGCCGTGAGTGTCCCGCGCGCTGCCACGAGGCGGCTAGCCCGTGCGGCCAGGTGGAGGAGGGGGGGGGGGGGCTAAAGGGAGGGGGGGCATTTAGGGAATGAAGGGCGCGTGTCACGAGTGGACAACATTTGTAATTCTAGATTTGAAGCTTTCGTGACTGCAAGGATTCATACTCATAGGTTTTTTTCGGTAAAGTCACGTAGGTAAAAAATAAATTAAAATTAATAAAAGTTTTTATTTTATTTTACTTTCTGCGTGGCTTTACCGAAAGAACCTAAGAAGATGATTCCTTGCAGTCACGAAAGCTTCAAATCTAGAATTAATAAAAGTAAAATAAAAAATAAAATCACGATGTTTCGGAGGCAACACAAGCTTCCGTTTTCAGGTGGAACCGTCACAGCAATATACAGCAATCCTGCTAAAAGCATTTGTAATCTACACTTAGCGCCGGCAGGAGTAGCAGCAGCAGCAGCAGCAGCCGCCACCTTCTGAATGCATTACTATCGGTGCCCGTGTGCGTGGTGGGGACAACCCGGCCTCAAATCTGTACCTGGCGCGGTGTGTAAAACATCGCCACTGGGTAGACAAAGGCGGCCTGGAGTGGTGTTGGCCCACACCCCCCCCCCCCCACTCCTTCTGTACCGTGCCGGCCTTCAAAGATGCTCGCCAATAGCACTTGAACCAAACGGTTCATTCAGACGCTGTCTTTCCGACAGCCCTGTTCTTCACCTGAGGACGGCTGCTTGCGTTGTGGCCGAAACGTCGTGAGAATTGTATTTTATTACGTTTTATTTTTATTATTTTATTATTTCCCTTCTACGTGACTTTACCGAAAGAACCAAGAAGATGAATCCCTGCAGTCACGAAAGCTTTAAATCGAAACCAAACGGTCTGTTAGGGCTATACGGGGGCCCTTTGTCTTTGTGGTGGGTGAGCGGTGGCGCAGTGGTTAGCTCGCTGCGCTACGATCCCAGGCAAAACCCGAGTTCGATTCCCGCTCAAGATCCAAACGCCAGTGACGAATATATCTGAACTGGTCCTGGCACGCCGCTCCTTCTAGGCAGACTCGTCCTTAAACTGGTACCCGGTGTTGTGTGCAAACACCAGCAATGGGGATACAAAGGCGGTCCGGCGTGGTTTTGAGCCACCACCACAATTGTCCGCACCAGAGTAGCTTGACCCATTGTTTTAACTGCCTCGCCAGAAGATCGGACCGGAGATTTCTGAAAAACTATTTTCTAATAATTACATTTGGCAGCATCCTTGCATGTGTGTGTGTGTGTTGTATTTGTCTTCATGGATGTTTGGGATAGATATGTATGTGTCGTTGTGTGTGTGTGTGCGAGTTCGATTCCCACTCACGACCAATAATATCGGCACATTTTAGGCGATCCCGGGCCCCTTCTGGGTCGACTCGGCCTTAAACGAGTACCCGATGCAGTGTGTAATTACGTGCACTGTAGAAACAAAGGCGGTCGGGCGTGGTATTGGCAACTCACCCGCCCGTGCGCCATGCCCAGGCCTTCCTTCATAGGGTGCTGGCAAACAGAACTTGCCCCGAAAGTCGGTTAAGGCGATTCAGGGCGGGCGGGGGTAGGATATTTGTCTTTGACGAGCCAATGAGAAGCGAACGTTACACAACCTGGAGCTGTCCAGCACAGTTCAGCACTGGTAACAGCAATGCCATATAAAGCACCATTGCAGCCTATCGTATAGCATACCAAACACTCCAAACAGCCTATATAATGAGGATGTAGCATAGCCTAACATAGTCAGCTGTGTGCTAAAGCATATATGATTAACCTCTTGGCACAGTTTACCACAGCCTCATGCTGTACAGCATTATCATAGCGTATAGCCCATCCTAGCGCAGCCTACTTGTACATACATGCACACACGCATGTACACACGTGTGTGTGTGTGTGTATGCATGCCTGTGTGCACGTGAATATTTTCGTGTATGTATGGGGAGCGGTAGTGGATGGGTTAGCGTGGACTGCGCTACGAAGCCGGCGTCCCGAGTTCGATTCCCGCTCACAGCCAATACCACTGACGGTTATATCAACCGGTCCTGGGTCTCCCCTAGGTCGACTCGGCCTCAAATGAGCACCTGGTGCGATGTGTAAAATATTGCCACTCGAGAGACGAAGGTGGCCGGGAGTGGTGCTGGCCATCCCCCCCCCCTCGTGTGCCATTCCGGCCTTCTTAGGTGCTCTCTAACAGCACTTGGCCTAACAGTCTGTGAAGACTATTGGGGGATCTTTGTCTTTGTACATCTGTATATGAGCATCGTGTGCCTTACATGTATCTGCATGTGCTTGCGAGAATATGCACGTGTGCATGTGCCATGGACAAAGGCAAAGGTCCAGCCCTGCGGGTGGTATTTGGTCTACTCTTCCATGCTTGGACGTGCGCACACTTTGCACGATCCATCATCGGCATATATCGGCACGGCACAAACTCGTCCCATTGTCTGTCTGCTGCGCTTTGAGAGCCCGACGTGTGAGCGCGTTAGCAGCAGCGCGTTGCATTGAGCGCGCATTAGCATGCGTAAGAGCCAGACGCATTACGGTAATTGACACGCCAGCAGGTATTAAACTTCACGCGCGTATATTTATACGAGGGCAATGACAAAAATCCCCCGTGTAGCCTCCAAGCACTTTGAGCGAACGCCATCCTATTTAGCCCGGCATGGCTCAGGAGGGGGTGGGTGGCCATAACAAATGCGCGGCCGTCTTTGTTTTCCCAGGACTGATATTTACACATCGCACCCAGGTACTAATTTAAGGCTGAATGGACCAAGAGGATGCTTCAGTACCCGGCACTCATTTTAATGGCATTATACTTGAGCGGGAATCGAACTCCATTACATTCACTACGGCTCCCTAGCACGCATACTACACACACACACGCATACGACACACACACGCATACTACACACACACACGCATACTACACACACGCATACTACACGCATGCACGCATACTACACACACGCACAGATATACACGAAGATAGACGCGTATTGCCACACACACACACACACACCTACGGACACACACACCTACAAAGACGACGATCCCCCGTATAGCCTTAACAGACTGTAGGGGCAAGTGCTGTTAGCGAGCACCTATGAAGGCCGGAACGGTACACGAGGGGGTGGGTGACAAGCACCACACCCGACCGCCTTTGTCTCCCAAGTGACGATGTTTACACACCGAACCAGGTACTCATTTGAGGCTGAGTCGACCTAGGGGAGGCCCGGGACCGGTTCAGATAATCGTCACTGGTGTTGGCCGTGAGCTGTAATCGAACCCGGGTCGCAGGGTGCATAGCGCAGCGCGCTAACCGCTACACCACCGCTCCCCCAACACATACATACGGGCACACAGTTACGGACACACACACACACGACCACACACGTTCAGATATGCACAAAAATACGTGACCACACACACACATACAAAAGGTCTTTTGTTAAGCCTCGTTATAGGCTGTGTGCAGAAGTGTTGAGCACATGTAAAGGCTGGTCTCATGCCGGGCTGTCTTTGTCTATCCCCAGCACTATAGTTGACACACCGCACCAGGTACTCATGTTAAGGTCCACCTAGGAGATGCCCAGGATGGGTTCGGATATTTTCATTAGTGATGTTGGCCGTGCGGGGGAATCGAACTCGGGGGGCCGGGTTCGTAGCGCACTGCGCTAAGCACTGCGCCACCGCTCATCAATCCATGCACACAAAGACAAAGATCCCCCCTATAGCCTGTAACGGACTGTTGTGGCAAGTGCTGTTAGCGAGCACCTTTGAATGCCGGCACGGCACACGAGGGGATGGGTGGCCAACACCACGCCCGGCCGCCTTTGTATCCCCCAGTGACGATGTTTTCGCACCGCACCAAGTACTCATTTCAGGCAGAGTCGACCTAGGGGAGGCTCAGTACCGGTTAAGATAACCATCACCGGTGTTGGCCGTGAGCGGGAATCGAACTCGGCCCGCCGGGTTCGTAGCGCAGCGTAGCGCTAACCGCTACACTACCGCTCCCCACGCCGACACACAGACACACATACCGACACACACCGACACACACAGACACACACACTGACACACAGACACACATGCCGACACACACAGACACACACACAGACACATACAGACACATATACCGACACACACCGACACACAGACCGACACACACACACAGACACACACAGACACACACAGACACACCGACACACACACCGACACACACACCGACACACAACCGACACACACACCGACACACACACCGACACACAGACACACACACACACACCGACACACACAGACACACACACCGACACACCGACACACACACAGACACACACAGACACACATACCGACACACACACCGACACACACAGACACACATACCGACACACACACCGACACACACACCGACACACACACAGACACACACAGACACACCGACACACACACCGACACACACACCGACACACAACCGACACACACAACCGACACACACACCGACACACACACCGACACACACACCGACACACAGACACACACACACACCGACACACACAGACACACACACCGACACACCGACACACACACAGACACACACAGACACACATACCGACACACACACCGACACACACAGACACACATACCGACACACACACCGACACACACACCGACACACACACCGACACACACACAGACACACACAGACACACATACCGACACACACACCGACACATACCGACACACACAGACACACACACCGACACACACACAGACACACACAGACACACCGACACACACACCGACACACACACCGACACACAACCGACACACACAACCGACACACACACCGACACACACACCGACACACACACCGACACACAGACACACACACACACCGACACACACAGACACACACACCGACACACCGACACACACACAGACACACACAGACACACATACCGACACACACACCGACACACACAGACACACATACCGACACACACACCGACACACACACCGACACACACACAGACACACACAGACACACATACCGACACACACACCGACACATACCGACACACACAGACACACATACGAACACGCGCGCGGCCAACCCAATCTTACCTTGTCAATCGTCGCGGTTTCTCAGTTCGCCTTCTTCATCTCACGCCATCGCTCTGCGCGATTCGCAGCGTGAGCCTCGGACCCCCCCTCCCCCTCCCCTCCTTCCCCGTCAACTCGGCGAGGTGACCCACGACCCCGCGAGGTCGAGACTCGATGAAGACCTCGGCTGACCCGTGCAGGACACGACCCCTGTGTGTGTGTCCGGCTTATGCGCGAACTCACAAGGGGGGGGGGTGAGAGGGCTGCTCTGGGGATGTCCGCGTTACGGTTGCGATCCTGGATAAGAGGTCGTGGGGAGTTGGGCGTGGGGGGGGGGGGGTACTCTCTTAAGGTTTGCTGTCTGGTGGATACGGGATAGGGGTTCTGCCTGAAGGTACGGAGAGCCGCATGCGGACCCCACTGATCGATGTGCCCTGCGGAAATAGTCTCAGCGACGGTCCCAGCTGCAGCGATAGTGGCAGCGGCAGCCGTGGCCTCGGAAGGAGCAGCAATACTCTCTAGCGGAGGGAGTGGCGCTCACAATCACCTACTCTGCTCTCTCTCTCTCGCTCCCTCCCCTCTTCTTCCTCCACTCTCTCCCCCGTCCCTCCGCGCTCTCCACCCTCCCTCCCTCCACTCTCCCTCGCTCTACTCTCTCCATCCCTCCCACCCCGCGTCTTCCTCCTCTTTTCTCTGTCCCCTCCCCCCCTGCAATCCTTTACCCTCCTCTGCAACATCCCCCACCCTTCCATTTGGCCACCGTCACCCCGCCGTCACCCCCCCTCCCTCCAATTCATCCCCCACCCCCTATACTCCTCTCCCTCCGCCACCCTCTACCTCCCCCACCCTCAACCTCCCCCCACCCCCTTCCTCCCCCCACCCCGTTCCTCCCCCCACCCCCTTCCTCCCCCCACCCCCTTCCTCCCCCCACCCCCTTCCTCCCCCCACCCCCTTCCTCCCCCCTCCCCCAACCTCCTCCCCCCACCTCCTCGGCAACTCCAGTCCCCAATCTCGATGTGGGATGACGTCAGGGCTGACGCCGGCGCGAGAGTAATGCACTCCGAACGTCGCGATGCGATGCGTGCGCTGGGGATGCAGCAGCAGCAGTAGCAGCAGCAGTAGCAGCAGCGGCATCAGCAGTGGCAGTAGCAGCATCAGCAGTGGCAGTATTAGTAGCAGCAGCAGCGGCAGCGGCATCAGTAGCGGCAGCGGCATCAGTAGCGGCAGTAGCATCAGTGGCAGTAGCAGCAGTAGCAGCAGCAGCAGTGACAGCAGCAGTAGCAGCAGCAGCGGCATCCGTAGCATCAGTAGCAGCAGCAGCAGCATCAGTAGCGGCAGCAGCAATAGCAGCAGCAGTAGTAGCAGCAACAGCGGCACCAGTAGCGGCAGCAGCAGAAGGAAAGATCGCGGCGATTTGTCGATTACGATCCACATGAGGGCCCGAACCATGCATGCACGCGGAGGATGGTGTCTGTGTGCGATAACTGATTATCTGCATCATTTCAATCAGCACCAGCCATGTTTTATCCACTGGTGGATGACGCCCGCCAACCGCCCCCCCCCCCCACCTCCCCAAGCTGTCGCCATCTCTCACGATGCTGCGATGTCTGATCCGCGTGAGCACACGAGCTGATTTCACGGCTCCCATCTCCCCCACGTTGGACATTCACCTCCTCCTCCGCCGACGCCGTCAGCGCGGTGCAGACGCGGTCACAATTCGGGGTTAAATGGACACTGGGAAGGGGTCCGAGAGGGACTGGTTCCATGGCAGGATTAGTGTAGAGTTGGCGGCGGTGGCGGCCTGGGCTTCTTGGAGAGGCCCTTCATCTAGCAGTGGATTGACCATGGCTGATGATGAATGGAATAAATGGGTGAGCGGCTCTATGAACGAGTCGAACGAAGTGTAATCCATTGTTGAATCGAATTTATGACGACTCGTCAAATCGTCCCGGCTTGCCAATCGTCAATAATGTATTTTACATTTACATGAATATTACATTGCAATGGTGTGTTCTACGAATGAGTACCAGACACTCATTAATTGCAATGGTCAAACATGCCAACGCAGGACGCTTCTGAAAACGAGTCTCGAGGTCTCATCGAGGTGTTCCTGTCGTGGAGCGGTGGCGCAGTGATTAGCAAACAGCCCAGAGACCTGGCGCAGAACATTCATTAATTGGGTCGTTGTGGACAATTCTACGTTTACTAAAATAGATGGCGCAGCCAACCACGTGTCCGTTTTTCCACGGGGAAAATAGAAAGTGCTTCCCATACAAATCATCAGCCGCACGGCCTCTTGGGAGAGCGTGATTTCATTAGTATTGATTCAGTACAAGCGAACACTCTGGTTTCGACACGCGGGGTCTCATCAGCGGCAGAGTCAGGCTCGCTTCAATCGATGCTGGAGATCTGTCAGGATGTCACAGGCAAGGGAACCCTCTCTTGAAGCCATCGGCTCCGGTCCGACGCAAAATCTACAGAATACGAAACTCAACTCGCTCGCACGTGCTCCAACTGCTGCGCCGGAAGGTGGAGGGTGAGGAATGGGATGGTGAGGAGTGATGAGTGGGAGGGTGAGAAGTGGGAGGGTGATGAGTGGGAGGGTAAGGAGTGGGAGGGTGAGGAGGGTGATGAGTGGGAGGGTGAAGAGTGGGAGGGTGAGGAGTGGGAGGGTGATGAGTGGGAGGGTGATGAGTGGGAGGGTGATGAGTGGGAGGGTGATGAGTGGGAGGGTGAGGAGTGGGAGGGTGAGGAGTGGGAGGGTGAGGAGTGGGAGGGTGAGAGAGGGTGATGAGTGGGAGGGTGAGGAGTGGGAGGGTGAGAGAGGGTGATGAGTGGGAGGGTGAGGAGTGGAAGGGTGAGGAGTGGGATGGTGAGGAATGGGAGGGTGAGGAGTGGGAGGGTGAGGAGTGGGAGGGTGATGAGTGGGAGGGTGATGAGTGGGAGGGTGATGAGTGGGAGGGTGATGAGTGGGAGGGTGATGAGTGGGAGGGTGATGAGTGGGAGGGTGATGAGTGGGAGGGTGATGAGTGGGAGGGTGAGGAGTGGGAGGGTGAGGAGTGGGAGGGTGAGGAGTGGGAGGGTGAGGAGTGGAAGGGTGAGGAGTGGGATGGTGAGGAATGGGAGGGTGAGGAGTGGGAGGGGGGATGATGCAGAGGAGTGGGAGGAGAGGGATGAGGGGGACAAAGGAGGAATGAGGCGGGGCGTGTTTCATCAGTGAGAATGCGGAGGCCCGCGTGCAGATCCGTCTCTAATCCGCCCTCGCAGTTTCTTCATCGGATTTTCGAGGAGAGCGCTGAGACTCGCCGTGAGATGCGCCGCCTCATTATAACCAACGGCGAGGAGCAAACACGAAATAATAAAATAACTCGAGCCGCCACGGCGAACACCGCGCACACGTGCACACAGCCACTTCGCGTCGTCTCTCCCCACCCCACCCACCCACCTAACACCCACCCACCCAACACCCACCCACCCACCCAACACCCACCCACCCATCACCCCACCCATCACCCCACCCATCACCCCACCATCACCCATCACCCACCCCACTCATCACCCACCCCACCCCACCCATCACCCACCCATCACCCACCAACTCACCCACCCATCACCCACCAACTCACCCACCCACCCATCACCCACCCACCCCACCCACCCATCACCCACCCACCCACCCCACCCACCCAACACCCACCCACCCACCCAACACCCACCCATCACCCAACACCCACCCATCACCCCACCCACCCACCCAACACCCACCCATCACCCCACCCACCCACCCATCACCCCACCCACCCACCCACCCATCACCCCACCCACCCACCCACCCATCACCCCACCCACCCACCCATCACCCCACCCACCCACCCATCACCCCACCCACCCACCCATCACCCCACCCACCCATCACCCCACCCATCACCCCACCCATCACCCCACCATCACCCATCACCCACCCACCCCACCCATCACCCACCCACCCCACCCATCACCCACCCACCCCACCCATCACCCACCCACCCCACTCATCACCCACCCCACCCCACCCATCACCCACCCCACCCCACCCATCACCCACCCCACCCCACCCATCACCCACCACACCCCACCCATCACCCACCAACTCACCACCCACCCATCACCCACCCACCCATCACCCACCCACCCCACCCACCCATCACCCACCCACCCACCCCACCCACCCATCACCCACCCACCCCACCCACCCCACCCATCACCCACCCACCACCCACCCCACCCATCACCCACCCCACCCATCACCCACCCACCACCCACCTACTCAGCACCCACCCCACTCATCACCCATCCACCCCACCCATCACCCACCCCACCCACCCATCACCCACCCCACCCATCACCCACCCCACCCATCACCCACGCACCCCACCCACCCCACCCATCATCCACCCACCCCACCCATCACCCACCCATCACCCACCCCACCCATCACCCACCCACCCCACTCATCACCCACCCACCCCACCCATCACCCACCCACCCACCACCCACCTACTCACCACCCACCCGAACTCTTTCCTAACAACAAACACCGCGCTCGATTCAAAATCACACGCGGCACATTGATTGCCTGATACGGTACCCACTTGCGTTGGCAGTAACGGGCGACGTTTCGGGGCAACGGCCTTTCTTCACAGCCAATGTGCAATGGAGAATGGCCGTAAATTAGTGCTTAAAAAGCCCATAGCCTGAAACGTCGCCTATTATACTTCATTTTATCCTTCTAAGGCCACATTTACACAGTGGCGTTATTAATGAATGCTAGTTGTTGTTGATGCCAGAATCTGGTTGTTGCTGGACTATCGACGTTTTGGACCAACCCCTTCCTCAGCTCGCAGCACTGTGGCCGTCATCAGCGCCTCGTCTCATCCGAAACAATTGCGGGGATTTCTTTGGATCCACGCTACAATCCACCTCGCCCCTAAGTCTGTGGGTCCTGTGTAAGTCTGCGGGCCCTGTGATGATAGTCTGTGGGTCCTGTGATATTATGTGGGTCCTGTGATAGTCTGTGGGTCCTGTGGTGATTGTCTGTGGGTCCTGTGTAAGTCTCTGGGCCCTGTGATGATAGTCTGTGGGTCCTGTGTAAGTCTGCGGGCCCTGTGATGATAGTCTGTGGGTCCTGTGATATTCTGTGGGTCCTGTGATAGTCTGTGGGTCCTGTGGTGATTGTCTGTGGGTCCTGTGTAAGTCTGTGGGCCCTGTGGTGATAGTCTGTGGGTCCTGTGTAAGTCTGCGGGCCCTGTGATGATAGTCTGTGGGTCCTGTGATATTCTGTGGGTCCTGTGATAGTCTGTGGGTCCTGTGGTGATTGTCTGTGGGTCCTGTGTAAGTCTGCGGGCCCTGTGATGATAGTCTGTGGGTCCTGTGATATTCTGTGGGTCCTGTGATAGTCTATGGGTCCTGTGGTGATTGTCTGTGGGTCCTGTGTAAGTCTGTGGGCCCTGTGGTGATAGTCTGTGGGTCCTGTGTAAGTCTGCGGGCCCTGTGATGATAGTCTGTGGGTCCTGTGATATTCTGTGGGTCCTGTGATAGTCTGTGGGTCCTGTGGTGATTGTCTGTGGGTCCTGTGTAAGTCTGTGGGCCCTGTGTTAGTCTGTGGGCCCTGTGGTGATAGTCTGTGGGACCTGTTTGAAAAATAACAATAGGTTTTACCCTTTCTGCAATAAAACAGGTGTTAAGATGTTTAAACACTAAATGGATACCTTTGTCAAGGAATCATGTCTGCATTAACCACATACGTGTGGTGAACATGCAAACAAAAACACGCTCTAATAAATATACGCATTGTTTTTTAAACCGATCGGCCTACACCAGAGAGCCTTCTATTGGGCCTCGCCTCACCAGCGTCAAACCAGAGAACGCCGCAAGGCGAACCGTACAAAGACAATGCATGTATCGGCGCATTTATATATCGGGGCAAGCAGCTATATACTTGGTGTTTGAACATCTTAACACCCGTTTATTTTTTTTTATACTTTTCTGGCAAAACACATTCCTGCGGAGGGAGCTGGTAGGAACGTTGGGTTGCTCGGTCAATGGCCAGGGTCAACGGCGGCCTGGTGTATTTCGCAAATATGCCCGACTGTGAGGGCGGGCAAAAGCCGGCGTGAGTAGGTTAAAGGTTGAGTTTAATAAGGGCACCACGGGGTGACCAGACCCTCCCCACCCAGCCCCACCCTCCCCACCCAGCCCCACCCAGCCCCACCCTCCCCACCCAGCCCCACCCTCCCCACCCTCCCCCACCCAGCCCCACCCAGCCCCACCCTCCCCACCCAGCCCCACCCCACCCTCCCCACCCAGCCCCACCCCACCCTCCCCACCCAGCCCCACCCCACCCTCCCCACCCAGCCCCACCCCACCCTCCCCACCCAGCCCCACCCCACCCTCCCCACCCAGCCCCACCCCACCCTCCCCACCCAGCCCCACCCCACCCTCCCCACCCAGCCCCACCCTCCCCACCCAGCTCCTCCCCACCCTCCCCACCCTCCCCACCCAGCTCCTCCCCACCCAGCTCCTCCCCACCCTCCCCTCCCCATCCAGCATCTCCCCACCCAGCCCTACCCTCCCCACCCTCCCCACCCAGCCCCACCCTCCCCTCCCCACCCAGCCCCTCCCCACCCTCCCCACCCAGCCCCTCCCCACCCTCCCCACCCAGCCCCTCCCCACCCAGCCCCTCCCCACCCAGCCCCTCCCCACCCAGCCCCTCGCTCCCCACCCAACCCCTCGCTCCCCACCCAACCCCTCGCTCCCCACCCAACCCCTCCCTGCACGACGGACGGACGGACACAATAATCCCCTGTAGGCTGGTATAACCAGGAGGTTCCTACCAGTAAAAGGTCCCATGATATGGGTCCTGTGTTAGTCTACGGATCAAGTCGGTACTATGTTGGTCTTATTTTGCCGGGTTTGTTGAGCAACGTGCTATCCATGTGCGAGTACGTCGATGGCTCTGTGGTAGTCTGTGGTAGTCTGTGGTTGTATGTTATAGTCTAAGGGCGCTATGTTAGTGTGTGGATCACCCGACTCCGTGGACGCGAGTCATATTTCAACTAAATAAGGCCATCTGGATAAAACGTCATGCGTTTTTTTTCCGCTCGTATGCGAGGGAAAAATAATTCCCAGTTTTAATTATTTTACTCACATTGTGCACGATCAATAGAGCAGAACCAATTTAACTCAGGTGCGTGTGTGTGGTGCGAGTCGTGTGTGTGTGTGCGTGAGTCGAATGAGTGTGTGTGCGTGAGTCGAGTGTGTGCGTGAGTCGAGTGTGTGTGTGCGTGAGTCGTGTGTGTGTGCGTGAGTCGTGTGTGAGTGTGTGTGTGAGTCGTGTGAGTCGAGTGTGTGTGTGTGAGTCGTGTGTGTGTGTAAGTCGTGTGTGTGCGTGAGTCGAGTGTGTGTGTGTGCGTGAGTCGAGTGTGTGTGTGTCGTGTGTGTGTCGTGTGTGTGTGTGCGTGAGTCGTGTGTGTGTGTGTGTGTGCGTGAGTCGAGTGTGTGTGTGTGCGTGAGTCGAGTGTGTGTGTGTGCGTGAGTCGAGTGTGTGTGTGTGCGTGAGTCGTGCGAGTGTGTGTGTAAGTCGTGTGTGTGTGAGTCGTGTGTGTGTGTGTGAGTCGTGTGTGTGTGTGTCGTGTGTGTGTGTGTGCGTGAGTCGAGTGTGTGTGTGCGTGAGTCGAGTGTGTGTGTGTGCGTGAGTCGAGTGTGTGTGTGTGCGTGAGTCGTGTGAGTGTGTGTGTAAGTCGTGTGTGTGTGAGTCGTGTGTGTGTGTGTGTGAGTCGTGTGTGTGTGCGTGAGTCGAGTGTGTGTGTGTGCGTGAGTCGAGTGTGTGTGTGCGTGAGTTGTGTGTGTGTGTGTGTGCGTGAGTCGTGTATGTGCGTGAGTCGAGTGTTTGTGCGTGTGTGTGTGTAGTGCGAGTCGTGTGTGTGTGTCGTGCGTGAGTCGTGTGTGTGTGTGCGTGAGTCGAGTGTGTGCGTGTGTCGTGTGTGTGTGTGGTGCGCGAGTGGTGTGTGTGTGGTGCGCGAGTGGTGTGTGTGTGTGCGTAAGTCGAGTGTGTGTGTGTGGTGCGCGAGTGGTGTGTGTGTGTGCGTGCGTGAGTCGAGTGTGTGTGTGCGGCGTATGTGCGTACGTGTGGACCGGAGCGGTGGCGAATTGGTTAGCGCGCTGCACTACAAACCCGGCAACCCGAGTTCGATCCCCCAGCTCATTATGAAAATCACCGTCGTGGCCACCCAGCTTGGCCACCTTCCGAACTCACTTCATAACGCATCCAATTAAGCAATTAAGTAATTAAGTCTGTGGGAGAGGGGGGCTTGGGGGTGGGGTGAGAGAGATGGAGGGGCCGATGTGACCAGATTTCCCTAAGTGAGCGGAGGCACGAAAATTTGTCAGATTCTGTCCAATTAGGGTCATTAGCGGAGGAAGGATCGCCAGGGCCTGTGCCGTACGCCGTGCTGCTCCACGTGCTCATTAACTCCGGTGTCAATCAATCCATCAATCGATTTAATTGCCTTCGCTTGACTTAAGTGAAATAACGCTTGGATTGTTACGCCTTTTAACGTGTGTTTCCAGAACTCACTGATTGTCAACCCCTTTACCGCAGCCTTGCGGTAAAGGTTTGATGAATCAGAGCGAGTTGTTACTTACGTTTTCGGTGAATTTACCTTCTAGAAGAGCAGGAGGGGGGAGCAGGAGGGGGGGGGGAGCAGGAGGGGGGGGGGGAGCAGGAGGGGGGGGGGGGGAGCAGGAGGGGGATGAGTGGGTCGGCGGGGGTGGGAGTGCAAGCGCAGAGATGGGGACGTTTCCTATTTCGCGGGCCCCCCACTCTCTTATCGCATAGCGCGCGTAATTAATTAATGAGCCTTTACTAATTAGACAATTACTCGCCTGCAAACGGAGTCGTTCTAATAATAGCGATGTAGAGAGAGAGAGAGAGCGTTTTACACCGCGTAATGAACTCGGCGGAATTTTAAAATAACCAAAAAAAAATCCGCACCGACGAATGTACCTCGCCCTGGGTCCACAGCAAGATACGGTTCAACGCGCACGATCGATAAGCAGCTGTTGGGCATGGGTAGTCCTCGGATGGGCGAGCAATGGTTCATCAGGGTGCAGGTGCTATAGGCTTGCTACCGCTGTGGGATACGATTTCCTCCACACCCCCCCAAGTTTGCCTTCACTGAGCAGCAAGGTGAAGTATGGTGAAGACAACCCCCTCGTGACTTACACGTCATGGTGGTGGGGGTGGGGGGGGACCTTGTGACGTGGTTGTCTGGGCGGGACCACGTGCATGTGGAATGGTCGCTGTTGCTCTGCATCCACATCAGCAGCCGTACGAAAGAATACGATGAAGATGCAGAAGATGCAGCAGGTGCAGTATATGCAGAAGACGGTGAAGGTGCAGAATATGCAGAATATGCAGAAGATGCAGCAAATGCAGCAGATTCAGAAGAACAGGCAGGTGGAGAAGGTGCAGAAGATGAATACGCAAAAGAAGAAGATGCAAAAGAAGAATCTGCAGCAGAAGACGCAGAAGGGAGACGTTAATCCAGCAGTGGACTGACAAAAGGGTTGTAGGTGTTATTGAGTATTTTATTGTTATTAATCTTGTTCACTAAGGAAGGCCTCACCCGAGTCTCACGACTATCTTTTAGGAGGGTCCTGCCACGTTTTCGCCGTAGGGGGCGATGTTGCCGCTGCTGTTCTGGGTACGTCTGCACCCGAAGGAAACCCATGCAGAACAGGAGGAGATCATACAAACTCCACTCACTCACTCTGCAGAACAGGGGGAGATCATACAAACTTCACTCACTCTGCAGAATAAGGGGAGCTCATACAAACTACAATCACTCACTCTGCAGAACAGGGGAGATCATACAAACTCCACTCACTCTGCAGAACAAGGGGAGATCATACAAACTACAATCACTCACTCTGTAGAACAGGGGAGATCATACAAACTCCACTCACTCTGCAGAACAGGGGGTGATCATACAGACTCCACTCACTCACTCTGCAGAACAGGGGGAGATCATACAAATTCCACTTGCTCACTCTGTAGAACAGGGGGAGATCATACAAACTCCACTCACTCACTCTGTAGACCAGGGGGAGATCATACAAACTCCACTCACTCACTCTGTAGAACAAGGGGAGAACATACAAACTCCACTCACTCTGCAGAACAGGGGGAGATCATACAAACTCCACTCACTCTGCAGAACAGGGGGTGATCATACAGACTCCACTCACTCACTCTGCAGAACAGGGGGAGATCATACAAATTCCACTTGCTCACTCTGTAGAACAGGGGGAGATCATACAAACTCCACTCACTCACTCTGTAGACCAGGGGGAGATCATACAAACTCCACTCACTCACTCTGTAGAACAAGGGGAGAACATACAAACTCCACTCACTCTGCAGAACAGGGGGAGATCATACAGACTCCACTCACTCACTCTGCAGAACAGTGGGAGATCATACAAACTCCACTCCACTCACTCTGTAGAACAGGGGGAGATCCTACAAACTCCACTCCACTCACTCTGCAGAACAGGGGGAGATCATACAAACTCCACTCACTCTGTAGAACAGGGAGAGAACAATCAGAACATGCAAACTCCACGCAGAAAGGCGCCCAAGTCGGGACTCAAACCTCGACTTTTATTGCCACGAGGTGCGCAGTGTCAGCACTGCGCCACTCTGCCGCCCAATGTTTGTGCAAAACACAGGCGCCCTTCCGCGATGAACATTTAACATTGCTGGTGTGTGATAGATGGTGTTGCCCTATGGAAGGGATAGATAGCCAGAATGGAATTTGCTTCTCCGGAACGAGGACGATATTACTTTATTCTCGGTATGCTTGGATGCGCACGTTTACGTGTGCGTAAACATAGTCGTGGGGAGACAAAGGCGGCCGGGCGTGGTACCGACCACTCACTCTCTCTTGTGCCGTGCCGGCCATTCATCGGTGCTCGCTAACGGCACTTGCCCCAACAGTCTGCTGAGGCTATACGCGGGAGCTTCTTTGTATTTTGCGTATCCCCACGTGTAACCGCATTTCTGCATAACGCGACGTCATCCGTGGAGATGGATCTTTGGGCTGCGCATCAATCAGAGGCGCAGCTTGGCGTCACGTATTGACCCACCGCGTCGCCCTTATCAGACCCAGCCTCTCCTCTCTCCCCCTTCCATCCCCTCGCCTCTCTCTCCCTCTCTCTTTCTTCTCTCTCGCGGCTCGCTCGCTGGAATGCGCAATCGAGCAACATCATTAACAACGCCTTCGCTCCATTCCCTCCCTCCACTCCTTCACTCACTCTCCCCGTCTCCTACCTCACGTCCTCCTCTTACTCACTCCCTCCCGAACTTCTCTCCCGACCCTCCTTCCCCCCACTCGCTCCCTCGCTCCACTCGCTCCACTCCCTCCACTCCCTACTCCGTCAACTCCCTCCACATTGCCGTGCACGACAGAGACAAAAGACCCCTCCCAACGTAGCCTCTACAGGACTTTTGGGGCAAGCGCTTGGCCAAAACAATGCAGCAAATCTCTTGTACTGGTAGGAACCTCTCCTGGTTACACCAGCCCACAGGGGATTATTGTGTCCGTCCGTCGTGCAGGGAGGGGCTGGGTGGGGAGGGTGGGGTGGGGCTGGGTGGGGAGGGTGGGGAGGGGCTGGGTGGGGAGGGTGAGGAGAGGCTGGGTGGGGAGGGTGGGGAGAGGCTGGGTGGGGAGGGTGGGGAGGGGCTGGGTGGGGAGGGTGGGGAGGGGCTGGGTGGGGAGGGTGAGGAGGGGCTGGGTGGGGAGGATGGGGCTGATTGGGTTGTGGGAGGGGTGGGGCTGGGTGGGGAGGGGCTGGTCACCCCGTGGTGCCCTTATAAAACTCAACGTTTAACCTACTCACGCCGGCTTGTGCCCGCCCTCACAGTCGGGCATATCTGCGGAATACACCACGCCGCCGTTGACCCTGGCCATTGACCGAGCAACCCAACGTTCCTACCAGCTCCCGCCGCAGGACAATGTGTAAGGGGGGGGGGGAGGTCTTGCCACTTTGGGGAGTCAAGGGACGACATCGCGGGGCGCTCGGTTAGAGCAGCACGAGCCTCTCCGCTGTGATCCGCGGCGTGAATACCGGTGAACGTTGTTAAACGTAAGGGTTTGACGTGCCTCTTGCGAGTCGTTATGCAGAATATGTGCATTAAGCGGTAGATAGCCGTGTCCCTTAAATTAGCACGAAACAAAACTTGTAATTTCACGAGTTAGAAGTTTACATGTACATTTTTTTAACCCAACTAGCCCCCTCCCCTCCCCTCCCCATGCCTGGTTCGTCACGCGTTCTAACATGCGTTTGTAATAATCGGTATTGGATAGGAATCATAATTCAAAATGTTTTAATTAATAATTTTAATGTCGAGAATAATTAAATGGTTTATCTAGGAGAGCCACGCCGAGCCCCGATGGCGTTTGTTTTCAGGAGGGCTTTTTGCGAAATTGGGATTTTACGTCGAGATGTGTTCAGCCAATTACTGAGTGTTAACAATTCTTCATAGCCTCGCCCCCAGCGGTCGCCAGCTCGCAGCTCTTCAAGGACTGCTTCGTGACGTCATTTAGTAAGGACCCACCGTCTCGGAATTCACCACAATGCACTGCGGCTCTTGAAATATAGAGTTTTTTTTTTTACTGAATTCGGAATTTGTTTTGTGTTGTTTGGTTTCGGACCCCTGGCCTTACCCCCCCCCCCCCTCCAACCTCATCTTACTCCACTCCCCTCCACGCTCTACCCTACCTCTCCCCTCTCATCTCACTCTACTCCCCTCCACGCACTTTCCTACCTCTCCCCTCTCATCTCACTCTACTCCCCTCCACGCACTTTCCTACCTCTCCCCTCTCATCTCACTCTACTCCCCTCCACGCACTCTCCTACCTCTCCCCTCTCATCTCACTCTACTCCCCTCCACGCACTCTCCTACCTCTCCCCTCTCATCTCACTCTACTCCCCTCCATGAACTTTCCTACCTCTCCCCTCTCATATCACTCTACTCCCCTCCACGCTCTCTCCTACCTCTCCCCTCTCATCCCCTACCTCTCCCTTCTCATCTCACTCTACTCCCCTCAACGCACTTTCCTACCTCTCCCCTCTCATCTCACTCTACTCCCCTCAACGCACTTTCCTACCTCTCCCCTCTCATCTCACTCTACTCCCCTCCACGCACTCTCCTACCTCTCCCTTCTCATCTCACTCTACTCCCCTCCACGCTCTCTCCTACCTCTCCCCTCTCATCCCCTACCTCTCCCTTCTCATCTCACTCTACTCCCCTCAACGCACTTTCCTACCTCTCCCCTCTCATCTCACTCTACTCCCCTCCACGCACTCTCCTACCTCTCCTCTCTCATCTCACTCTACTCTTCACCACGTATGTCTCCTCTCTCTATTGCAGCGATCGAGGCCTCTTACTTCCTACAAAGCCGCCCACAGTCGCCAACCTTCCTTCCAAGGGAGAAGGTCGCTCCTTCTCGGCTTCTGCTCCTAATGTCTGGAATTCTCGTCCTCTTGAGCTTCAAACTTGGGACTGCCTGTTTTGTGCATTTGGCTCATCCCCCCCTCCACTCCTCGGAAGCGTCTGCGATAGGAATATGAAGTGTGTGCTTATTTTACTATGCGCGAGACGACACCGCAAGTACGCGAGGGAGCAACGCTCTATTACCCGTACAGAAGGAGCAGATGGAGATTTTTCCGCACTTTGCTACTACCTCTCAAGCTAGGGAACTGGAACCACATCGACGTCCCACGAGACGGGGGGTGGGGGTAGCGTCTGAGTGTGAGCCACCAACTCTCGCTGCTTCCTCCACAGTGCGCGATTACAGCTGCCACGTGCTCGGCGAGAATAAATCCCTAAATAGCAACCCGACTCTCCACTCAAGTTTCATTAATCTCGGATCGTCCCTCTGAATGTTGTCCTGCCCCCCCCCACACACACACACACATTACATACAGACGGACACTGCGAATCCACGACCACTTTTTAACCTTGGCAGAGGCGCGGTAATTGACAATGAATTGACCAAACTTCCCAATGCAGGAACCCAGCTGTAACTTGTATGCAAATTCCCATTGGAGGGCAGATGTGCTCCTATTAGGCCTGGCCTTGGTTGTGGAGCGCCGGTCCTGGTGGAAGGAATGGTGATAATGATTATAGCACAGCTGTTTGTTAAGTCGCATGCTCATGCATGGGTAGGGCTTGAAACATTTCAGCCGGAGCTATACGGGGCTGTGCTCAAATGAGTACCTGGTGAAATTTGTAAACATCGCCACCGGGGGAGACAAAGGCGGTCGGGCGTGGTGCTGGCCACCCACCCCCTCGTGCGCCGTGCCGGCCTTCATAGGTGCTCGCTAACGGCACTTGCCCCAACAGTCTGCGGAGGCTATACGGGGGACCTTTGTCTTTGTGTGTGGGGAACGGTAGTGTAGTGGGCAGTGCGCTTCGGCATGAACTCGGCGACGGCCAACAGCAGTGTTCAACCGGTTCTGGGCCTCCCCTAGGTCGACTCAGCCTCAAATGAGTACCTGGTGCGATGGAGCTATACGAGAGGGGGGGGGGGGGTTGCGGGTGGGGTGAGACCCGGCCCATAAACTTTAATTACCGTCAATTGAGCCGCACGGATGGTGGCATCCAAGGTTTGCCCCCCCCCCATCCTCCAATGCCCCTTCCCCCCCATCCCCATAGGCTCCCCCCTCACCTCCTCATCAACCCGACACCGCTCCCTGCCTGTGCTGGCGCGGTGGAGCGTGGCGCAGCCTCGAAGCTAAATTACACCTCGAGACGCCGGAGGGTTAATTCGAGTCGAGAGATTGAGAGATGACTTTTACCCACTCCCCCTCCGTGCGCTGTGAAGAAGGGCACGTTGACCGAAACGTCGTATATTCATGCACAGTGCTTTATCGTTTTAGGCCACACGGTGTTATTGACTTGGATTTGTTGTTGTAATTTTCGCACTGCGCTAACCACTGCGCCACCGCTCGAATCCGCCCCCTCTCCTCCCCGTATAGCATGTTCACCCAAAAATCTGAATATTAATTTAAAAACGCATTGCTAACGGATGCTCATGAACACACATACACTGATGAAGATCACCCGTATAGGGGCAAGTTATACAAAGCAAGCACCCATTTAGGCAACTCACATGATAGATAGAAAGTCGCGCCATCAAAGGCAAAAATCCCCCGTATAGCCTTCACAGACCTGTCGGTACAAGTGCTGTTAGCGAGCACCTATGAAGGCCGACACGGCACACCAAGGAGCTGATGTGTCCAATAGCACACCCGAATACCTCTGTCACCCGAGTGTTGAAATTACAACCGCACTCGGTACGAGATTTTCAGTCGGAATCGTACCTAGAGGAGGCCCATGTCCACTTGATGTTACTGGTCGTGAGCGGTAATAGAACTCGGGTCGCTGGGTGCGCTAACCACTGCACCACCGCTCCCCCGCGGTCGACACGCGCACGTCTAACGACACCACCGTTCATTCGGCGTCTGCTGTCAACAGAATTCCGGGAAATCTTTGCAGATTTGCTGCACGTGGCGGACGGAACTGATCGCTCGCCCCTAAACATCCGGATTTACTCACCCCCCCACACACACACTACCGTATCGCCGCAGGGACGGGATGACATTAATTTAGGAATAAGTGAGAGTAATTCGATGAATTACGCGCAGAGAAGATGACTTTGCACGGGATTGGTAAGCTTCGCGGCATGAGTCGCGTTAATTCTTTTTTTGTAACGATGGTGGAAGAGAATCAATGAAAAAGTGACTTATGGGTAATGAGAATTGGGAGGGGGGGGGCGCGGGAGGGAGAGTAGGGGCGGGAGGGGGGGGCTCGGGGTGGGGGGGGGGTTAGGGCGGGGGGGGGGGGCTAGGGGCGGGTGTGACGAGCGCATTAAGTGACAGACAGATACCAACAATGCACAGCCTACACTGATCAATTGTAACTCACCAATTGTAACTCACCCCCTACATCACTTAACCCCCCCCTCTTCTACCCCCCCCCCTTCTACCGCTCAGCGAGACCTCTGCGCCTTTAATTGAAACAATGAATACGCGACAAGAACGCGGAGGTCATGACACACACAGAGACATATTATTTAAGCCTGGAAATCCATCATCATATAGATTATATATATTTGGCTGATGGGCAAGGCACGTTATTTTATTCTTTAGATTTTGTCACAGTGATGGTGATTTATTCCGTTTGCAAAATTTCACATTCCGCGTGTGATACAGTTGTTATTTTTACTATAATGATCGCATTATGTTGTTTTTGTGCTCATTGCTGTTTTTTTTCTCGCTGTGCGTTGTTTATTTTTGCTGCTGCTGCTGCCATTTGTGATGACCACCCACCCAGGTCGCTCTTGAGCATGAGACCGCTATATCGTCGCCCCTCTCGAGTTTTCTCGCCCTGGTTTACACAAAATGCGATTGACGCTTGAACTGTGACGCTTCGCATGATGATTCCCGCAGAACAATGACAATAACTTGTAGATGTATGTGCGGAATAGCGGTTGTCCATGCAAAAATGTCATCTCTCACGCTCGCTGTTTGAACTACACACAGCAATTACCAAAGATCTGCGTTCCTCTGCATATGAAGATGTTTACAGACAATTCATGTGTGTGTGTGTATATATACTTGTGTGTGGAAACCGAGCGATAGTGTGGTGGTTAGCGCGCTGCGCTACGAACCCGGCGACCCGAGTTCGAGTCCCGCTCTCACGGCCAACACCCAGTGACGATTATTGAAACCGGTCCTGGGCCTCCCCTATGTCGACTCAGCCTCAAATGAGTACGCGGTGCGGTATGTGAACATCGCCACTAGGGCGACAGAGGTAGTCGGTGTGGTATTGGACACGAGCCCCTTGGTGTGCCGTGCCGGCCTTCATAGGTACTCGCCAACAGCACTTGCCCCAACAGCCTGTTCAGGCTATACGGGGGATCTTTATCTTTGTCTTTGTAGAAACCGGAGCTCCCGGAGAAATCTCGCGCATATGAGCGAAAGGGCAACACACTCTATCCCATGCCGACGGGACGGATGGGGAGATGAGCTGTTGACCACCTTCACGACATCTGTGTGTGTGTGATGCACAAACCCCCTGGCTGCTGCCACCACAGTGCTGGATTACGGGCAGTCACGTGCAGCGTAGCCGACACCCCCCCGACCCCCCCCCCCCCCCAGCTTTAGTGTCGCTGATGATGTTGCTTATAATCAACGTTTTTGGGTTTAGATCGCGTTATTTATAAATGTGTCGTAACCCTCCACCACCCGACACGGCCAATCAGTAAAAAAGTGTCACGTTGACAAAAGACAATTAGTTCACTGCTTTAGCCCACCGGTGACACTTTTTTACTGATTGGCCGTGTCGGGTGGTGGAGGGTTACGACACATTTATAAATAACGCGATCTAAACCCAAAAACGTTGATTATGAATAATATTGGTCGCGAAAGCCTACGTGTTAAACTGATGTTGCTTATGACGATGGTGATTTTCTTTTTTATTTGGGGGGTGGTTAGAATCCTGGCGTGAGAGGTTACAGTTGAGATAAACTCGCCGGATGCTTGATAATATTCCCCTGCGAGACCAATAAGCTGACAGACTAAGTAATTTCTATTTATTTCATGTTACGCGGCGGGTAGAGAACGGAGCTGTGCTTTTATTTCATGTTAACGACTGCCGCACCGCAACCGTGTTGCTTTCTGGCGTTGAACGAGAGGCCCCCCCCCCCCGCCCCCGATTGCTGATCTGGTCACCGAGCAGCAGTTGATCAGACAACA
Organism: Lampetra fluviatilis; assembly: GCF_964198595.1. Classification (NCBI taxonomy): domain Eukaryota; kingdom Metazoa; phylum Chordata; class Hyperoartia; order Petromyzontiformes; family Petromyzontidae; genus Lampetra; species Lampetra fluviatilis. The sequence goes on from NC_136324.1 coordinate 4,352,464, forward strand.
CACCCATGGGGCGCAGGCTGCGACGATTATTCGTGTTAAATACAACGAGGTGTTACACTCGTATTGTTATTTTTGTTATTATACCGCAGCAGGGAGGATCTTTTAGAGGGTTCACGGGAGGGGGGGGGGGGGGTGGTGCCTCCATCCAGAGCGGGGTGACTCCATCCAGCAGTGGATTGACCCACGGCGAACGCACACACCGGTTACCTATTTCCTCGGTGCGCCCGTCGTGGTCAGTCGGGACTGGCAGAGGCGATGTGCTGCTCGCTCGTTAACTCACGGACGCCGTCTCTCTCTCTCTGCGTGTGCGCTGACTCGGCGCTTACGAACACTGCCCCCACAATTTTAAAGCGATGAAACTCGTCCCTCCCCTCCCCTCCCGTCCCTCTGCGGCGCGTGCCTCGTAAGCGTTGTGGCTTCTAATCGTTTCCTTAATGCAAGACTCCCCCCCCCCTATTTCTTGCTGGGAGGGAGAGTGGGTGGGGTGGGGGGGAGATGTCCAATAGGAACAAAGCAGCATCAAATCAGCTGTGCGTGTCGGAGCTGTTGCTCAAGGGACCGGGTCCACGAGGGGGCTGAGCGCATCTTTTGTGAAAGGGGCTGATCTAGAGGCCATCATATCGTGTCAAGCCAGACCGTTTATACCCGTATTCTTGTACAGGGATTTTGAGTTAGAAAAAAAGTTTACCTATTTGTTTGTGTTTCTCCCTTGTGATGATGGGAGATTGTAGGATGAACGTTGATATTTTTAAGCGCATGGGGTGACCAATAGGGTCTGAATTTGTCTGATAAAAGGTAGGCACTAATAAGGGGTTGATATGTAGTGGTGAGTGTTTCTAGTGGTGAGTGTAGTGGTTGTGTTTCTCCCTCGTGGTGATGGGACTTCGTAGGGATAAACGTTGAGATTTAAAAGGGACACGGGGTAACCAATAAGGTCTGAATTTGTCTCTTAAAAGGTAGGCGGCACTGATAAGGGGTTGGCAGCTATGAGAGAGCCGTGCTATTCCTTTCTACATCGTGGGGGGACTCATCTCCCCGGCATCTTTCCTTCCTCTTCGGGTCATTCTCCCTCCACAAGTATTCACGTTCGTCGAGCGTCTTTCGCACCCGTTCCTAATCGGGAGGTGCGTGCCACGGGTAACGCCGGTTACATTTACTTGGCTTACCAACTCGCACACAGGATGCAAGAGCTGTGAGACATTTGGAACGCGGCATGCAGCCCCCTCGGGAGACGCTGTCTCGGTACAACAATGGTGAGCGCACAATCCGGTCTCGCCAGCCAGAGATCGCCCGGCGTTCTATTCGATTTCCAGACGCGGCAGTTGAAGTAATGGTACAGGTTTCTTCACTCACCACCCCCCCCACACCCCCCCCCCCCCACACACACCCCCCCCCCCTAAACTCATCAGTATAAATAGATGCACCGCAATTATTCAATCGGCAGGTGGGGTAAATTGTGGGTAACCGCGACCTCTCTGGAGCGAGGTGGTGGTGGTGTTGGGAGTGGAGGTCCTCTCAGCAGGCAGCACGGTGACCAAGGAATTGCAGGGCTGCGCTTTTGTCTTTGGCAGCACGGCGCCTCCTCTCGACGGGAGTCAAGGATGTTGTTGAAGCTTTTTAAATCCTTTATATTAAGTTCACTTGCTTGCTTAGGACCGTGCAAATATTTCGGTCGTTTTTTTAACCCACTTCTCGGGATCCAATCGAGCTGACATTTTCCACACAGACTCGTTGTGCGTGACAATTAATGTTCGTGAAATTTTTTTTCTCAAAATTTAACACTTTTTAGGACAAAAATATTATATTTAATTACCAATTGCTTAATGCAGCCATGCAATCATCTGACCATAGACCCATAGGTGGCAGCCATCTCAAGCCAGAGGACGAGAGGACTCTAGCCGCCACGCATATAAAGGATTTATAGTGAAAAACTTTGTTTTTACGGGTTATACTTGTTATTAGTTATTATTTTCCTCGACTTATTAATTGGATCGCGCGCGCGCGCTCGCGCCTCTGCAATTAAGCTCACGGCAGAGACGCAGAGCCCCGTTGTGGAAGTCGGCGCCACGCGTTCGTGGTTGAGCGTTGAGCTTGCCTCCGATCAATACTACAATCATTGCGCTCTGTTCAGCACCTAGTAGTAGTAGTCGCAGTAGGGGGGCTTTCGCGACCAATATAATCCATGATAGTGGTTTTTGTGTTAGATCGCGTGAATATATAAATGCGTCGTTAAACCCGCCACCTCCCGACACGGCCGGCTAGTAAGTGTTGTTCGAGTAAACAAAACGTGGAAATTCGTTCCTAGTTCAGCACACGGCTGCGTTGGAGAGTGAACAGACAATATTTACACATCGAGTGCGACGTTTCGCCAGTCATTACAACAAGCATCATTATTGTAAACGTTGTGGGTTTGCTGTCCATCACAAACGGTGTGTTGCTGTACGCGTAACGAATCTGCACGGTTTTTTTTCGTGAAAAACATTACTAATTGGCTGTGTCGGGTGGTGGCGGGTTTAACGACACACATTTATATTTGCGCGATCTAACCCACAAAAACTTCTCTGAATTATTGCGCTCGTTCACCCAGGAGAGCCTCGCCGACTCTCAAGACAACTTTTTAGGAGGGTCCTGCCGAGTGGTTGCTGTCGTGGGTAGCGATGCCGCTGCTGCTACTGCCGTTGCTGTTGCGGTGTGTCATCCCAGTTGAGTCATTGTGCAAATGTGTTTCAAAGCATTGGGATGCTTGGTCAAAGTTCAGTTGTATTAAGAGAAGGGATGAGCCAGGGGTAGGTGAGCGGATAGGTGAGAGGATGATGGGGAGGACAGGGGGGAGAGACGGGGAGAGAGAGGGGAGAATAGATACATATTATATATGAAAAGACAATTTTTGTTTAAAGAAAGAAAATATATATTTTTGTATATAAAAAAGAGATGGGGGGAGAGAAGGATGGGGAGGGAGGAAATAGAGGAGGGAGTGAGAGGAGGAGGGAGTGGGAGGAGGAGGACGGGGGAGTGGGAGGAGGAGGAGGAGGGAGAGGAGGAGGGGGGGGAGTCAGAGGAGGAGAAGGGGGGGAAGTGAGAGGAGGGAGGAGTGAGAGGAGGGGGGAGTGAGAGGAGGGGGGAGTGGGAGGAGGAGGGAGTGAGAGAAAGAGGAGGGAGGGAGAGGAGGAGGAGGGGGAAGTGGGAAGAGGAGGAGGGAGTGAGAGTATAATCGATGGGGTGCGGACGCCGTAAACCTATTCGCGCATGGTCGAGGGAGACGGCTAATTTAAAAATGTGAGCAATTGGACGGGCTGCTGGCCGATTTGTCAAAGGGGCCACGTGGTATATATATTTAGCGATGTTTAATACATCTCTCTATTACAGCTCGCTCCTCACGCGCCACATTCATTTCTTCATGCGCTCGTTTGCTCTTCTATAATATCTTTTTTTATTACAGTTCCTCGACTTTTTTTCACAGCGAATTTATTTGAAAGTTGTGATTTTTTTTTTTTACATTTTTTTTTTCACACCGCCCATCACCAACCCCCACCACACTCCCCCTGTAATTGCGATTCCAATTTTGCCGGTGACGTCGTGTCACGAGAGTTAGTCATTTACGTGAGAGACAAAGGCGGCGTGGTTCTGGCCACACCACCCACCCCCCAATGGGTGCTCGCTAGCAGCCGCAACAGCCTGCCCAGGCTACACAAAGGGCGATCTCGACACCGCATCCTCCTGTTCAGCCTCAGCCCATCTCTTCGCCGGTCCGTGTCACTTACTCATCGACCCACACAGTCACCCACACACTCACCCACACACACAATCACCCACTCACACACTCACCCAACACACTCACCCACACACTCACCCATCAGTCCGTCTCTTCTCCAACCCGTTCCACGCCCGTTTAGCCCGTTCTATCCGGCCAAACAGAAGCTGCTTGGACATGCGGGTGGCTGGGCATGCGGTCTACATGACCCAGCCAACGCAGCCTCGGTTGCCAGAGGAGCTCACCGAAGCGACTGTGTCCAGATCTCGCAAGGATTTGTGAGCTCCTCGCACTGTAATCCATTCTGGTTAAACCCAGGATGGATAGGAGGCAGGTCCGTACACACGCACAATCGCACAATCGCACAATCGCACAATCACACAATCACACAAAGACAACGATGGGTCGGATAGCCTTTTACGGGCGGTTGGGGCAAGTGTTGTTAGCGAGCACCTATGGAGGTCAGCATAGTACACGAGGTGGTGGGTGGTTGGCGACCAACACCACTCCCGGCCGCTTTTGTCTCTCGAGTGCTGATGTTTAGACATCGCATTAGCCGTCCCATTTAATGCTGGGTCAACGTAGGGTACGCCCGGAACCCGTTCAGATATTCTTCACTGTCATTCATTGTGAGCTGAGCGGGAATGGCAGTGCGCGACCCACTACAATACTGCTGCACACACAGACGCTCACACACACACACAGACAGACGCTCACACACGTACAGACGCAAAGATAGACAAAGACCCCCCATATAGCCTTAACAGACTGTAGGGGCAAGTGCTGTTAGCGAGCACCTATGAAGGCGCAACGGTACACAAGGGGGTGGGTGGCCAGCCCCACGCCCGACCGCCTTTGTCTCCCTAGTGGTGATGTTTACACACCGCACCAGGTACTCATTTGAGGCTGATTCGACCTAGGGGAGGCCCAGGACCGGTTCAGATAATCGTCACTGGTGTTGGCCGTGAGCGTGAATCGAACTCGGGTCGCAGGGTTCGTAGCGCAGCGCGCTAACCGCTACACTACCGCTCCCCACACTAACCGCTACACTACCGCTCACACACGCACACAGAGATGCTCACACACACAGAGACGCTCACACACACACAGATTGAATTCCCAAACTTGCACGTCCGACACAGAAACAAGGCGCGGGTTTCCGTGAAGGCGGCTGTTGAATCGAGGCTCCAATTAATTCCGACGGCCTCTTGCACGCTTTCGTTTACAAATCTCTTACCCCCCCTCCCTCAACACACAGCCCCCCCCCCCACCTTCGTTCTACGTCCCCTCTACCCCCCCACCAAAAACCCACCACTTTATAATCATAACCCACACAGAAAGCTGCGCAATTGATAGTTTTTTAGTTTTTCTTTCACGCTAGAATTATCTCCTGTCATCAGAGCCATATTCACAATTCCTTTGGCCCATAATTGGTCTGCTTTGTGCTTTGAACATAAAATACGGAAACTTTCAAAGAACATTTTCTCGGCCGCAAACTACGAAGACGCACACAGAGCGAGAGAGAGAGATAGACTGAAGCAAAGAGTGCAAAAAATATATTTATATATGAAAGCAGAAAAACACATAGTTAGAGATGAGTATATTTAACCGCCTCTTATTAGCCCAGCCTGCATCGTCTGAGCTCTCATTGCAAGACGTGTTGGTGTGAAAGAATACATTTCTTCGAGATTTTGAAGCAAAAGATTTCTCTCTCGCCTCGGGTCTTGGCTGTCACGGGCGGCTCGAGGCGAGAAAGGGGACACGTGGGGCTGCTGCGAATGCTTCGCATTTACGGCGTGCATTGCACAGACCTCCCGTAACACCTTCAACAGATGTTTTATTTGGAGGGGGTGGGAGTGTTGTTAGCGAGTAGCACCTATGAAGGCCGGCACGACACACTTATGGGGGGGGGGGGGGTGGCTATCAACACGTCGGACCGCCTTTATCTCCCCAGCTGTGATGTTTTCACACTGCGCCAGATACCCATTTGTGGCCGAGTCTACCTAGGTGAAGCGCCCAGAACCGGATAAGAAGAATCGTCACTGTTAGCGAGTAGCAGCACCTATCAATGGCCGGTGGTGGTGGTCACAACAACACCCGGCCGCCTTTGCCCTCCTGCCATAGGAACGTGGAATTTCCACCACTGCCTCTGCAGGCTTGTGAACAGTATAGGTGAGCGCCAGTTCAATTCAGCGTGGGCTTGTTTCCGGCAGGAAATCCACGCTGAGAGGCTTAACGTCGGGTTCAAAATGTTTCTGCAAACGTGCAATGAATGTCACGTGTCATCGCGATGAATGGTCTATCAACTGCTGGATGAATGCCTCCCCCAATGCTATCATCATCATAATCATCGTGAGCCACGGTCTATTCACTGCTGGTTTAAGCTTATCTCCACACGATCGTCACTGTTACCTCGTTCCGTAAAAAAGAAAAAAAAACTAATAATGGTTGGTTGGTGGTGGTGCTGGTGGTTGATGATCATGAAAACTCAATTTCTCACTCGATATGTTGCGGAACGCTGCTCGCCGCGCTGGCTTGGAAGAGTGATCATCGACGTCGGGCGCGAGGCCACGGCCAAATGCGCAAAGACCCTCGTCACGATGAGTCCGCTAGGCTCGTCTGGGGCCCTTTTTGCGGAGTACAAACGCGCGTGTAAATCGACGGTTGGTCTGCTGGCCAGTTCCTGCCTCCTCCCCGTGTCTCTCCCCCTCCTCCTCCCCGTGTCTCTCCCTCTCCTCCCCGTGTCTCTCCCCGTGTCTCTCCCTCTCCTCCCGGTGTCTCTCCCCCTCCTCCCCGTGTCTCTTTCCTTCTCCCCGTGTCTCTCCCCTCCTCCCCGTGTCTCTCCCCCTCCTCCCTGTGTCTCTCCCCCTCCTCCCTGTGTCTCTCCCCCTCCTCCCCGTGTCTCTCCCCCTCCTCCCCGTGTCTCTCCCCCTCCTCCCCGTGTCTCTCCCCGTGTCTCTCCCTCTCCTCCCCGTGTCTCTCCCCCTCCTCCCCGTGTCTCTTTCCTTTTCTCCGTGTCTCTCCCCTCCTCCCCGTCTCTCTCCCCCTCCTCCCCGTCTCTCTCCCCCTCCTCCCCGCGTCTCGCGTGCGACTCGCAGACGCGGGAGGCTCAGCTATCGATCTGGCTTGCCGAGCTTGTAATTGCCTTGACCACACAGCCCGCCTCCACGTGTTGGTCCATTGATTAAATGATCGACTCCGTTTATGTCTGCGGGGAGGGGGGGGCGCAGTGATTATCCGAGTTTGATTCCCGCCCACGGCCAAGATCGGTGGTGGTGAGCACACTTCACTCGCAATCCAGAGGTGGCAGGATTCGATCCGATTCGATCGGCCGGCGCGGCACTTGAAACGATGGTTTTGGGTGTTTGGTAAATCACGCGTGGGTGATGCACCACGCGTGCGTGATGTATGTTGAACTTTTTTCGTGCCGTACGGCGCCAACCGTGCTAATCGGAGGTTCGGATGAATCAGAGGTGCGGTGGGCCACGCGTGGTGATGGTGCAACCCTCCGTGGTGAGGTTGAATCCTTTCGTGGTGATGGTGCAACCCTCCGTGGTGATGGTACAATCCTCCGTGGTGATGGTACAACCCTCCGTGGTGATGTAGCTACCTACCACCTGTGCTTGTGGCTGAAGGAAAGCAATGTCAGCTCATCTGGGAGGTCACAAATAGGGGGGGGGGGGGGTGTGAGGCTGGAGCCTGGGAAAGGGCTCATAATTCAAACCGAATTGTAGAACGTAATAAAAACCACGGCAGCGTAGCCATACACACACACAGCACATGTATATGTATATACATGTGCTGTGTACGTGTATACACTATGTGGGGAGTGGTAGTTTAGCGGTTACAGGGTTACGCTACAAACCTGTGGACCCGACTTCGATTCGCGCTTTATACAAAGACAGATCCACCGTATAGCCAACACGGGCGGTTAGTGGCAAGTATTGATAGCAAGCACCCATGAAGATCAACACGGCACATGAGGAGGTGGGTGGCCAGCTCTCCGCCCGGCAGCCTTTGCCTCCCCGAGTAGCGATGTTCACACACCGCACCAGGTACTCATTTGAGGCTGAGTCCACCTAGGGGAGGCCCAGGACCGTTTCAGATAATCTTCACAGGGTGTTGACCGCGAGCGGGAATCGAACTCGGGTGTCACACATCCACACAACCATTTTACACACACACACACGTGCACACACCTGTGTGTGTGTGAATGCGAGAGTAAATTGGGTTTGCTGTGAAATGCATCTTCAAGTGTTTTCCCGGGCGGGCTGTGCATTGCGAAGCGGATTTCCTATAGCCTGCTGTTTTGCCAGGATTACTTATGTTCAATTTGATTTGCCTGTGTATATATATGTGTATGTGTGTTTCTGGGCCAAGTGAGGTCACGCGCATATAAACAAGAACCATCACACCCGTGTAGCCTTAACACACTGAAGGAGCAAGTGCTGTTATCGAACATCTTTAAGGGGCGGATACAGTACACGAGGCTAGGCTGTATCATATTTACACACCGTACCAGGTGCTCATTTGAGGCTGAACCGACCTAGGGGAGGCTCAGGACCGGTTCAGATAATCGACAATTGTGAGCGGGAATGGAACTCTGGCCCGCTAGTTTCATAGCGCAGCACGCTAACCACTGCACTACCGATCCCCATACACAAACACATAGACATTGTGTATGTGAACTAGGTATGAGGTTTTCATCATTTGGCTAGTATTCATATACTTAACTATTATTTGAGCAATGTGCTTTGGTCTGATTACATAAATGTTGTTAATCCACTCTTTGGCTGCAAATATCTTAATCAGTGACGGATTATCCCAATAGCACAAGTAGCTACTCACGCTACGGGCCCCGCACTTTCAAGAGCCCCGCGCTAAATGCTTTCAAGCTATCAATTCCGCTTCAGTGATTCTGCACTTGCTCTATTACTATAGTACTATACCGCCTTCAACTTTTATGAACGACCGGGTGTTTAAGGTTAGCGATTTGTCGTATTATCTGTATAGCAAATACAAAAAAAAACAATTACTTTACTATGCAAGTAAAAAAAAGATTGTGTTTTAAATATTTATATTTACGTATTTTTTTGTTATTTAGGGCCGCTTTATAACACATGCTAGAGGCACTCACACTAGCTTAATCCGGCACTGATCTTATTACTGGTAGGAACCACCTGGTTCCACCAGCCCACAGGGGATTATTGTGTCCGTCCGTCCGTCGTGAATCCAAAAATGGGAGGGGTGGGGCTGGGTGGAGAGGGGAGGATGGGGAGGGGGCTGGGTGGGGAGGGGCTGGGTGGAGAGGGTGGGGCTGGGAGGGGAGGGTGGGGAGGGGCTGGGTGGGGCTGGGAGGGGAGGTTGGGGAGGGGCTGGGTGGGGAGGGGCTGTGTGGGGAGGGTGTGGAGGGGCTGGGTGAGGTGGGTGGGGAGGGGCTGGGAGGGTGGGGCTGGGTGGGGAGGAGCTGGTCACCCCGTGGTGCCCTGATAAAACTCAACGTTTAACCTACTCACGCCGGCTTGTGCCCGCCCTCACAGTCGGCCATATTTGCGGAATACACCACGCCGCCGTTGACCCTGCAGGCCATTGACCGAGCAACCCAACGTTCCTACCAGCTCCCTCCGCAGGACAACGTGCTATATGTAGAGGACTGCAAAGCTTGGACAACTGTTGGTGAGTGCCGGCTCATCGCTGCCTCCACCGCTCGTATCTGGTTATTCTCAGCGACCGTGAGAGAGATGCATTTCGCATATAAACATTGTTGTTGTTGTTGTTAAGTTGGAGGGTCGTGTGATGTCATCTCGTGTGAGCTTGACGATAACATGCAAACGCGATTAAAGGTGCAAGGCCAGGTACATGATCACGCTCTGTAATGGGATTAGTCTGCCCTCCTGGTGTGAGTTATTTGGCCTGTGTGTGTGTCGAAACGCGTTCGCTTGTGTCTCTGTGTGTGTGTTACTGTGTGTGTGACTGTGGGGAGTGGTGGCGCAGTGGTTATGGTGCTGCGCTACAAACCGATTCCCGCTCACGGCCAACACCAGTGACAATTATCTCCACCGGTTTTGAGCCTCCCCTAGGTCGACTCGGCCTCAAATTCGTATCTAGTGCGGTATGGAAGCATCGCCACTGGGGAGACAAAGGCGGCTGGGCGTGGTGCTGGCCACCCACCCTCTAGTGTGCAAGTTGCTACTCGCTAACAGGACTTGCCACTACAGTCCTTTAAGGCTTACGGGGGGGGGGTCTTTGTATGTCACTGTCAGTACGTGTGTGTGACGGAGGCCCCCCCCCCCCCCAAAAAAAAAAAAAACATTTGCATGAATTTGGTCAATAGAACACATATGCACTTTGGCGGGGTCTCGTGAGGTGGTGTTGGGGGTGAGACCAAGGTGGGCTGGAGCGATCGTCCCCCAAGCCCCCCCCCCATCCACCACTGCGGCCCCACCCCTCCCCTCTCCCCCCTCTACCCCCCCCTCCCCTCTCCACCCTCCCCTTGGGTGACCCTGCCCCTGTAAATGAATGCCGCCACCACTTCCCCCCCCCCCTCCAATTGTTGGACGCGAATGAATGGCAGCAAAACGGGACGCGTGGGTTCGCGCAATGAATGTGATGTGTCCGTACTCTTTGGTTCTTTCGGTAAAGTGACATAGGTCGAAAAAAGAATAATAGATTACGACGTTTCGATCGTAGTTGTCTCACCTGATGACGATTGCTCGTGTTGCGATCGAAACGTCGTGATCCATTATTTTTTTTCTACCTACGTGACTTTACCGAAAGAACCAAAGAGAATGGATCCCTGCAGTCACGGAAGCTTCAAATCAAGATTGATGTATCCATAATAGAGGTATTTTGGGTTGGATCGATTAACTATGTAAATGTGTCGTTAAAACCCGCCACCACCCGACACAGCCGACAAGGAAGAGTTGTCACGTAAAGCGTTGGCCGTGCCGGACGGTGGCGGGTTTTAACGACTCATTTAAATATTTACGCGATTCAACCCAAAGACCTCTATCATGGATGATACTGGTCGCGAAAGCCTCCTGCGTGTTAAACTGAATATGATTTAGGTGTGCAAACAAAGGGAGACAATTGCCATACTTCAGAAATTGGGGGAAAGCGGGGATATAAAGGGCAAGGAGGGGCGGATGGGGTTTCAATTATGACGAAGCTGTGCGACGCGGTTGTCTCGTAGCCGTCAACTTAACATCGAAACGCGAACCGGGATGAAAAACCACGCGTACGCGTGGATGCCTCGCTCTTCCCACACGAGAGTGGGGTTTTAACGCGCGAGGTAGAATTACACTTTCTCTCTCTCTCGCGCGGCCGTGTGGGTTCCGTTTGTAAATTGTTGGCGTGCTTAGCTCAGTCGCCCGAAGGCCTCGGAGGGGAGGGGCAGCAGCAGCAGCGGAGTTGAACAGATAGATGTGAGCGGTTGGAGCCCATTTAACGCTCATTCTCATGGACGCGCGCGCCTGCTGCTGTCAGTGTGAAGGAATTTTATGTGCGTTAAGATCCCGGGGACCACAAGGGCCGCGATGAATCTTGTGTCCCGGCGGGGAGTAAGGATTGGATGGGGAGTGGAGGGGTGGGGTGGTTAACACAGTGGTGGTGGTGGTGGTGTTGGTAGTGGTGATGATGACATCAATCCACGCAATCAAAATCATATTTGGAAAGGGCCGGGTGGCTCACGTGCGTCAGAGACGCTCAGTCAGACGCTGCTGGGAATCTGGGTTCGAGCCCGAGGTCTGGGCGTCTCTGTCTTTCACACGTACGAGGCTCGATCACGGGAACTGTTGGAGACACGGTTCGAGCCCTGGGTTGACGAGCGCATTGCAACTCATCTCAAACACTTTGAAAGGGCACCCCACAGTGGCAGTTGTCACTGTGCGCGACACAAGCCCCCTACCCCCCCCCCCCCCGGACCTGCAAGCCGGAATGAGTCTGCCGGGCTTGATGTGGCCACTTGAGGTCAATTAGCCGCGTAATTATTCTGATTTGACAAATTTGGGAGACAGAGAGAATGACAATGGGACCGCCACGATGGCCCCGCACACGATTGCCTAGTTGTGTCGAATGACGTTCGGATATCGTTAGCGTCCACGGTGAACCGGACGGTGCTGGGTTGTGATTTATTAATACACCTCTCGCGTTAATAACCAGGGCGGCCGGCCGGATGCGTACTGCGCACCTCGGCAGAGAGCGGCGAATGTTTTCAACCCCCCCCCCGCCTCCCGGTCCCGCGTCTGTGCGCTCCAATCTGCCCCCCCCCTCCCGCCGCACGCCCCCGCGTACGCCGGGCTGGGTTCGGTGCCAGGGACACCAAAGTGGCACGCGGAGGCGATTGTAATCGCCACGATGTGACAGCCACAATTTCGTTCCCGGTCGCCCATTTCAGCCTCCTCCTCCTCCACATTGCCTTGCGTGGGTGAGAGCGAGCGAGCGTGAGGGGAGGGTTGGGGAGGGGGAGGGGAAGAACAGGTCTTTCCGTCAGACCTGTTCTTCACCTGAGGACGGCTGCTTGCGTTGTGGCCGAAACGTCGTGATAATTTGTATTGTTTTTAATTATTATTGTATTATTTCCCTTCTACGTGACTTTACCGAAACAACCAAGAATATGAATCCCTGCAGTCACGAAAGCTTTAAATCGAAATTAAAGTCGATTGATCTCTGTGCGAGTTCATGGTTCTCTATGGGTCTCCATGTAGCCTTTGCGGATCCCTTTACGAGTTCACGGATCTCTCTGTGGGTCTCCACGTGAAGCGTACGGGGTCTCTCCGCAAGTCTACGCTCTCTCGACGGACAGTCGGGTCATCGCGGCTTGGTGCAGAGGCCTTCACCTAGCAGTGGAAGAATGCGTTGGGAAAGAGGAGGAGGAACTTCCTTGCCGTGCGTTTTCGCTGCTGCTGCTGCTGCTGCCTCTGCGGCTCCTGCGCTGTAATTACACCCAAGCAGCTGATGCGTGGGTTCCCTCTTGGCACTGGGGGCTGGGAGAGGGGCAAGAGGGGGGGGGGGCTGTGGGGCTGGGGGGGGGGGGCTTTTGGAGGGGGAGCTGGGGGAGGGGGGAAAGAGGGAGGGGGGGAGGGAGGAAAGGGGGAGGGCGTGGGGGGGGGTCACCTCGCATGTGTAGTAGTCCCCGAATTAAACAGATGGGAACAAGAGATCATGCTCAGGCTTCTGGCGAGACGAGAGTTGAGCAACTCGATCGCTTCTTATTTGGTCCCGTCTCTATCTCTCTCTGCAATCGGTCCCGCTTTGTCTACATCTGAGCGAGTAGTTGCGCGAAATGCCAATTGTCAAAGACGGGTTCGGAATTGGAACAGCCAATTAGAGTTGCGCAAATATGCAAGCACGTGGCGACGAATCGCGTCGCTACAAATCGCTGAGCATATCGACTCTTGAGAGTCGAGACCTGTGTGTGTGTGTCCGTGTCTCTCTTTACTGTGAGCAACTCAGTTGCACAACTTTCTGCAACCGGTTGCGGGAGACGTCCACACGTAACCAATAAAAGTCGCATGCAACCCAGTTGCGCAACTGTTTGCTCAGTATGTGGACTACACAGTGCACATACTGAGGAATTGGAGGTTGCCCCCCCTCCCACCCCCCCCCCCCCCCTTACAATTTTTTAATTACTCTTATAGTGTATTGTCTTTAAGCTTTACGCCTTTTGGCGTCCTGTGGTCGAACACCGTTTGAGACGAGGCTCAAAAGAAAGCTGTCTCTGGTGTAGACCAATCAGTTTCAAGGACAATGCATATATAATTATCAGTGTTTTTGTTTGCATTATGACCACAAGTCTTGTGGTTAACGCAGACATGATTCCTCGTAAAAAGGTTTCAGTTTTGCTGCCAGAAAAAAAGAAAAAAACCTCTCCTCATAATTTCAAAATTCTTCGTGAGACGACGCCGACGAGAGATGTAGCGTGAAGAGAGAGAGAGAGAAACGTCGACGACAGAATGATTGGGATGAGATGACAGACCAGGGGATGCGACTGAAAGAGGTCTCTGCTGTGTAAGTCTCAGGTCATCCGCATTGATTGGACAGATGGGGGTTAGTCCACGCTCTGCCGTGTGCCGGTGTCTCCTCCTGGCGAGCCAGGGTATGGGTCCTCCTCCACGCTCACGGGAAGGGATTTTCACAACGTGTTTGCGGTCCAATATGAACCCCACTGCCTCCACAGCGCTGGGTTACAGGCAGCCACGTCCATAGCCACCACTGCCACATTGCTGCTGCTGATGATGATGGTGCTGATGATGGTGCTGATGATGATGCTGGTCCTGCTGATGAGGCTGCTACTGATACAGTTGATGATGCTGATGATGATGGTGCTGCTGTTGAGGATGAGGCTGATACAGTTGATGATGACGAGGCTGCTGATGATGATGATGATGCTGCTGCTGATGAGGATGATGCTGCCGCTGATGAGGATGCTGATGCTGCCGCTGATATAGTTGATGATGAGGATGCTGATGATGATGCTGATACAGTTAATGATTATGAGGTTGCTGCTGCTGATGATGAGACTGATAATGATGATGAGGCTGCTGCTGATGATATGAGGCTGCTGATGAGGATGATGCTGCTACTACTGCTGATGGAGATGCTGTTGTTGCCGCTGATGCTACAATTGCTGCTGCTGCTGCTGTTTCGCTATCTCACGAGAGCGAAGCTTCGTGCGTCAATGCCACGGTCAATTTTTTTAGTTTTTTTCTTTCATCCCAGCCAGGGATTTTATATTTTTTTATTTCTATTCCCACAGTCCAAATTCGTCCGTAGAGAGGCCACGATGTTTCCCATCGTGAGTCACGCAAGGCTAATGGCGCTGCACCGCTAAGCACCAGGGACAGCGATTCCATAAGAGCCACGCTTTTAACATTATTTTCCAAAAGAATGAATCATTTGGCCGCTAATGTAAACGTCGCCTATTTTAGATCTGATGATTAGACGGCCTGCGTTTTTTAAAATGTTTTTGCAATTAGGAACGAGATTGTATTACATTATTTGTTTTTCCAATTCCCCCCCCCCCCGAAATTTGCTGGATAATTTCACCCCGTTAAGCCCAGGGAGAGAGAGAGGCTGAGCCGCAGAGTGGAATTCTGCTTGGACGAGCGTATGCACAACTCTCAACGCATTCGCCAATAAATCCGTGGTCTTAAAAGAAAAAAAACATATATTATAGGCGACGTTGCAGGCAATGGGCCTTCTTCATGGCACATGGAGAGCATTCTGCCACACGGTTGCCGTGTGACGTTGATTAATGACCAATACGTTAATCTCAAATTCGCAACAACAAAAGCTAATTAAGAAAACCGAACCAAGATCCGAAGACAATCAGCGAAATGTATTTTTTACGTAAACACAACGCATTCATCAATAACACACTGCGTGTGACCTTTCAATTCAATCACGTAAGACAGGCGACGTTTTGCACAATGGACCATTTTCATAGCACGGAGGGGGGTCACGGTGTCCAGTTAGGGTTGCTGAGGGTGTACTCACTCCCTTTATCGACCAGGGAGGGAATGGAGGATGATTGGCTGAGTCAACCTTACCGACAACCAGGATTTGAACTCGCAGCCACAACCACCACCACGACTAATGATAATAATAATTCAAAATTATAATGCGAATTCCATCCTAGGATCTCAATGCGTGATCTGCCGGATCATAGACTCACTGTGCTGAACCCATTTATCCTGCTGGGTGGTCAGAGGGAGTGAAAGGTGGGGGAGGGGGATTTGAATAAACCTGCCCCATTGTTTCATCTAACCGCGTCCGGGAGATGGAACGTAAACCGGCGATTGATCCGATCGCGGCAATGAGAAATAACGAGGCTTGGGGGGCAGGTCAAGGCTCGGAATCATGACTGTGTCGGATACTCGTGGCTGGTGTTGGCCAAAACATTGGCGTTGATTTGCGAATGTATTCTCGAAGTGTTGGTGGTGGTGGTCGGGGGTGGAGTCATCGCTGCGGTGGGACTTGCACAGACACAGACACAGAGAGAGAGAGATCTGAGAGGATGAGTCCCAGCTGTTGTACAAATGTCTCGGGAAATTTGAGAGCAGCAGCGTGATGTCATGGTCTCTGTTTAAAATAAATGCATTTTAAAATGTTAACTGTTTTAACATCGCTCTCCGATGGGTTTTTGGGGGGGGGGGGGTGGTAGAGGGAACAAGCGGCGAATGCGTTGAAGACGCACACATTAAAAAAATAAAATCAAAATAAAACACAGGGATGTCCCAGGGTTGTCTCCAGATTTGATGTTTTCCTCCGTGCAGACTGTCGGTCGTAACCGATGTCCCCCAGCAGGGAAGGCAATTGATCAGCTCGAGCAGTTGCCCCACCACGCTCGCGATAAAGAGACCAACTCATGCCCATCTCTCTCTCTCTCTCCCTGTCTCAAAAAAAAAGATTAATGAAACGCTGTGGTTTTTTTTTATTGCTCACCTCCACCAAGGTTCGCAATTCAACCGGGCAGATGTACGACACGCTTGCCAAACGAGATGTTCCATCTCAAGGGATTTGCTTCCCCCTCTCTCTTCCCCCCCACCCCCCCCCCGCTCCTCCAGTTCAGGGAGATGAGAAAGAGAGGGTAGCAAAGGAATAAATACGCAGAGCAACGTTGCCGCTGTTCCAATTACCCGGCGTGTCTGCGCATTGACGCCGGAAAGTCGGATGGAAATCTTTTGGATGCGCGAATTCTGCGTTTAAGGGATGTCGCCGGGGAAAAAAAAGAGCGGTGACGGTGACGATGGAGCCGGGATGACTGAGCGAGCGATGTACCGTCAGCGCAAGGCGGTGTCATCATCAACATCATCATCGGCTTCTTGGTTTTTTCGGTAAAGTCACGTAGAAGGGAAGTAAGCAGCTGTCTTCAGGTAAAGAATGTTACCTGAAGACGGCTGCTTGCGTTGTGGCCGAAACGTCGTGAGAATTGTTTTATTATGTTTTATTTTTATTATTTTAACATTCTTTACCTGAAGACGGCTGCTTGCGTTGTGGCCGAAACGTCGTGAGAATTGTTTTATTATGTTTTATTTTTATAATTTTATTACTTCCCTTCTACGTGACTTTACCGAAAAAACCAAGAAGATGAATTCCTGCAGTCACGAAAGCTTTAAATCGAAAAATCATCATCGGCATCGGCATCATCGACATCAGCATCATCATCGGCATCATCATCATCAATAAATGCGTGGGTATGATTGATACAACCACGTACTCTCCTACCTCTCCCCTCTCATCTCACTCCACTCCCCAACCTCTACTCTCTCGTGTCACTCAACTCTCCTCCATGCTATCTTCTTCCGCTCACCTGACTCCACTTCCATTTCAAACACTCCCCACCTCTCCCCTCTCATTTCTCACTGCACTCCCCTCCACGCACTCTCCTACCTCTCACCTCACTCTACTCCCTTCCAAACACTCCCCTACCCCTCTGCCCTATCATCTCACTCTACTCCCCTCCACACACACTCCAACCTCTCCCCTCTCATCTCACTACTCCCCTCCACACATTCCCCTACCCCTCTGCCCTCTCATCTCACTCTACTCCCCTCCACACACACTCCAACCTCTCCTAACTCATCTCACTCCACTGCCCTCCACGCACTCTCTTACCTACCCCGTCTCATCTCGCTCTACTCCCTTCCACGCATTCTCTTACCGGTCCTCTCTCACATCACTTCCTTCCGCTCCAGACACTCTCATACCTCTCATCTCACCCTAACCCTACTCCCCTCCACGCACTCCGCCTAGATCCTGCAGCAGCTTGGGGAGGCCTTCATCCAGCAGTGGATTGACCATGGCTGGTGGTGGTGATGTTGTAGTCACTTGCTGATCGCGACCCTACTGGACGTGTGTGAACAGTGACTTTGCGGGTCAACCGTTTAAATAAAGATTTTACCTCTTCTTCTAAAGATAAACAAGCCGATAAACAACTCCGCATTGAATTTCGATTCAAAGCTTTCGTGACTGCAGGGATTCATCTTCCTGGTTCTTTCGGTAAAGTCACGTAGAAGGGAAATAATAAAATCCACAGAAAGAAAATGTGAAATTTCAAATTATCTTGCTGTGGATTTCACACCTGATGATGATTGCTTGAGTTGCAGTCGAAACGTCGTGAGAATTTGTATTATTTTATATTTATATTATTTTATTATTTTCCTTCTACGTGACTTTACCAAAAGAACCAAGAAAATGAACTCCAATTAACATTATATTTCACCTTTCCCTTTAATTTGAATACATTTTCAGCTCTGCGAATTAGAAAATAATATTTTTAAAAAACTGCGTGTGGGAGGTCGCTCTTTCCCCTCTGCTGCTCCCACTGTCGTGAACTATCTTCACCCAGCCACCCATGCAATAGACTCCGTGCCCAAGTACAAGTCGAAGATCTTCGTCTCTTTCCTCCTCTGCGATGACTGTCTCCCCCCCCCCATCATCCCAGCTTCCGCCACGCAGTGTGGAGCAGGCCTCATGCTCCCCATCACGCACGCATCACCGTTGATCATCCAGCACGCAATGAGTCACTCGCCCCCCTCGCTCCCCTGCGCCGTCAGTCGCCGTTAACTACAAATCAACAATCATAAACCTCGTCATAATCCTCGTTGTGGTCTTCATCCTCGTCATCGTTGTCTTCAACCTCCTCATTCTCTTCATCATCATCCTCTTTACCCTCATTAGAGTTCTCGTTTTCATCATCGTTATCATCATCATCATCCTCGTCTTCATCGTGGTCTACATCATCATCATCGTCATTGTCATCGCAATCATATTTCGATTTAAAGCTTTCGTGACTGCAGGGATTCATCTTCTTGGTTCTTTCGGTAAAGTCACGTAGAAGGGAAATAATAAAATAATACAAATAAAACATAATGAAATAATTATTATGTTTTAATAAAATAATTACTATGTTTTATTTTTATTATTTTATTATTTCCCTTCTACGTGACTTTACCGAAAGAACCAAGAAGATCACAATCATAATCACGATCCTCTCCGCGATCATTGTCACTGTCGTCATATAATAGTTGTCATGGTTACATTCATATTCTGCTTACTTGGTGTTCATAATCATCATCATCACTGCTGTCACGTCATCAGCATCATTTCATTGTAATAATTATTTAACCGTCATAAGCATTATTATCAATGTCACCATCATCATCACCATCATCATAGTTGAACACGAAGGATTTTGCAGCCAATATTCTGATTCATAATAATGATGATGATGGCGGTGATGATGGCATTCGTGACAGAGTGAATATAATTATTGTTTATTTATCATCGCAATGATGCTGATGATTCTGATACTGATTACGTGACAGCATTGATGATGGTCTATAAAACCAGTGATTAAGAAATACAAACAACCAATTACTATATGATGATAATGACACTGGAAATAATCACGTTGACGACCGTCAATATTATTATGATGATGATAATCATCGCCATCATCATCCGTTTCACCACCATCGTCATCAATACCAGTGCCGTTGTGTTCATAATGAGTCCGCGTGTGCGGAGTGTTGAGACGTCCCAACCCTCTCCAACTAAAAATAAAATGCCCTTAATTAGGCTGAGTTGCAGCCACACACGCAACTCAGCAGTGCACTGCGCCAGACCGCCTTTGTCTCTCCCAATTGATCATGCCCTATAAAGACAAAGCTCCCCCGTATAGCCTTAATGTACTTTTGGGGAAAGTGCTGTTGGCGAGCACCTATACAGGGCCGCCCCAGCACACGAAGGGGTGGGTGGCCAACACCACACCCGGCCGCCTTTGTCTCCCCAGTGGCGATGTTTTTACACACCGAACCATTTGAGGCCGAGTCGACCTAGGGTAGGCCCAGGACCGGTTCGAATAATCGTCACCGGTGTTGGCCGTGAGCGGGAATCGAACTCGGGTCGCGCAGGTTCGTAGCGCATCGCAGCGCGCTAACCGTTGCGCCACCGCTCCCCACGCACGCCAACACGGAGATACCCACAGGGTAGGCAACGTGTGTTTGTGGTACCATGTTGGGGAGTAGTGCACGAGCATTGATGTTACCCTTCCCGTGAGCACCGCTCTAAACGGAGCAATCACTCAAACCCAGCACTGTCTGTGCGTGATCTCTCCTAACTTGCTCTTGACTGCCGTTAAATCAAATAATTTTTTGCGTGATGACCCATTAACCCCCCCCCGTCACAGACCCACACCCCTCCACACACACCCACAACCCCTTCCCACAACCCCCCCACAATCCCCCAACCCCCCCACAACTCCCCTCCACAACTCCCCCCACAACCCCCCCCACAACCCGGCTCACCACGACTCCCCCACCCCCGCCAATTCTGCCAATTCTTCTGGCAGAGTCGCACTCGAAATCTAACCAAACTTTGTGACGTTTTGAGCGGTGGTGGGTGGTGGGTGGTGGTGGGGTGGTGCTGATGGTGGGGTGGCGGAGCGGGGGCTTTCACCCTTCTGTGTGAGGTCAGTACATTTTGAGTGGCGCGCGCCGAAACTGCTGATGATGATGATGACGACGACGATTAATTTGCCAGAGTGGTCTCCTCCTCACGCGTCTGCTGCCTGTGTCTCTGTGTCTCTTTCTCTTTCTCTCCTCGTCTCGCCTCTCGTATGATGTCCGCCTCTGGGCTTTATTGGACTTGTTTTATGGCCCGCTCACGGTTAGCAAGCGGGGGGGGGAAGCAATGTCGCATAAACTCGATTTGCTGGCCACAAGCCCAAAGGCCCAAACGTCAAACTGGAGATGATGATGATGAGAATAATAATGAGGGTAGTCGCAGCGGTGACACTCGTGCCTCGCAGCAAGGTGCCTGGGTTCGATTCCCGACTAGGGCGCCTTTCTCTCTGTGTGTGCCCCCTCCACCCCCTGTTCTACAGGGTGTGGGGAGCGGTGGCGCAGTGGTTAGTTAGCACGCTGCGCTATGAGCCTGGCAACTCGAGTACACGAAAACCCCCTAGTGAGGAGTATCTAAATCGGTCCTGACCTCCCCTAGGTCGACACAGCCTCAATTCAGTACCTAGTGCGATATGCGAAAACATTTCCAGTAGGGGAGACAAAGGCGGTCGGGCGTGGTGCTGGTCACTCACCCCCTCGTGTGCCGTGCCGGCCTTCATAGGTGCTACTCGCTAACAGCACTTGGCCCTACAGTTTTTTTTTTACTTCTACAGGGTACTATTGTCTTTGTGCTACAGAATGTGAGTGCGTCAGTGTGTGTGCTCTCCCCCTGTTCTGCATGGGATTTCTCCCGGGTTCTTGTGTTGGCCACGATAATCCCAATGCTGAAAATGTACCGGAAAATCACTCAATCGAGATCACATACACAGTAGCAGCAGCAGCAATGACCCCTTTTGCAAAAAAATCTTGGCAGGAACCCTCCTGAAAATGAGTCTTGAGTCTCGGTGAGGCTTTCCTGAGTAAACAATTTTGAATCTGTAAGATGAACATTTTTGATTAATTATCTAGAACAATGGGTTTTAACCTTCGTTGTAGCCTTGCACCCCTTTATTTCTCAATCGTTAAACAATGTACAATGTTCATAAATGCACACATCGAGGGTTTGATGAAACAAAGTAGTTGTTACTTAAGTGCCCGTGCTTAATTTGCGTTTCGAGGATTTACCTTCTAAAAAAAATCTTACCACGTCTCGCACCCCCAGAAAGGGCATCTCGCAACCCCAGGGGGGGGGGTGCTTGCATACCAGGTTAAGAAGACGAACCGCTGGTGTAGAGAGATAGAGAGTATATAATGATCCAGATAGAGAATAATTTGGAGAGGCACGGTCGAGAATAATTCAGATAGAGTAAATAATGATTCAGTGAGTGCAAAATTATTCAGAGAGAGAGAGGGGGGGAACAGAATGATTCAGAGGGAGAGAGAGAGAGAGAGTGGACTGATTCAGAGAGAAGGGGGGACGGGACAGAATGATTCAGAGAGAAAGAGAACACAATGATTCAGAGAGGGGGAACAGATTGATCCGGAAAGAGCGAACAAATGGGAGGCGCGGGAAACAACAGACCAGCTGGGAGTGCAGGTAGACCTCTGGCGCCAGCAATTGCACAGGCTCAGAGTCATTCACTTAATGATCGTCATGATAAGGATAGCGATATGAATATTCAAATAAACGTCTAATCATTGCGTCATCATCGTATTCGTGGTTACGTTGTAACCTGTTTGTCATCGTCATCCGATGTATCATTCAATCGAATTAACCATGATTACCATCCTCATCCAATCCTACTCAACAGCAGCAAATGAGCAGCATTATTCGCTATGAAGTGTATACGAAACTATGTTTTATTTCTCATCATATCTTGATGATATTTATTCTGGTAGGAACCACCTGGTTCCACCAGCCCACAGGGGATTATTGTGTCCGTCCGTCCGTCGTGGATCCAAAAATGGGAGGGGTGGGGCTGGGTGGAGAGGGGAGGGTGGGGAGGGTGGGGAGGGGCTGGGTGGGGAGGGTGGGGAGGGGCTGGGTGTGGAGGGGAGGGTGGGGAGGGGCTGGGTGGGGGGTGTGAGGGGTGGGGCTGGGTGGGGAGGGGCTGGTCACCCCGTGGTGCCCTTATGAAACTCAACGTTTAACCTACTCACGCCGGCTTGTGCCCGCCCTCACAGTCGGGCATATTTGCGGAATACACCACGCCGCCGTTGACCCTGGCCATTGACCGAGCAACCCAATGTTCCTACCAGCTTCCTCCGCAGGAATGTGTTATTGCGTTCTTACCAAGGCCTTTATCAAGGCGCTGTACAACGATTATAAAATTGTACAAAGCATGGCAATAATTTGAAATGAAGAATTGGGTTATTGTAGGGATTGGTGAGGAGGGGGTTGGGATAGGCCTGCTCGTAGTTGGGGGGGGCTACAGAAAACCGAGGGGCTGAGAGGTAATCGGCCAACATTGCATTGGGAAGACAAATGGGGCCATGGGTGGTGCTGACCACCCACCTCCTCGTGCGCTGGGCCGGCCCTTCATAGGTGCTCGCTTACAGCACTTGCCCCAAAAGTACATTCAGCCTATACGGGGGGTCTTTGTATTTGTAGGGCATGCTAAATTGGGAGAGACGAAGGCGGTCTGGCGCAGTGCTCTGCTGAGCTCTTGTCGCTGTTTTTTTCAAAAGCGACCTTGCCACAAATGATAGCTTAACGAAGTGGCTCATCACGTGGGAATGTATAGCAGCCAAATACTCTGATCGCATGATTTTAGATGCGGAGGGGAAAAACCGGAGCACCCGAAAAAAAAATCCACGCGACCATGGAGAAAACATTCAGACTCCAAATATACAGCGGCAGGCATCGTGAATCGGGATCGAACCCACGGCCACCTGCATACCGGGCGATGTGGTTAACATCTCGCCACTGCGGCATCATCAGCGGTGAAATAGCAGCAGCGGTGAAATAACACCAGCAGTAATTATAGCAGCAGAAGCATCAACACAGCAGCATCAACACAGCAGCATCATTATCATCCGCAAATTGCAGCAGTAGCAACAGCCTAGAGTGGGGGTGAGGGTGTGGGCGAGGAGGGGGGGAGAAGTGGGGGGGGAGAGGTGGATAAGCACCAGGCACCACCACACACACGGGCCTCACCTCCTGCCGCCGCCGCTGCTGCTGCTGCCACACACACACACAGAGAGAGCTGTGGATCTCTCCGCTGTCGACTGCCCCACGGAGAGCCGTGAGCGCCGTGCGGGCCGTTGTGATTTGTATTTCCCCGCTGTTGTCGCCTTCGGCGTTGCGATATCTCATCAGTGCGGCTAAGCCGACCCGAGCCGCCTGTTGTCCGGCCGGGTCCAGCCACTCTGCGAGGGCGCGTGAGTGGTCCGGCCAGCAAGGCCCCCTACTATACCTCCCCCCCTCCCCCTCAAGGTATTAGCGTAGTGCTGCTCATAGGCAAACGTGATTATTTAATCTTAATTTTGGAGCTTTCGTGACTGCAGGAATTATTCTTTGGTTCTTTCGGTTAAGTCAAGTCTAAAGATAAAATAATAAATTAAATAATAGCATATTATGACGTTTTTTAGTTAAATTTTTGTTGCTATTTCTTTTATGCCTGATGATGATTGCTTGTGTCGCAATCGA
Source organism: Lampetra fluviatilis (assembly GCF_964198595.1). Lineage (NCBI taxonomy): Eukaryota > Metazoa > Chordata > Hyperoartia > Petromyzontiformes > Petromyzontidae > Lampetra > Lampetra fluviatilis. Next base: position 4,376,309 of record NC_136324.1, read on the forward strand.
AACGTCGTAATATGCTATTATTTAATTTATTATTTTATCTTTAGACGTGACTTAACCGAAAGAACCAAAGAATAAAACGTGATTATTATTTTTATATTTTTTAACCTCCGCAGATCAAATAAGCAACGAGAGAGCATGTGCTCCATCGTCCGTTATCCTGCACCGGCATAGCCAGTGGTGGCATTTCCACATTCATATGGCGGGGGCGAGTCCATCCACATTGACAGCCTGCTGTTGAATATTGCCGCGGTCAACCAAAGGGCCATTGCCCGAAACGTCGCATATTATACATTTTTATTTTAAGGTCACACACGTTATTGGCGAATGTGAAGTTTCGTGTTTGTTAATTGTGCTTGTGCACCACTGGCAACGTAGCAGCAGCATCACCGCAAGATAATTTCCTAACATTCGCATCGAGATGGATTTCGAAGTGGATCAGAGGCAGCTCTGTGATGCCCGCTCACGCGGGGGTCTTCCTCTTCGAACGCGAAGGGTTGCGTCCGCGCTTGCGTGGTTTCCGAAGAAATCCTCTCGTCTCGTGGTGTGATGCTGACGTCAGGGAGGTTGAGATCACAGAAGTTGATGCCGCATTTTAGGCCGAGTCGACCGAGGGGAGGACCAGGACCGGTTCAGATAATCGTAACCGGTGATGGCCGTGAGCGGGAATTGAACTCGGGTACCGGTTTTGTTACACAGCGTGCCAAGCGCTGCACTACCGCTCCCCTAACAGACATACAAAGACAAAGATACCCCGTATAGCTTTAACATACTGTTGGGGCAAGTGATTTTAGCGAGCACCTATGAAGGCGAGAACGTACGCAGACATACACAGGCAAAGATCTCCCGTATAGCCTGTAATATACTATACGGCAAGTGCTATTAGCGAGCACCTCTAAATGCCAGCACGGCACACGAGGGGGTCGGTAGCCAGCACCAATCCCGACCGCCTTTGTCTCCCCAGCGGCGATGTTTACACACCGCACACTTGCTGACACACTCAATCGCACACTCACACATACATACATACACTCTGGCACACGGGAACAAAATTTATTTCGAATAATTAGCATCGAGTCGCACATTAATTCATCACGCACCTTCATCGCAATGAGAGCCGTTCACCAATCGGAAATCAGTCGCTAACGATGCCTGCGGATTTACGTCCAACCGGGGATTGCCCAACAGGCAACACCACTCCTCGTGGTTCCTGTTAGTCGAACCGCCCGACCGCCGGCACACAGCCACGTTCATGGTGCGCGAGAAAACTGCAAAAAAATTACAGCAACGGACTTTTTTTAGTTTTTTGGGAACACATCGGCTTTACACCCTGACATGTCGTGAGTTGTTCCAATATATTTTTGTACTATTAAATTGTATCAAGAATAAAACGTTGTGTATATGCGTACGCCGCGGCTGCTAATGTATGTTAACTTTTCAAGATGTCGCAACCTCAAAAATGCCATCTTACCATTTATTCAAGAGTTTACACGGATACTTGATAACATTGACACCCTAATAATCAGTATCGTGTCTAGAGCAATGGTTCTTCACCTTCAATGCAGCCTTGCCCCCCTTTGGTTCTCAATCGTAAAACAAATATATATATCGTGATAATAAATACGTAGAGGGTTTGATGAAACAAAGTGGTTGTACTTGCGTGCCCGTGCTTAATGTGTGCTTTCCATGATTACCTTCTAAAAAAAACCGGTCACGTCTCGCATCTCCAGGGGCATGCTTGAATCCCAGGTGAAGAACCACTGGTCTAGAGAAAGGAATATTTGGGTTTGATCCCAGTTTTAATCCATCGTGAATGATTTAGCTGAACTTAAGTACATGTATATTTGAAAAATGTGGGGCGTAATTCAGGGGACTTTTCTCTAAATTTCTATGCAAATTGCACACTTTTGCAAAACTGCGACAAATGAATATGCATAATATAGCTCGCTATTTTATCGACACAATGCAACGTGTTTGATGGTTACAGGTTAATTACTACCGTAGTTGCGGTCATTTGCGTTGGGTGCACATTATAAATGAGCTTCATATTCTTAGGTTTTTTCGGTAAAGTCACGTAGGTAAAAAAACATTAAAATGAATAAAAGTAAAATAACAAAATAAATAATAATAAAAAATCACGATGTTTCGGAGGCAACACAAGCTTCCGTCTTCAGGTGGAACCGTCATAGCACGATTGCTGTAATAAAAAAAAAATTACCTACGTGACTTTACCGAAAAAACCTAAGAATATGAATCCTTGCAGTCACGAAAGCTTAAAATCTAGAATAAATGAGCTTCTCAAAAGTGGTGCAATAAATGCAATCGGCTTCGCGTTCAATGGCAATTGGCTCTGGATCTGAAACGTCGCTCACGCGGTTTGTAGACCGCTCAAGACGCCAGGCACAAGCGAAACCGACAGTGGCACGCGGTCCCCCAATGTTGTCCTCAAATCCAACAGAATCCGAATATGTATTTACACAATAGGAATCCGATGAGTTCTGAAGCTCGGAATTCGGACAGAGCAGCAGATGCACGCCGTAGCAGCTTCCCTTAAAAAAACTGCGATTATTCGTCGCATTAATTTTGTGCACATCAGCTCGAAATAGCGAGCGAGTGAGCTTTTCTCAGAGCGCTTCTCGCCCCTTGAAAGCTTTCATGCAGAGACGTTGGCGTGGTTTTTTTTTTTGTTTTTCCGAAACCAAACGCACTCGACGTTTAGAGGTCTTCGGTTAAAGTAAAAAAAAGTTGTTTTAAAACAACGGTTTTATTAACAACTTCGTTTAACTCACTGTCGAGAAGTAGATCAATGGCGCCTGAGACACGTGGCGCCTGCTTCTTGGGCGAGGCGATTTCAGAGTTTAGGGAACTCGGTGTTGTTTACCTACACAAATAAATATGTAAATAATAAGCCGTCCATACAAAATGTTCATTGCTTTAAAAGAGCCAATTAATTTATTAATTGATGCCGATTTTGATACAGGCATGCATTGTCACCGGCTCTGAGTACGTGTGCAACATTTGGCATTCATTGTACAACAGGAAGTGGAATAACTTTTGATTACAAGATTTGACCACGACAAACACAAGTGAAGTGAAATAAAACCGTTAAAAAAGAGTTATTCACGTGTCCCAAGGTCGTCTTGAGTGTGGGCTACTCTTGTGTGTGCCGAGCTCCCACCGTCGTTCAATGGGTGACCCGTGGCGGGGGGGGGGGGGGGTTGGGGGCCTTTCCTGTGCGGCCCCTGCCGAGCTGTGGAATTCACTCCCCGTCCAATATTCGACCTGCTGAGTTCCGCCTTAAGACATTTTTTTTTTATTTTTAAAGGCTTTTTCTCCTTGATCATTTTGTTTGTGTCTTGCTATGTGGGGGGTGGGGGGGGGGGGTATTTGTATCCGTGGTTAAATCATGAGCCTGCGTTGCCTATATTAAGTTTTACAATTGCGTTGTTATTTACTTACTCGACTTTAGCTCGGTCCAGCGCCGCGCGACCTCTGGATGACACGCGCTTGGTAAGTGTCAATTATAAATTATTATTAGTTAGTATTAATTATTATTTATGATTACACTGGTCAACACACTTTTTCTGGCATAAGGTATTCCAGAAACAGGTCATGATTCTTCACCTGAGGACGGCTGCTTGCGTTGTGGCCGAAACGTCGTGTGAATTATTTGATTATGTTTTATTATTTTATTACTTCCCTTCTACGTGACTTTACCGAAATAACCAAGAAGATTGCCCATAGACTTAACATTGCCCATAGACTTAACATTGCCCATAGACTCTAACATTGCCCACACACTCGTCTATTCTTGCTGATGACAATGTGGTTCAGGAGCTCGATGCCCATGTCGAGGTCTGCTATTGCTGCAGGCCAAGACTAGAGAGCCCAGCAGTCATAGAGAGAGAGAGTTCATGTCGTGTCGCTGTTCCTCCTCCTCCGCTGTAGGAGCGCAGACCACTGTGGGTTGACCACGCGGTCAACAGTTTGTGTTGCGTGGCCACAATCGCACTACTGTGCCTGGTCCTTAATGCATTTGTGTGTATCATGCACTACTATTAAAGCTGTGATCGATACGGGTGTAACGCGTTTGTTGAATTGAGCTCGGGTTATTGCTGTCAGAGCTTTGGGGGAAAACTGATGGTGATGATGGGATTCCAGAGCGGAGCAGTGCGAGGAATAAAACAGAGAGAGATAGAAGGGAGGTGACCTGCAGTGTGGTGAGTGGGTGGGTGAGTGAGATAGTGCGTGAACGGGTGGGTGGGTCAGTGAACGAATGGGTGAGTGGGTGAGTGAACGGGTGGGTAAGTGGGTGAATTAACGGATGGGTGAGTGAGTGAGTGAACAGGTGAGCGGGTGGATGGGTGAGTGAACGGGTGAGTGGGTGGGTGAGTGAGCGGGTGAGTGGGTGGGTAAATGAACGGGTGGGTGGGTAAGTGAACGGGTGAGTGGGTGGGTGAGTGAACGGATGGGTGAGTGATCGGATGGGTGAGTGAGTGGGTGGGTGAGTGAACGGGTGGGTGAGTGAACGGGTGAGTGTGTGGATGAGTGAACAGGAGAGTGGGTGGGTGCGTGAACGGTTAGGTGAGTGGGCGAGTGAGCGAGCGATCAACCAGATTCCGGGTCAACTTAACAGCTTGGTTAACTTTGTTGCTTCAGTGCCAACCCCCTCCATAGCCGGGGGGTGTGGGGAAGAGGGCAATATTGGTGATGGAGGTGGGGGAGGGGTAAGTGGTTGAGGTGGGGTTGTTAGCCGCCTTTGCCCCTCCCCAGTTCGGCTGTTAACCCACACCGCGGCACCCGTCGTGATTCTAGGGGTTGAATTGCGAGCATTAATATGGATAGGGTTGCATAAAATGCATGAATGCATATATTGCATCTGCGCACGAACGCAAACACGCATGCATATATGCATAGTTCATATATATATAAAGTATGTGTTAGTCATGCATAATTGACCACGTATGAGAACCCTGAAAGGAAATGTAGAGCATATGCATCGTGTGGCGCCTAGCAGCACAACGACGGAGTGGGGGGGAGGGGGGGACGCGACAGGAGGGGGCATGCGACCTCGGACGAGACGGAGCAATGGAATCGCATTTCGTGCAGCGGTTGGCTGGTTCGTTGCATCGCAAGATTTGGTTTATTTTGTTTTTGTTATTCTTTAAACCGGGTGAGAACGCCAGAGATCGGGATAGTCTCATTGGCAAGCGGAGTGAGTGAGTGAATGAGTAGGTGAGTAGGTAATCAATTGAGTTCGATGAGGCCATGACGCGAGACGCATTTGCCAGAGTGACCTGGGGCATCGGTGTGCCTGTAGGGGGCGATGATTGCTGCTGCTGTGTGTGTGAGAGTGTCTGTGTGTGTGTGTGAGAGTGTCTGTGTGTGTGTGTGTGAGAGTGTCTGTGTGTGTGTGTGAGAGTGTCTGTGTGTGTGTGTGAGAGTGTCTGTGTGTGTGTGTGAGAGTGTCTGTGTGTGTGTGTGTGAGAGTGTCTGTGTGTGTGTGTGTGAGAGTGTCTGTGTGTGTGTGTGTGAGAGTGTCTGTGTGTGTGTGTGAGAGTGTCTGTGTGTGTGTAGTGTAGCGGTTAGCGCGCTGCGCTATGAACCCGGACGACACGGGTTCGATTCCCGCTCACGGCCAACACCAGTGACAATTATCTGAACCGGTCCTGGGCCTCCCATAGGTCGACTCAGCATCAAATGAGTACCCGGTGCGGTGTGTAATCGCCACTGGAGAGACAAAGGCGGACGGGCGTGGTGTTGGCCACCCACCCCCTCGTGTGTCGTGCCGGCCTTCATAGGTGCTCGCTAACAGCACTTGCCCCAACAGTCTGTTAAGGCTACACGGGGGATCTTTGTTTTTCGGTGCAAGACAATTGTCCGGCGATTAATGTGTACACGGAGTTTGACAAATAAATCCGTGGCTATCGTGGGGAATTGATTCTAAAGAATTATTCATGACTCTGGGATGAAAGCGCTCGCATATGCCTCGCTTCATCCCGATTATTTATTTGTATTATTATTTCTGTCGGCAGAGAGAGAGCGCGAGAGAGCGCGCGCGCACTATGCGAGAGGTGAGGTTGAGGATGTTATCCTCAAGACACCTCCGTAAGCCGCCCCCTCGCCCAACACAGCACCCACACACTCCTCAATCCACTGCCCGCCCCCCCCCTCGTACCAGGCTAAGTGCCTTTGATACGCCGTGAGGGGAGTGGTTTTGTCGCTTTGATTCTCGTTGCCCGCAGCTTTTTGCTCTCGCGCCTCGCTTGATGCGTCTCTCGTTCCATCTCCCTTAGCTCCCCCCCCCCTCTCGTCTCTCGCTCTCTCACTCTCTCTCATCGCCATGGCTCTCTTCCATCCCATCTTTCCCCTCTCATCTCTCATCTTTCTCATCTATTATCTCCCCCTCTCATCGCTCCTCTCATCTCTCCCCTCCCAACTCTCCCCTCTCATATCCCCCCCCCCCCCCCATTTCACCCATTCTCAATCTCACCCAACCCCCTTCCATCTCATCTCCCACATTGCCACAATTCTCCCTTCACTATCTCTCCCACTCACTATCTCCCCCACTCACTATCTCCCCCACTCACTATCTCCCCCACTCACTATCTCCCCCACTCACTATCTCTCCCCCTCACTATCTCCCCCACTCACTATCTCCCCCACTCACTATCTCCCCCACTCACTATCTCGCCCACTCACTATCTCCCCCACTCACTATCTCCCCCACTCACTATCTCTCCCCCTCACTATCTCTCCCACTCACTATCTCCCCCACTCACTATCTCTCCCACTCACTATCTCTCCCACTCACTATCTCTCCCACTCACTATCTCTCCCACTCACTATTTCTCCCACTCACTATATCTCCCACTCACTATATCTCCCACTCACTATCTCTCCCACTCAGTATCTCCCCCACTCACTATCTCTCCCACTCACTATCTCTCCCACTCACTATGTCCCCCACTCACTATCTCCCCCACTCACTATCTCCCCACTCACTATCTCTCCCCCTCACTATCTCTCCCCCTCACTATCTCTCCCACTCACTATCTCCCCCACTCACTATCTCCCCCACTCACTATCTCTCCCACTCACTATCTCCCCCACTCACTATCTCCCCCACTCACTATCTCCCCCACTCACTATCTCTCCCACTCACTATTTCTCCCACTCACTATCTCTCCCACTCACTATTTCTCCCACTCACTATCTCTCCCGCTCACTATCTCTCCCACTCAATTTCTCTCCCACTCACTATCTCCCCCACTCACTATCTCCCCCACTCACTATCTCTCCCACTCACTATCTCCCCCACTCACTATCTCTCCTGCTCACTATCTCTCCCACTCACTATCTCTCCCACTCACTATCTCCCCCACCCACTATCTCTCCCGCTCACTATCTCTCCCACTCACTATCTCCCCCACTCACTATCTCTCCCACTCACTATCTCTCCCACTCACTATCTCCCCCACTCACTATCTCTCCCACTCACTATCTCTCCCACTCACTATCTCCCCCACCCACTATCTCTCCCGCTCACTATTTCTCCCACTCACTATCTCTCTCGCTCACTATCTCTCCCGCTCACTATCTCTCCCACTCAGCGTGTGATACGCGCTCCGGCTAATGTTACTTGACTCGTGGAAGGGAGCACTTTCGCCTAAATGTGCATTAAAAATAAACACACTCTATAAATGATGAGCATTAACATTTCATCCGCCCCTTGCTTCTCATGCGCAGCCCCAATTTGCGTTTTCCTTTTGGCTCCGTGGGAAGTCATCGAGAAAAGAACGGATTGGTGACCGCCGAGATATTTTGTCCGATACATTTCTTTGAAGTTTCAAAACAAACTTTAACCGAGTCGAAACCCATTAGTCTCCGTCTCGCAAACTAATGTTGAACGCGTGAAATGCATTGTGCTCCGAAACGACCATCCGTCTTAGTCCGTGTGTACCCCCGATTAGCACGTTTTGCTATGTACGTCGCGATAGGTATTCAACATACATTCATATATGTAACGTGGCAGTCACAATAACTCTGAAGGAGCGATGATCCAATAAGAACAAAACCTTAGTGGTGTTGAGTATTTGTTGGTTCCCCTGGAGACAACTGCCCTTAATAGATCAAAACTTTGGAGAGAACACTTTTTTTACCCCTATTGCAAAGCTGCTGATGTCCCTACAACGTCGTTACGTGTGAAGTCATCTCGTTGTTCTGTTAGAAAGCTTCTGTTGTGAAATGGTCATTGTCGCTGATTGCGATAGCTAGGAGGGAAAAAGAGGCCTTCATAGGTGCTCGCTAACAGCACCTGCCCTAACAGTCTGTTAAGGCTATCCGGGGGGTCTTTGTCTTTGAGTGAGTTAGTCAGTAGGTGGGAGTGTGTGGTTGGATGAGTGGGTGGGCGAGTGAGTTGGTGAAGTTGGTGTGTGTGTGGATGCGTGAGTGTTTGTGGGTGAGTCGGGTGAGTGAGTGAATGTGTGGGTGAGTGAGTTGGTCACGTGGGAGTGTGTGGGTGTGTGGGTGAGTGAATGTGTGGGTGAGTCAGTTGGTGACGTGGTTGTGTGTGGGTTGTTGAGTGAATGTGTGGGTGAGTGAGTTGGTGACGTGGGAGTGTGTGGGTTGGTGAGTGAATGTGTGTGGCTGAGTGAGTTGGTCACGTGGGAGTGTGTGGGTGGGTGAGTGAATGTGTGGGTGAGTGAGTTGGTGACGCGTGGGAGTGTGTGGGTGGGTGAGTGAATGTGTGGGTGAGTGAGTTGGTGACGCGTGGGAGTGTGTGGGTGGGTGAGTGAATGTGTGGGTGAGTGAGTTGGTGACGTGGGAGTGTTTGGGTGTGTGGGTGAGTGAATGTGTGGGTGAGTGAGTGAATGTGTGGGTGGGTGAGTGAATGCTGGCTGGCGTGTCTGAGTCGTCCTCCGCTCTCTCTCTGGGAGAGCGAGAGGTGGACACTGGGCAGTGGTAGCGTAGCGTCACCAGTTGAAATAATAATAATTATCATACAAATAACGGATCATCTCTAAATGGATCACGTTATGTACCGACAGCGTGGGTGAGCCATGAAGCCAGGATAGTCTTTAATGATAACTAAATCCTATTATCAATCATAAACATTGATTCGCGATTGATTCCGATTGAATTAAGTGCACCACTTTGTATCCATTATATAAACATGAATTAGCAAACCAATTAAGTTTTAATTATTTTATTTATTCCATAATAATAATAATTATTGAGTGCTCTAAACAAATGATCGTGCGAATTTGCCATTAAGCAAAGGTGGCTTTGCGTGTCAGATGAGTTCATTCTACACGAAGCCCACTTGCTGACAAGGTGATGGCAGTTGACAGATTGTTGATGATGACGACGACGACGATGACGTTCATGACGATCGTCAAAGGATAATAGAGAAGGAGAGGTGGAGGAAGACAAAGGGAGAGATGGGTGGGGGGAGAGAGAGCCAGAGGATGAGAGAAAGGAATTGTGTGCGAGAGATTGTAGGAAGAGGGAGAGAGACTTTTGACTTTTAAACAACTTGTATTGCCGCCAGCAACAGCAGCACTGGAGGCGATTTCAAGATGAAATACACAAAGTCACCAGCAAACAAATGAAAATTAACGCTACAAATCCACGCGCTGTGGCGCTAAACGCACCGCGCACAATACTAAAGAAAAGTCACGTGGTTGTGGTGTCATTGTGCACGCCACGGTGACGAGCGAGCGCTTCAGAAGGTGAACACGAGGGTGCCGTCCACGCTGGTGCAGAGGGCTTTTCCGGCTCCCCAGCGTTCGAAGAAGACGTGAGAGAGAGAGCAGAATAGAGAGTTAAATGAGAGAAGGGGGAGGGGGCGGTAGTGAATGCCAGGATGTGGAATGAAGAGGTTGGAAAATAGGGAGAGAGATGCATGGATATCCCATGTATCTCTCGAGAGAGATAGAGAAATAGAGTGGAGAGAGTGAGATGGATAAAAAAAATGAAGAGAGGTAATGGAGAAACTGGGAAATCGAGAGGAAGGGGAGAGAGCGTGCGAGAGAGAGTGAACAGAGAGAGAGAGAGATGGAGAGGGGGGAGGGAGGATTTATGGAGTCGCTGGGAGTAGTGGAGTATTGGCGAGGCCATGCTCTCACTCCCAGAGCCCCCCCCCCATCTCCCTCCCCCCTGACACCGCTCGCACCTCATCCATCTCCCAGATGTATTCGTTTCTTGCTTTTTAAACACATACGTTTCTGAGCACGGGCCCAGAGGGTATCAGACTTTGAACGGCCAGCAACAAACAGCACCACCAAGATCCCGTGTGGGGGTGGTGGTGGCGGTGGCGGTGGCGTGTCGTGCCAGCGCGGCGAGATACACATTGTCAGTAATATTATCATCATCGGCATGCAATATTAAGGGGAGAAGACAACGTTTTGCTGACTGGATGGCTGGCTGGAGGGGTGGAGGGGCGGGGCTGCTCGTTGTTAACAATTACGACTGCTCCTACGCGCGGGGGGTGGGGGGGGAGCTCCGTCTCGGGAAGGGAGGTGGATGCAAGGGGCTGGAATAGAGAAGGGAAAGGCACGGGAGAGGGGAAGCTATAGAGCGTTGTTCCCTCGCACGCACGCACGCACGCACGCAAGGCACACGTGGGTTTTTTTTTCTTTCCCGGAGTACTCTGGTTTCCTCCGACTTGCATAATAAACGCGAGCCGCGATTAATCGGTGCTGAATGCATCATCGATGTCTCGGTCTCGGTGTGCGCTGCGTTGCACCACTATCCGAGTCGTTAACCTCGCATTCAATAAATCTTCAGAGCCAGGGTGAACATCCGGCTTGTGGTCAGAAATCAAACACAAATACTGTGGTTAATGCTGACATCATTAGCCGAGGTTTATCTCGCTCTGCGATCTTGCATTTACTTGCAAATTCTATCTCGAGCCCCGCCCGCTTACCCGTGGGTTGTACCCATCTCAAACCGATTTAACCTTTGGCTGCAGTAGATCTCTCGCTTTTTATCTTCCTGCCTTAGCAGTCCGCCTGCTGTATGTTTTCACCTGAAGACGATTGCTTGTGTCGCGATCGAAACGTCGTGATTTTTTAAAATTATTTTATCATTTTTATGTCTACGTGACTTTTACCGAAAGACCCAACGAGTATTATTTTATCAATGTCAACATAAACATGAATCATTTCACCAAATGCATTATCACCAATCGCATCATCAATTATTGAGTTCATCATCATCAGTGCCATCATGTTATCACAATCGTCATTTTCATGATCCTTCCATCATCATCATCCTCATCAATCAATCCTCATCAATCATTTCATCCGTTCAACACCCATCACCGTTTTAAGAGATTCACTCCCCTGCGGGACAGCGCTCCCCACACACATCCAAAGACAAAGATCCCCCGTATAGCCTAAACAGACTGTTGGGGCAAGTGCTGTGTACGAGCACCTATGAAGGCCGGAACGATACACGCGGGGGTGGGTGGCCAGCAACCACGCCCGGCCGCCTTTGTCTCCCCAGTGGCGATGTTTACACACCGCCCCAGGTACTCATTTGAGGCTGAGTCGACGTAAGGGGAGGCCCCGTGACCGTTTCTGATAATCGTCACCCGTGTTGGCAGTGAGCGGGAATCGAACTCGGGTGACCGGGGTCGTAGCGCAGCGCGCCATCGCTACGCCACCGCCTCCCGACAGCACATAAACACACACACACGGAGAGAGAGCGAGCGAGCGACTGTCATCTATGACGTCTGTGTGCGTGTGTGCCTGTGTGTCTGCCTGTCTGTGTGGCCGCGTGTCTGCCTGCGTGTCTGCCTGTCTGTGTGGCCGCGTGTCTGCCCGTGTGTGTCACATGCACGGCAATGTTGTGTTCATGAGATCGCGTTCCCACCTGCCCACAGCAACTCTGTGTTGCCCTTGCATGTGAATACAGCACCTGGTACGGCGTTTATTACATAATGGCACTTGGGAGACGAAGGCGGCCCGTTGTGGTGTTGTCCACCCCCTCTCACCCCTCCTCCCCCCACCCACCTCGTCTGCCGTGCCGGCCTTCAAAGGTGCTCTCGCTAACAAGCACTTGCCCCAACCGCATGTTAAGGCTATCGGGGGGATCTTTGTCTTTGTGCCAGGTCTGGCGCCGTTGCCAGGACGTGTGATGAACGGCTCCACTCTCTCGAGGCGATTTGACTCACAGATGACCTTGTCCTGCCCAGCAACTATTGTCCACTGTGTGACTCTGCGTACGGGGAGACAAAGGCGGCCGGGCGTGGTGCTGGCCACCCCACCCCCTCGTGTGCCGTGCCGACATTCGTAGGAGCTGCTGATCGCTAACTGCACTCGACCCAACAGCCTGTTAAGGTTACACAGGGGATCTTTGTCTGTGTTATGTAATCTTCTCTATGGGAGCGGTGGTGTGGCGGTTAGCGCGCTGCGCTATGAAGCCGGCGACCCGAGTTCCATTCCCGCTCACGGCCACCAACACCAGTGAATCGGTCCTGGGCCTCCCCTAGGTCGACTCGACCTCAAATAAGTACCTGGTGTTATGAGTAAGCATTGCCACCAGGGAGACAAAGGCGGCCGTGCGTGTGGTGCTGCCCATTCGGGGGGGAGGGGAGATCTTTGTCTTTGTTGATTTATATGGAGGAGGCGTCTTCTCCTTCGCGTGCCATCACCTGGCGAGCAACAAAGGTCGTCCAATCTCCCCTCCCCTCCCTCTATCTCTCGGTCTTCGTCTGACTTTGAAGCTCACTGCACATATCGGCTACTGGCCTGGCAGCGATTGAAATGTCCAGCCCCCCCCCCTCCTCTGCCACATGCCCCCCTCCCCTATGCCACCCCCCTATCCCACCTCTCCCTCCCCTCTCTTTCCCCCTCTCTCCCCATGAACCTCGCCACATCTCCCACCATACTCCCCCCCCCCACTCGATCTCCCTCCTCCATTATTTCTCATTCCCAGGCAGTCCGTTTCGAGGCGATGCAATGACGAAAAGGCCATTGCCCAAAACGTCTGCCTCTGAGAACCCAACACGTGGAGTCCCCACTTCCACACCGAGGCCCATGTAGCTTCCGTGACTCTGCTGTCCCGATGATCACTAATAAAGACGAAACGGTTAGACAAACCGTGGACCGGTTAGACAGTCGCTGAAATTTTATTTTAATGGTGACCTCTGACAAGAGGGGGGGGGGGGGGATCAACAGAGCAGTTCTTCGAAAAAAACAAAGAGTATGAATCCTTGCAGTCACGAAAGCATCAAATCTAGAAACACCAGCAGTTCCTGAAGAACTGCCGGTGTTAAAAAATAAGTATGTGGTTGTGCTTTCGCGACGTCGTCGTCCCCACCTGAAGAAGGACGCTTGTGTTGCGCTCGAAACGTCGTGATTGAATTTAGTTGTTTTCATTTATTTTATTTAAAAAAAATGTACCTACGTGACTTTAGCGGAAAAAAAACGTATGCTGGTGTTTTGTTGTTGCTGTTGCAAAACGAACAAACACGTGACCGTGTCATTCTAGATTTGAAGTTTTCGTGACTGCAGTGACCCATACTCTTTGGTTCTTTCGGTAAAGTCACGCAGGTATGAAATAATTTATTTCATATTTTGTATCTGCGTGACTTTACCGAAAGAACCAAAGAATACGTGACTGTGTGTTCTTTCGGTAAAGTCACGCAGGTATGAAATAATTTATTTCATATTTTATACCTGCGTGACTTTACCGAAAGAACCAAAGAATACGTGACTGTGTGTTCTTTCGGTAAAGTCACGCAGGTATGAAATAATTTATTTCATATTTTATACCTGCGTGACTTTACCGAAAGAACCAAAGAATACGTGACTGTGTGTTCTTTCGGTAAAGTCACGCAGGTATGAAATAATTTATTTCATATTTTATATCTGCGTGACTTTACCGAAAGAACCAAAGAATACGTGACTGTGTGTTCTTTCGGTAAAGTCACGCAGGTATGAAATAATTTATTTCATATTTTATACCTGCGTGACTTTACCGAAAGAACCAAAGAATACGTGGCTGTGTGTTGTTGTTGGGTCTTGTTTCTTTGTAATTTGCGGGGAACGCAGCCCCCCGCGGGGGCTGTTGTAGCGCGCCTGGCGCTCACCGTGAAGACCCGTCGCTGATCGGCGCTTATCAGTGGCGCACGGACCAGGGAATCTTCCTGCAAGGCGGTGTCACGAGCAAAGCGAGAAGGCAATTGCAGGTGCTGTGCCTTGTTGTTGCCTTCAACTTTACGGCTCGCAAATAAATCGAGGGGGGGGGGGGTAGGGAGGCAAGTTTCAATTCCTCAGGAAGAGAAGGTCGGCAGGCATTTAATCTGGTCCGCGTATCATTGCGCCATCAATCACCGGCTCGCCGCGGCACTTGAGAATATTAATAGTTTCTGATCATGCAAAAAAATAATAATTTTCCCGTCAGACGCCGCTGATAACAAGAGAAACATTAAAAAAGGTGGTTTCACTTTGGGCTGCTGGCTCGGCCGATGACAGACCGGTGGTGAAGGACGCGTGGCGGCCACGGGATGGGACGAATCCGACAGGGCGTCCCAAATGCGGAGAGATGGAGCGATGAATTCGCCTCGAGTGCGAGTGCTGGGTGGGTCGTGGGGATGAGTTTGACTTTAAAGAATAACATTTTTGGGACTTTTAAGGAAATTGTATGGTCTTTAAAAAAAAAAAATGTTATCTTCAAAATACCAAATTCTCATCATTTACATCTCTCGCTCTGTAAATCAGCTCAAGTATCCTGTACATCACGTGACTTCTGGGTGGCCACCCCCACTGTGAACCCCTAAGCCCCGCCCACTGTGAGAACAGACGCCGCTCCTCCGTTCAGCTCCCTTCTGTCCGTTCCTTCTCTCTGCTCGATCTCTTCCCTCCCCTCCCCCTCTCATCGTCACCATCATCGTGACCCTCTCATCATCCCCGATATCTTGGCACGGTCATTCCTTCTGCCCCTCCTCCTTCTCTCCCTCCTGCTCCTCATCCTCCTCCTCTCTCCCTGCTGCTCCTCTTGAGCCTTCTTTCTCTTTGTCCGTCTTGGGAGACTTCCGTCCGGACATCCGTTGCCCATGGATTCACATCCTCGACTCTACTCCCCTCACCCCGTGGTGTGTGCCGGCCGGTCTCGACGTTCAGTGACTCATCAGCAGACCCGGGCTCGCTTTGACCAATGCATGTGAACTGTCGATGTTACAGGCAGGCAACTCCCCTCCTCCCCCCTCTTCTCTTTGCCACGCAACATTAAGACACGTTTCTTATTCGGACGGTTTCAGACGATGAACTCACGATAATTTATACAAAGCTTAAATGGGAAAATTACAAAAATGCTACGCGTGTTGCGGACGTGTGAGCTGAACGGTAAAACCGTTGTTTTTCTCACTCGGATTGAATGTATGTATATAGTACTTGTGCGTGTCTGTGCATTCTGTATACTTGTGGGGAGCGGTGGCTCAGTTGTTCGCGCACTATGAACCCGGTGACTCGAGTTCGATTGCCCCTCACGGCCAACACCAGTGACGATTACTTGAACCGATCCTGGGCCTCTCCTAGGTCGACTCAGCCTCAAATGAGTACCTGGTGCGATGTGTAAAACATCACCACCAGGGAGACAAAGGCGGCCTTGGCTGGTGCTGGCCACCCACCCCCTCGTGAGCCGTTCCAGCCTTCATAGGTCACCACTCGCTGACAACACTTGCCCCAACAGTCTGTTGAGGCTATACGGGGGATCTCTATCTTTGCATGTATATATATAAGTGTGTAGTCTGTGTACAAGCGCACATTGCCACGTGCCGGCGGCATGACAAATGCATGCGCGTCTCGCGGGTCGCTCCGCAAGCGATTGCACTGCGCCTAATCACATCTCTCGCGCAGAATGTATTTTTATTTTGTGTTTTTTGGATTGGTGGGTGGCGGTGGGAGTGGAATCGTGGGGGGGGGGGGGGGGTAAGAAATCAAATTTCAATGCAAGTCATTGAGGAGGCTGCCCTGTGATGGAGTGTTGTGCTGGCGTGTGACTCTGACTGCGTCTTAAACAACCAAGGCAGGGGGAGCGGTGGCGCAGCGGTTAGCACGCTGCGTCACGAAACCGGCCTGGGACCCGAGTTCGATTCCCGCTCGTGACCGCCACCGCCACCGGTGACGATTCATCTGAACCGGTCCTGGGCCTCCCCTAGGTCGACTCAGTCTCAAGTCAGTACCTGTTTGCGGTGTGTAAAAACATCGCCACCGAGGAGACAAAGGCGGCCGGGCGTGGTGCTGGCCACCCCCACCCCTTCGTGTGCCACCGTCTCGGCCTTTACAAGTTGCTCGCTAACAGCACTTGCCCCACGCAGCATGTTTAAGAATACACGGGTCATTTAGGAAACCTGTTCCAATTATTTTAACTGCCAACGGCGGGGATATTGAATTGAAGCGGGGACATCTGGATAGCAAGTCCGTTGTGCCACTGACCATGACACCGCTGGGGGCAATCTGCAGGCAGTGCTGGCTCTAGACGTAGACAAAGCGAAGCAACACGCGTATCGGTCCCAAGGGCGCCCCGCTTAACAATCAGATTCCGAATCTTAATTTGGACTGGAGGAATCCTATGAGCTGTGAGGCTTTTTTTATATACAGACGCCCGTGCGCGTGCACCTAAAATTCAGATCGTAATAAACGAATGGTAATTAACATCACGAGATAATTAACAGAAATAAACGTCATGAACTCCACGTGACCTGCTTATCTCCACAATCACTGGGTCTACACCGCTGACTCTCTTCCCTATGATGTTTCTGTCTCAGCTGTTATCTCTCCTCTCTGATCTCGCCACATCTATCTGGCGCCTACATCTCTTCTGTCATTTCACGAGGAGTTTATAAATTGAAAGGTGGGAGGTGGGGGTGGGGGAGAGGGTAGGGGGGCAATGAGCCAGCACCCCCACTGGGTTGAGTAGTGGGAGAGATGGCAGTGAGCGGATGCGTTGTTCAATTATTCAACTTTAATAAAGCTACAAAGTGATTCCCTGCTCCAATGAACATCGAGGCATTGGTGCTCATCTCCGGTTTACAGCCCTGCAGAGGCAGTGGTGTAAATTCCACATTACCATGGCAGGCAGCGAGCCACAATCCACATGACACAACTCTTGTGGACTTCCACACAAAGTGGTACTCGTTTTATCGACCCTCCTAAATCTTCTTGGTTCTTTCGGTAAAGTCACGTAGAAGAAAAATAATAAAATAATAAAAATAAAACATAATAAAATAATTCTCACGACGTTTCGGCCACAATGCAAGCAGCCGTCTTTTTTATTTTATTATTTTCCTTCTACGTGACTTTACCGAAAGAACCAAGAAGATGAATCCCTGCAGTCACGAAAGCTTTAAATCGAGACCCTCCTAAACTACAGGGGATGGCCAACCTGTAACAGACCAAGATCCAAAAAGAGCCAAGTGTGTATATTGACAGTTTTCGGCTCAACACTGGAGACATTAATTATTATTTGCTACGACTGTGATGGTGTTGTTCTACGTCATGCCCCTTTGATAGAGCCGCGTGCGGATGGATTAAAGAGCCGCGTGTGGGTGGATTAAAGAGCCGCACGCGGCTCATGGAGACACCGGTTGGCCACCGCTGCCCCACAATGTCCCACAATGTGGGGTGACGATAATGGGCTGAGCCACCCAGCCCCTACGCTGAGCCACCTAGCCCCTACGCTGAGCCACTTGGCCGGGTGAGTTTGATGGATCCGGGATGTGGGTGCCCAACTGCAATCACGGTCCCTTCCTGAGAAGGGCTTCACAGCCGTGGGATGGCAAGCCCGAGAGATGCAATGCACTTACGGATCATTGGAACTGTGTTGGATGCGTGTTTGTAACCACAACAATAACAACATTCATAATTTGATTTATTTGGGTTAGAGAGCGTCAATTTATTATGAATAATATTTGGTTCGCGAATGCCTGCGTGTTTAAATTGACGACTCATCATATTCGGCAATAATGATTGTAATCATAATAACAACACCGTGTGACCCTGTAAAGAAGCGCGTAAAATCATAGGCGACGTTTCGGGCAATGGTCCTTCTTCATAGCACATGCATAGAGAGGTCAGTAGAGAGATTGAGTGGACGATGAGAAAAGTTGGAGACTGAACTTGTTTAAACTATGGGGGGGGGGGGGGGGGCTGATGATAATGGCATTTCCGAAACATTTTCCGGCGACCAGTAGTTTAAATTAGGCGTGTGAATGGTTACCGAATGGGTAGCTATCGAGTAACATGCAAACCGCCTTTAATAATAACAATGTGCTGCATTACGATTAAATAAAGTCACACGCCCCCCCCCCCCAGCACCTCCGATTAGCACGGTTGGTTACGTACGGTGTGGAGGAAGTTCAACATATGTGCATGCATATTTGAAAGTACAATTTTTAAAATATTAGTGGCACGTTGCATTGCGGGTAGAACTGGCTGTGGGTAGTCGGTCTGTTAAACCACAATTGGCGTAATCCGCTGAGTAACGCATTCATGGGCCCTATTAGAATGACTCGTGATAACGATCGACGTTTAATCGCCCCTTTGGTTAATTCACTGCTGGATGAAGCCCTCCACGAATCGAGTGGGTAAGGTCGCCACCTGCCCAGGAATTTGCATTCTGTGTTCGGGTAGCGGGAATTGAGTTGCACTGAGATCTTGGTGCCACAGTTGCGTCGTCGGCTTGAGCCTCGCAGCAACAGATACCTGGGTTCAATTCCCGACTCGAACGCCTTTTGTGTGTGGTGCTTCGTACGTTCCCCCTTTGTTCTGCACGGTTTTCCTCCCGGGTTCTCTGGTACCCTCCCATTAGTTAACAACAACAACAACAACCGCCATTCGCCACGAAGTGGCGGTGACGTCACCACGACGCTTGTGCCAGGCTATGTGCACCTTGAGACCAACAACAACAACACAACAACCGCCATTCGCCACTAAGTGGCCGTGACGTCACCACGACGCTTGTGCCAGGCTATGTGCACCTTGAGGCCACGTGAAGTGTCGAACGCCCGCTGGCAGGAGGTCACGGGGCAGACCCAGGTGCCACGGGTCGACTGACTGAGATGACTGGCTGATAGTTAAACACACACGCTGACACACGACGTAACATCGCAATGCATGAGGGACCCCTCATTGAACATGAACTCACGATAAGCGACTTACATTGCCATCTTCTCGCTAGCATTCCAAGGGCACCCCCAGTGGCAGCTTGCCCCTGTTGTTCTGCGTACGATGACTCTGCATGCGGCTTGCGAGCGAGCCGTGAGTGTGGGAGTAGCGTAGCCTTCCTGGGTAAACGAGCGGTCTTTAAAGTAATTCACTTTTTCTGCGCGGCACTGGTATCGAACCCAGGCCGACCTGAGGCACGTGTCCGGGTGTGGTCTGTGAAAAAACCCGTGGCAAAAAAAAAACCGTAGCCACCACTGCCGTATCGTTCACGAAGATAGTTTGACCATGAAATCACCACTCTGGTCAGGACGAGTGAACCCGATGGGGTGAGGTGGGGTGGAGCGAGTGTGCAAGGATCATTGGGGGCCGCTATCCCGTATTCCAGGTTTCTCTTCCGCGAGACCCTGATCGATACCTCTGCCCGGGTGGAACACAGATCGCTATCGGCTAACGCGCCCCTACCGCTGCTGGTGCTCTCCGAGGCACGCGCGGCTGCGTCGCAGCGTGAAGCTGTCGGGGCCGAGGGCAGGAGCGGCGCTCGCAACTCCGAGCGGATGAAAACGATAGCGAATTGGGGGATTGGCACAGTGGGGTGGCACAGGTGGTGGGGGCATCTGCCGACTTTGCCATCTCGGCCAGTGAACCCAACAGACGCCCATGGGGTGGTCTGTCCTGTGGCTTCCTGCCAGCGACGAGGTGCGATGCGCTTCTCGGCGGAACAGGTGGTGTGTGTGGGATGCCCGTTCTCTCTCTCTCTGCGTTGTGAGGACCAACACGCATCCGTGTCGTGTCTCGCGTTACAGACTCGTCCATTTCACTTGGACACCCCTCCCCCCCCCCTCGGCTTCACGCAAATCTCGCCACTCACCCAGACTTCCCCTGTGCTAATAAATTACGTTGGCAATTATTAATATTACGAACTGACGGTGGCAAAGGTGGCTGATTAAATTCGGGTGGCTCCATTAGTTAATGTGGGGCCGGATGAAATTACGTCGATTCATGCAGGCCCTGGATGGTGGGAGGGATGGTGGGAGGGGAGGGGAGGTGCTAGGAGGGGGAGGGGGAGAGGAGTGGGGGGCTGGGGGCTAGAGGAGGGGGGGGGATAGAATCGAACATTTGGTTCTTGGTTCGAGGCCCAAAACTCCAGACGGGCTCTTTATGAGAAACGGTCTCATCGATTACAACTCTGATACTCGTGCCGCTTGTTGCTGGCTTCTTGGCGTGTTCGGGGCATTGACGGGGGGGGTGGGGAGGACCTTGTGTTCAACAACCGCGTACAATCACCTGAGCTGATTACAATTTTAAATGCATGGGATGAAGAAATACTGGCTCTGCATGAATCCCATCGCATCCCAAGCCATGCGATCAGCTGTGACAATAATTTTTAGTAACAATGATGGTGATGATGATGAGGTGTTTGATCTGAGCCGCCCTCCTTAACTCCAGCGGGGGGGGGGGGGGGCGATAGGAGCGGGGGGAGATGGGGATGGTCTCAGAGACACAAAGCTATTAAACAAATATTCTTTATTTGACCACGTAAGACCCACTGAGCTATGTAGCTCTTTTTTGCAGAAGTGCCATCACGAATGAAATTCACAGCAGCCAAATCGTGTGAAGGAATTTTCACACGCGGCAAACGACTTAGTTGCATTTGAAGTGCGGGAGGGAGGGGGGGGTCAAAGGTCGGTGGAGGGAGCGGTGGGGGGCGGTGGGCGGGGGGGTCAGTGGTGATGGGGAGGGGGCCGGTGGGGATGGGGGGGGGGTCAAGCCTTATCAATCACACGAATTCAGTGACTCTTGGGGGAGGGGGGAGGTGGGGGGCGGTGGGGGGGGGTGAGCCAGTGGTGATGGGGAGGGGGCCGGTGGGGATGGGGGGGGGGGTCTCAAGCCTTACCAATCACACGAATTCCGTGACTCTTGGGGGAGGGGGGGAGTTGGGGGGGCGAGGTGGAGAGACTCTGAAGTGGAGGCCTTGACACGGAATCAATTTAACGCGAAATTACCGAACTGCCCCCTGGGAGGTGCGGGCTCGGGCATGCTGCATCTCGCTCGGGGGTCGGCGTGGGTGGGGGTGGAGAGACCCCGGGGCGAAGGCAATGTAGTATATATATATAAATAAATTGCTCACTAGTGACCGAGGACTAAGATTACTTTTTGGAATTCGACAAAAAAAAAAGAGGAGGCGGGAGAAGAAACAGAAGGCGACAGAAAGCGCCCAAGAACATCGGCTGCGATCGATGACGATCGCGACGCGGCGGTTTGTGGGGAAAGGAGAATGAGGTGATGGGGAGGAAGATCAAGGGATGGGGTGGAGAAACAATGACGGTGATGTGATCGCGAACATGCCAAACGACGATGATGCTGATTATGATGACGATCATCGTGATGTCAGGCGTGAATTTGACCGACGACACTACGTTTTGATTGCACTGCGTTAGCCGATAGTGATGAGGGTGATTCATTTATTGATAATCATGACTCACAACGGCAAACAACACTGTCCTCAAATTAATTATAATCCATTCACCATTCAACCCGATGCTAATTTTAATATTCCAGCGGCACGAGGAGGGGTGGGAGGGGGGGGGGATATGGGGGATGTTTCCCCCCCCCCACCTCCCGCACTAATTACAAAATACAATAGCACAGTGGCGACCAGCATATAAGTAAAAATGAATTATTTTCGTAAAGTGGCGGGCGGGATTGAAATTCCAATTTCAACAGCTGTGCTCATCCCTCGTTGTGTCCGAGGCGCGAGAGCGGAATGAATGGACGCGTCGCCCCCAGTGCCTCCGTCACGCCGCCAGAGCAATCGGTGAGCCCCCACCCCCTCCACCCCCCTACTCCCACCCACCCCCTAGTCCCCCACCCCTCCACCCCCCTCTACTCCCCTACTCCCCCACCCCTCCACCCCCCTACTCCCCCACCCCCCCTACTCCCCCACCCCCCTACTCCCCCCACCCCCCTAACTCCCCCACCCCCCCCTACTTCCCCCCACCCCCCTACTCCCCCACCCCCCCTACTCCCCCACCCCCCTACTCCCCCACCCCCCTACTCCCCCCACCCCCCTACTCCCCCACCCCCTTACTCCCCCACCCCCTTTACTCCCCCACCCCCTTAGTCCCCCACCCCCTTACTCCCCCACCCCCCCTACTCCCCCCACCCCCCTACTCCCCCACCCCCCTACTCCCCCACCCCCTCCACCCCCCTACTCCCCCACCCCTTACTCCCCAACCCCCTTACTCCCCCACCCCTCCACCCCCCTACTCCCCCACCCCCCTAGCCCCCACCCCCCCTACTCCCCCACCCCTCCACCCCCCCTACACCCTTACTCCCCCCACCCACCCCCCTACTCCCCCCACCCCTTACTCCCCCACCCCCTTATTCCCCCCACCCACCCACCTACTCCCCCATCCACCTACACCCCCCCCACCTAATTCCACCCACCCACCAACCCCCCAACCAACCACCGCCCTACCCCCCCCCCACCTTTTCCACCGTCGCTCGTTCGTCCTCCTTCACAACACCTGTCACGGGGCGCTCCCCCTGACTCTGATCGGATATCTCAGCCTGAATAAAATTCATAGGTGGTTGTTGTTGTTGTTTGCGCGCGCGGTCGTATTTGGGCGGTGCGTGATCGCGGGCGCCCAGCGTGTTTAAGCGCCTTGCGCCGCTCGCTTTTGCGGTGGTCAAACGTGTCGATAAAATAGCGCCACAGAGCTTGGACAAAATGGCTAAAAGTAAAATCGAAACAACCATTGCGTGTTAATTAATGTCTCGCCAGAGGAGGACTATTATATTCCACAAATATGGAGGCCTCTGGCAAAAGATATCCAGATTGTTGTCGTAAAACCCTCCACCACCCGACGCAGACACGCAACGTGCATTGCCTACGTGCACCGTACAAGCGGCGATTGCCACTGTTTGAACTCGGCGACTTTGCGCGCACAATCACGATTCTTCTCGGGGCCGAAACATTAGAACGGTGCGATACGGACCAAGTGAGAGCCAGTTATGAAAGTGATTTGTTTGCTGAATAGTGACATCGGCCCGCGTTCATTTTCCTTGCTTGGAGAAGGCGACGCAGCATCACCGCCTCGCTACCCACCCCCCGCCCCCCAACACGCACAAAGGAGGTTCTAAGGGATTCGCCGCTCCGCGTTTGCATCGTGACCTTTAAACTTGAGCAGCTTCTAAATAACAGCCTTGTCAGTTTAATGCAATTAGGCTCCCGAGATCCCGAGAATAGACGGCCGGGGGGGGGGGGCTGTCTCTATTCAAAAGGCATTTTGGCAAAGCATAGCACGAGCAAAATCCACGCACACCCACACGTGCATTTAAATATCTAGACAATGTTATTTGGTGATGATAATGCTGCTGCTGCGTTGGTAGCGGTGCACGCAGGCACTGCCAACAACAACACTCAATACGTTGTGTGTCAATACTGACGCTGTGTACGTGTGTGTGGCCTTAAACGTGTGACGGTTCGGGCAATGACCCTTCTTTATGACGCGTGTTATATAACGTAGCTGCAATGCGCGCAGCGAACTGTTGCTGCTCCTGATGGGGTCCTGCGGGGGTAGTTCAATCAATCGATCCAACGTTGTTAATTAACTAGAGTGCTTGGGAAGTAAACGTAACATTACATCACGGACACTTGCGATAGCTGAACGTAGTAAACACAATAAAGTATATGCAGTTTTAAAATGTATAAAAAGAGATCATGAAATAAATCCTTCACCGCCTCGTTTTAGAGCCGCGACACCGTCCTTGTGGTGCACTCCAAGTGAGCATAATGTCAAACAGCACGCTACGTCGTGAACACCCTACTCGCTGTACCATGAACACCCCACACGCTGCACCATGAACACCCCACACGTTGCACCATGAACACTCTACTTGATACACACAAACACCCCACTCGCTGCACCATGAACACCCCACTCGCTGCACCATGAACACTCTACTTGATACACACTAACACCCCACACGCTGCACCATGAACACCCTACTGCGTAATGAACACCCTACTCGCCGCACCATGAACACGTTTGTGTCGCTGAATTCGCACGATAGCAGAGCCACCCTTGCACACAGAACGCGTGGCATCACACACTGGGCAACACAACAACAACAACAGCAAAACAATTAAAGACAAATCAAGTGCAATACAATAATTCTCTCGTCGGCGCAGACGCCATCCGCGTGGTAATTCCCAACGCACGAAGCTTCCGTTGTTCAAGAGCTCGTCATCCCTCTCCACGCTCGTTTAATGCGACACAGTCGAGCAGCAGCAGCAGCAGCAGCAGCGGGTGTGCGTTTGCCGGCGGTTGTAACAAAGCAAATGGAATGATGAACGGGGACTGCCTGAGAGCCGTGCAAATTGGAGGGATGCGGAAATTACGAACCGTACTCAATGTACCTCCTTCGTCATCGAAATCCACGTCGTGCCAATAGGAACAACTAACATTGTCTTTATTACGCATCACCCGCTTCCACCTCCGCCCCCCCCCCCCAAATCGGTCGCGCAACAACAACAACCACAACAACAACAACCGCCATTCGCCAACAAGCGGCGGTGAGCTCACCACGGCGCTTGTGCCAGGCTATGTGCACTTTGAGGCCACGTGAAGTGTCGAAGGCTCGCCGACCGAAGGGCAGACCCAGCAGGTGCCATGGGTTGGCTGACTGAAATAAGCAGTAAATGCACCAGCTGTACCCCCTACTGTGCCAACTTGCTGGAGGGCGACTGCCTCCAACTGCCTCGTAGCGTCCTTCACGAGCCTCCTCCACAGAGGCCGATCTTGACACCGCTGGTACCAGTCATCGGCAAGTCCACTCAGCTCCACATCCTCCCGTAACGCCATCAGTCCATCTCTTCTCCAGCCCATGTCGTGCCCGTTTCGCTCCCTCTATGCGGCCAAACAGAAGCTGCTTGGGCACACGCACGCAAACAGACGCGCTGAAGCGGGGCTATTTACACCAAGCGCCAGGGAGAATGTTTACACGTGAATGCTGAGTTAACCACGTGTTCTTGTTGTTGAGCAAGGGTTGCTGTTGTTGTTATTGTTACAAGTGCTGGGGGGGAGGGGAAGAGAGGCGATGGTGAGAGGGTAGGGTGCCACGGTGGCTAGGAGATGTTAACTACCTCGCCTGGTATACAGGAGGTCGTGGGTTTGAGCTCGACCCTGACGCCTGCTGCTGTATATTTAGAGTTTGCGGTATCTCTCTTATCATCATCACCGTGGCTAGGAGATGTTAACCACCTCGCCTGGTATGCAGTTGGCCGTGGGTTCGATCCAGACCACTGATGCCTGGTTTTATTTCGAGTTTCCGGTGTCTCTCCCCGTGGTCGCGTGGGTTTTTCTCCGAGTCCTCCGGTTTCCCCTCCACGTACATGTAGGAACAACGTCGCGCCTTTAGAGTGTTTGGCCGCTGTGAATGTCCGCATGATGATTTACGCCACTCTGTTGGGGCTATCGCGTGTGGCCAGGTCGCTTCTGAAAAATAGCTGCAACGCTCAAGTGGGGCCTTACCTCGTGAAATAAAAAAAATTGCAATTCCACACTGCGAGGACA
Source organism: Lampetra fluviatilis (assembly GCF_964198595.1). NCBI lineage: Eukaryota > Metazoa > Chordata > Hyperoartia > Petromyzontiformes > Petromyzontidae > Lampetra > Lampetra fluviatilis. The sequence continues at coordinate 4,402,062 of NC_136324.1, forward strand.
GACGAGGAGAGAGAGTGGAGTCGGATCTGACCCAACAACAACAACATGCAGAACGACAACGGCAAGTTCGTGGACTTGTACGTCCCGCGGAAAATGCTCAGCCAGCAACCGCATCACCGCTGTCCAAAGACCACGCTTCTGTACAGATGAACATCGCGGAGGTCGATCCCAGCACCGGCCGTATTATCGGCCAGTTACAAGACCTACGCTACATCATGGGACCTCCTTTGCCGGTACTAAAATATACTAATAGGGGTTTTCCCCCTTTTTTCTGGCAACAAAACTGACACCTTTTGCAAGGAATCATGCTTACATTAACCACAATACTTGCAGTCAAATGCAAACAAAAACAATACTTATCAGAGTACAAAAAACAATACTTATCAGAGTATTGTTTTGTTGCCAGAACAAAGGGGGAAAACCCCTATTAGTAAGACCTACGCTGTCTGCGGACCCATCAGGAGGATGGGCGAGTCTGACGATTGCATCCTGCGGCTGGCGAAGAACGACTCCGTCATCTCACAAAGACCTTTTGAGACGAAGACGTCGGACTGAGAAGATGTGTCGCAAAATAAAACGAACGTTTTAGAAGTGAATCAAAAAGAGAAAGAGAGAGAGAGGAGAGAGAGAGGGTTGTGTTTTACTGGCAGCAGTGCTGCGGTTAGGGAACGCAGTCGGTGCATGGGGGCTGCGTCTTTAAGCTTTAACACACACACACGCACAAAACTTGGCAAAGATGAAACCGCCACTGCGAGTTCAAATGCCCAGACTTAAACTGCACTCACTCCACCACCCACCTTCCACCTCCACTCCCCCATCCCTTGCGAACTTGGCCTGTTTAGCATGAGCGGACTAAAGTCCCTACCGGGACGGGTGATTTACTTAGAAGCCGGCACGGCCGCGGTTGCAATTTGTTAATAGGCGAATGTACTGAGTTCTGGGACAGCAATTGATGGTGATGTGGGTTCCGAATGTACGGTTGCTGCTGCTGCTTATTGCATTGCAGGGCTGCCGTTTGGGGAGAGGGAATGGTGATGTATGAGATGTCAAGCTTTCCAAGGTCAGTTTATTGGGGGGAGATGGGGGGGGGTGTCTTTTTATTTTTTTACACAGTTATTGTGTATAGGCTAAAAAAGCCGACCAACGGCCAACAACAAGCATCACGAATATGAAAGTTGTAAAACCCTGGGTGTAATCACGTTTTTTTTATTTGAAACGACCAAGGTTATTGTCGGCATGATCACACGCCATCTAGAGGGGGCTTCCTCTTGGGATCTCCTTCTTAATGGGGTGAGTCCTTAACACCAGCAGAGGCGTAAGCAGGGAATTGCAGGGCTGCTTCTTGACCGATTGACTGGATGAATTGTTTTGACCTTTCGATTGCCCACAGCCATTGCCTGCCCGCTCGGGGGGGGGGTCAGTTGGGGACGACTTTAAACGATGGAGTCGGGGAGTTTGCGGTGTCCTAACGGCAGTGATGGGTCTCTGAACGCTGGGCAATTTGTCTAAATTCGGGGTCACCCCGTGAGGTGGTGGAGAGGGGTGAGGGGTCGTGAGCGGAGGAGCTGGAGGTGTTTCAGTGTTAACCTTGAATCGTTGTGGAGACACGAGAGAGAGAGAGGGGGGGAGAGCGGATATGAAATGAATTACGGATGGGCGCTGTGAGAGGCACAGAGAGAGAGACGTGGAGTGAGGCACGTGGAGGAGATTTCGTCCGCGTCGCTGCGCAGCTCGAGAAACGCAACGGAGCGACGAGACGGACGCAACAGGCAGGCACGGAGAGAGCCGCCGAGACACAGAGATCGTCACACACGCACACCGAGTCGCAGAGAGACAAATCATGCGCACGCACACACACACAGATGGACACCGAGACGTAGCGAGAATGCAGAGCGAGACGCACAGAAAAAGACGGAGACCCATCTACATATAGGTAAAGACAAAGACCCCCCGTATAGCCTTAACAGACTGTTGGGGCAAGTGCTGTTAGCGAGTACCTATGAAGGCCGGCACGGCACACGAGGAGGTGGGTTGCCAGCACCACGCCCGGCCGCCTTTGTCTCCCCAGTGACGATGTTTAGGTACTCATTTGAGGCTGAGTCGATCTAGGGGAGGCCCAGAACCGGTTCAGATAATCGTAATTGGTTTTGGTCGTGGGCGGGAAACGCACGCGGGTCGCTAACCACTATACTACCGCTCCCCACGATATAGATCGACACACGGACACACAAACACGTGAGGTCGTTGCAGAGAGACACGGAGGTAGACGGTACAGAGTCACAGGGAGGCACAGAGACCCAGCGAGATACAGAAATGAAACGCACGGACGGAGAGAGACGAAAGCACGCACGGAATCTGACAGAACAGAAATGCCTCCTCGGCCAAATTAGGAACACGGTGGAGCCAGAGGAATAATTGAAGAAGAGGGAGGAGAGGGGGGGACAGGTTGGCGATGGTCGAGAAAAGATGGGGGAACAGAATCGGAGCATTGATTTTATGCCACCCCAAGTCACGCGGGGGCCTGGAACTTCCGCAGCGCGCACGGCGGCGAGCAGGAGGAGGAGGAATTGTTTCTGTAAGTTTTTTGTTTTTGTAAAATTAGAGGTACGGCAACCACCGGTGGGGGGTGGGGCAGGTGGAGGTAGGGTGGGTGGGGGTGTTGGATGGAGGGGTGGTGGTGGGGTGGATGGGGGTGGTGGTAAGGTAGGTGGGGGTTAGAGGTGGTGGGTGGGGGTGGTGGGGGGGGTGGTGGTGGTGGTGGTGATAGGTGGGGGTGGTGGGGGGGGTGGTGGTGGTGGTGATAGGTGGGGGTGGTGGGGGTGGTGGTGGTAGGTGGGGGTAGTGGTGGTGGTGGTGGGTGGGGGTGGTGATGGTGGTGGGTGGGGGTGGTGGTGGATGGTGGTGGTGGGTGGGGGTGGTGGTGGTGGGTGGGGGTGGTGGTGGTGGTGGATGGTGGTGGTGGGTGGGGGTGGTGGTGGTGGGTGGGGGTGGTGGTGGTGGGTGGGGGTGGTGGTGGTGGGGTGGGTGGGGGTGGTGGTGGTGATGGGTGGGGGTGGTGGTGGTGATGGGTGGGGGTGGTGGTGGTGATGGGTGGGGGTGGTGGTGGTGATGGTGGTGGGTGGGGGTGGTGGTGGGGTGGGTGGGGGTGGTGGGGGGGTACCCTTTAGAGAGTTTAAGATGCGAAAGAAATCCGGCGCTGCGAGTTGCAAACGACGACGAGTGTTCTCTGTTCGACGACGTTGAGAGATGTAGGGGTTGTTTTTTCTTCTCTCCTCTTCCAACACGAGTGTTTAACCGTCTGCGCACAATCGAGGCATCTTTAACACGGCCAAAGTGACTCTTTAATCACAATTCTTCCGTTGTCCGAACGTTGGTCCTATTCACACATTCCCCGACAGATACTGCCAAGTTGGCTCATTATATATATATCTACGTGCGTTTCACGTGTATGCCAGACGAGGCAATTTAGTGCATAACCGGAATGATTTTGCAGTGCCTTGTCATCAAAAAGACCGGCTCACTCCTCCAAATTAAAGCCACTCAAATGTAATCTCCGCTCCCATTCCTTGCTCTGTTCTCCAATAACATTAATGGGATTTTTTTTTGTTTCTCTCCACGAAGCCAAGTGCAGGAGGAGTAGCAGTTGGCGTAACGGTGAGAATCGGGTTCTATCGCTCTCGAAAGACATCTGTCAAATTACGTTGAATGACCCGGACAGATGCAGGACAGCCGTGCCGTGCCAAAAGGCTCGCTCGCTTTTCCCATCCTCGCTCGCTCGCTTGCTCGTCCATCCCTGCTCGATTGCTTGTCCATCGGTTTCGGGAATTGGCATCTGTGTTCGTGTGGCATGAAGTTCTACCGATATATATATATCTTCTTGGTTCTTTCGGTAAAGTCACGTAGAATGGAAATAATAAAATAATAAAAATAAAACATAATAAAATAATTCTCACGACGTTTCGGCCACAACGCAAGCAGCCGTCCTCAGGTGAAGAACAGGTCTGTCGAGAAGACAGAGTCTGAATGCTCAGACTCTGTCTTAGCATTAAAACTGTCTTCTCGACAGACCTGTTCTTCACCTGAGGACGGCTGCTTGCGTTGTGGCCGAAACGTCGTGAGAATTATTTTATTATGTTTTATTTTTATTATTTTATTATTTCTATTCTACGTGACTTTACCGAAAGAACCAAGAAGATGAATCCCTGCAGTCACGAAAGCTTTAAATCGATATATATATATTTGGTGCCGGTATTGTGTCGACTCGTGCCTCGCAGTAAGAAGGTTCTGGGTTCAATTCCCGACTCGGGCGCGTCTTTCTTGCATGAGAGTTTGTATTCTCTCTCTCTCCCTGATGCTTTGCGGATTTCCCTCCGGGTGCTTTGGTTTATATCCATGGCTAAACCCGCACACGACGTCGCGCTGCCGTTGGCCAAACATCGCAGTGTAGCAGGGACACTCCTCCTCCTCCTTCACGAGTCGTCGGGATTCGGTGCGGGTCAACTCCCGCTGAGCTTCCGAGAGCCAACGAGATCGGGGGCGCGCCCCGGGCGACTCCTCAGTCACCCGGAATTTAACAACAAAAAATAAAAAAATAAATCTTACGGAACGAGGGGTCCCGTTCGTCCCCCGCAGGCTGTCCGACCTCGGAAAAATATTCCGCTCACCCAACATTCAGGATAGCTCTCGCTGTGGGCTCTGGCTATCACTCACTCATCGGCACGTGTGCAACGAGTGCAGTCGACACGGCGAGGCGGAGAATCGTCCCCACAAAACGGCAGCGCCGTCACAATGCGCCGAGGATCCGCGTGCCATTTGGCAAACAACTTCACTTCCATCCCTCCCTCTCCTCTCCTCCCCTCCCTTCCCTCCCTCCCACCCTCTCCTCTCTTTCTCTCATCTCCTCCCTGTCCTTTTCACCCCCCTCCCTCTCCTCTCTCTCTCTCTACCTCTCCTCTCGTGCCTCCACACCTCCCTCCCTCCCTATCCTCTCTCTCTCTCCTTCCCTCTCCTCCCTCCACACCCCTCCAACCCTCTCCTCTTTACCCTCCCACCCCTCCCCTGACATCGCCTGTCATCGTGCCTCCTGCACTCGCCCTCTCGTCCTTCCCCTGTGCGCCACCTCCGCCACTGAAGTCACCGCTGATGAGTATAATTGGCAGTGACAAGTGCCCCTCCTTTAACCCTTCCACGCTCTCCCTCCGTGGCTCGGGATGGTTGGGTTGCCACGGACATTGATGTACGCAATTACAATGCAGGACCCCTAACTTCCACATCTAACCCCCTCCTCTCTCCTCCCACCCCACACCTTCCCTCCTCCGCCTGACGTTTCGAGCAATGGTCCTTCTTCAGGTGCACATCAAACAAAGAGGAGGGCAGAGAAATTGACTGAGCGCCTCAAAGCCATGGGCACGCTTGGATGCGGTTAACGTTGAGCAGTTGTACATTTTGCAGATTGTGTGTACTAAACAAATCCGCATTGTGTTGCGGGCGCATAATGTACAGCACAACAATGGATTTTGATGCGTTATGGAATGTCATTAAACGCAAAGGATACCCTCCATAGCCTCGCAGGAATGAGCCGAGTGCCGTTAGCGAGCGCCTCGGAAGGCCGGAACGACGCACGAAGAGCTTGCTAAGTCAGCACCATGGACAGCCGCCTTTGTCTCCCCAGTGTCGATGCTTAATACGCATTGCACCGGGTACTCTATTAAGGCTGCGTCAACCTAGGCGAGGCCCTAGTCCGGTTCAGATAATCGTCGCCGATTTTGGCTGCGAGCGGGTATCCAACTCGGGTCACCGGGTTCGTAACGCAGTGAGCTAACCGCTGCGCCACCACTCCCCACCGGAGTAGAATGGCGCGCACACACGCACACACGCACACACGTGTAATACGTGCGCAGCGAGTCGCATACATGGCCTATGAGTAACAGACCCGCGTAATCTGTGAGCCCAACTGTCAAGGAATATTCATGAAAAATGAACGTGCGTTATTCAGGCAACCCGTGTTATCGTTCTCTGTCAATAGCAAACATGCCCTGGCAGGTTAACTCACGCATGATGCGAGTGTGTGAGCGTGTATGTGTCTGAGCATGTGTGTGTCTGAGCGTGTGAGAGTGTGTTTGAGCGTGTGTGTGTCTGAGTATGTGTGTGTCTGAGCGTGTGAGAGTGTGTTTGAGCATGTGTGTGTTTGAGCGTGTATGTGAGAGTGTGTGTGTGTGTGTGTGAGAGTGTGTGTGTCTGAGCGTGTACGTGAGAGTCTGTGTGAGAGCGTGTATGTGAGAGTGTGTGTGAGAACGTGTATGTGAGAGTGTGTGTGTGTGTGAGAGCGTGTATGTGAGAGTGTGTGTGAGAGTGTGTGTGCGTGTACGTGAGAGCGTGTATGTCAGAGTGCGTGTGTGTGTGTGTCTGAGCGTGTATGGGAGAGTGTGTGTCTCTCTGCATCGGCCTCACGTGTTTGTGCGCTATGAACCTAACGACCCTGGTTCGATTCCCTCTCACGGCCAACACCAGTGACGATTATCTGAACCGGTCCTGGGCCTCCCCTAGGTCGACTCAGCCTTAAATGAGTACCTGGTGTGGTGTGTAAACATCGCCACTGGGGAGACAAAGGCGGTCGGGCGTTGTGCTGGCCACCCACCCCCTCGTGTACCGTTCCGGCCTTCATCGGTGCTCGCTAACAGCACTTGCCCCCTACAGTCTGTTAAGTCTATACGGGGCATCTTTTCTTTGTGTTTTATGTATGATTAGTGGGGAGTGGGGTGCGGTCGTGGAGCGGTTAGCGCGCTGTGTTTCGCACTCGGCGACCCAAGGTTCGACTCCCGCTCACGACCAATAACAGCGGGGAATATCTGAACCAGTCCTGTGCCTTCTCTAGGTCGACTCAGCCTTAAATGAGTATCTGATGCGGTGTGTAAACACTATCACTGGGGGAGGCAAATCCGGCAGGGCTTGGTGCTGGCCACCCACACTCTGTGCATCCCGGCCTTCATATGTATATTTGTGTGATTTCTTTCGCACCGTACGTCGCTGACCGTGCTAATCGGAGGTGCTCGTTAATAGCACTCGTCCGAACAGTCTGTGAAACGGCTGTGTGTGTCTGTGGTCTCAAGGTCATCTCAGTCAGTCGACCCGTGGCACCTGCTGGGTCTGCCCCGTGACCTCCTGCCAGCGGGTGTTCGACACTTCACGTGGCCTCAAGGTGCACATGGCCTGGCACAGGCGTCGTGGTGACGTCACCGCCACTTAGTGGCGAATGGCGGTTGTTGTGTTGTTGTTGTTGTTGGTCTCAAGGTGTACCGAGCCTGGCACAGGCGTCGTGGTGACGTCACCGCCACTCAGTGGCGAATGGCGGTTGTTGTGTTGTTGTTGCTGTTGGTCTCAAGGTGCACGTAGCCTGGCACAGGCGCCGTGGTGACGTCACCCAGTGGCGAACGGCTGTTGATGTCGTCGTTGTTGCGTGTGAAAAAGAGCGTGCAAACATCAGCACTGGGGGAAGACGACGGCAACCCGCAGCTCACCACTCGCTTGTGCGCAATACTGACCTTAATAGGTGCTCTCGAACAGCCGGGGGAGTGTGCGGCGTGATCCACCGACCCTCCATGACTCCACAGAGCTGCAGGGTGACAGGGCCACGTGCAGCCGGAGCGGCGGCAAAAGTGGCATCGTCGGGTAATTGATGGAAATCTCCCCAGCCCCCCAATCCATCACCGTTAATTAAACATCACCTTGATGCCGACGGATGGTGGTTGCGGCGCGGCAGCCAAAAGTTAAACAAATTAAACAAAAAATATCCGACCCCGGTGGCTGCAGCTGGGAGAGCGGAACGGCTCGCAGCGATTGGGAAGGTCGAGCATTCAATTCCCTGGTGTGCGGCCCCATCATCCCCGTTGCCTGAAAGGTCGTTAAATTGAGAACTACTTTGTGGCGATGTCAACAGCGAGACTGAGCCAATCATCCGCGTAACAAATGCAATGAACCCGAAGCTGAAAACGCAATTTTTTAAAATTAAATTTCGTTTCTTCCCTCGCTCACGCAATTGATTCCGCCTGGTTGCTGACCAAAGTTCTTTGGATCGCGCTTTGGGGCCAGGCCAATGGTTCCGAACGAAACTCCTCGATTGTCACATTAACATGCCAGGCCGACTCCCGTCTAGCGGAATGAAGCAATGGCCAAGGAGAGCGAGAGAGAGAGAGAGACAGAGGATGGCCTTTTTGTTTCATGTCGTGCGAATGAATGTGTTTGTTGTTTGTTGTTGGTGGTTTTACAACGGCACTTTATATTTTTTTGAGAGAGCCGGCGAGTTTTGTGTGACCTCCAGCTTTGGCGCGAGAGAGTTGGCAACTTCCAGGACAAGAAGGTGGACGGCAGGGTGGGGGGGGGGTTGAATGGCCGTGGGGATTCTGAGTGACCCTGGCTCTGCCGAAAGAGACATCGGGAGCGATGCGGTGCTCTGCTGCTGTCCACCCGTCGTGGTCGTTCTCACCAAAGCTGCGGGCGCCACGGTGGCTGGGAGATGTTAACTACCTCGCCTGGTATACAGGAGGTCGTGGGTTCGATCCAAACCCTGACGCCTGCTGCTGTATATTTGGAGTTTGCGTGTCTCTCTCTCTCTCATCATCATCACGGTGGCTGGGAGATGTTAACTACCTCGCCTGGTATACAGGAGGTCGCGGGTTCGATCCCAACCCTAATGCCTGCTGCTGTATATTTGGAGTTTGCGTGTCTCTCTCTCATCATCATCACGGTGGCTAGGAGATGTTAACTACCTCGCCTGGTATACAGGAGGTCGTGGGTTCGATCCCAACCCTGATGCCTGCTGCTGTATATTTGAAGTTTGCGTGTCTCTCTCTCTCTCATCATCATCACGGTGGCTGGGAGATGTTAACTACCTCGCCTGGTATACAGGAGGTCGTGGGTTCGATCCCAACCCTAATGCCTGCTGCTGTATATTTGGAGTTTGCGTGTCTCTCTCTCATCATCATCACGGTGGCTGGGAGATGTTAACTACCTCGCCTGGTATACAGGAGGTCGTGGGTTCGATCCCAACCCTAATGCCTGCTGCTGTATATTTGGAGTTTGCGTGTCTCTCTCTCATCATCATCACGGTGGCTGGGAGATGTTAACTACCTCGCCTGGTATACAGGAGGTCGCCGTGGGTTCAATCCAGACTCTTGACGCCTGCTGTATTTTTGGAGTTTGAGCGTCTCTCCTCCCGTTGGTCGCGTGGATTTGTATCCGGGTCCTCCGGTTTGTCCCCTCCACGTTGAGCAACGTGCGTTTGGAGTATTTGGCTACAATAAATGGTCCACGTGACGATGAGCCCACTTCGTTGAGCTTACATGTGTGACCAGGTCGCTTCTGAAAGAAAATATCCATAGCTCCGTGGGGCCTTACCTGGTACAAATAAAAAAATAGCTTATAGTTTCAAAGTAAAAAGTTTTACATAGTTTATGGTTGCCAAACACGCAATCCTCCGTCTCTCCACATGAACGACTGCGAGAAAGTTTCAGACAAACGCGCGCACGGCATCCCCGCTGAGAGTGTGCATGGTGATTCTTCAACGGCGTTGGCTCGCCTGCAGAGTCGAACTCGCTCGAATCAATACCAGACCCCCATTTCGACGCCAAAACCGATAGGCTAAAACTACGTCCTTCGTAATGATCCGGCATAGCCACTTGATGCTTTTCAAAGGCTACCTGGCAACACATGTTTTACTTTCATAGTAAAGTAATTGTTTTTTTTTTCATTTGCTATACAGCCAGATAATACAACAAATCGCTAATCTTAAACACCCATATTCTTTGGTTTTTTCGGTAAAGTCACGTAGGTAAAAAATTTAAATTAATAAAAGTAAAATAAAAATCACGACGTTTCGGAGGCAACACAAGCTTCCGTCCTCAGGACCTATATGACTTTACCGAAAAAACTTGAGAATATGAATCCTTGCAGTCACGAAAGCTTCAAATCTTGAACACCCAGTCGTTCATAAAAGTTGAAGGCGGTATAGTACTATAGTAATAGAGCAAGTGCTTAATCACTGAACCGGATTTGAGAGGTTGAAAGCATTTAGCGCGGGGCCCTTGAAAGCGGGCGGGGGGGGGCGTAGCATATGTAGCTGCTTGTGCTACTAGGATAATCCGGCACTGGTAAGCGTTGATGATGGTGATTAACTTATTCCGAGTCTGTGGTTGAGTGACACCTACTGGTGGTGCGGAGAGACACCGCCGGAGCGGTTACGCAATGCTCAGGGCCATAGCTTAACTCTCGTAATTAAACGTCACTTTTTTTATATCCGAAACATACGAGATGATTTAAACGCGATCGAGGAATTGTTATTTTGGAACAGCTGTTAGTTTCAACGTTTCTGTTACGTAAGTTCACTGTGTCTAGTCCTCGAAGGGTCGTGGCTAGACGAGTGGTGACGATTATGATTTCTTTTTTACTTTTTATTTTACCAGGTATGGTCCCACTGAGCTGTGTAGATCTTTTTCAGAAGCGACCTGGCCACAAATGACAGCTCATCGAAGTGGCTCATCACGTGGACATTTAGAGCAGCCACATACTTTAAACGGACATTGACTTTAAATGTGGTGGGGGAAAAAACCGGAGGACCCTGAGAAAAATCCACGCGACCACACGGAGAGAGAGATAGACACGCAAACTCCAAATATACAGTCGTCGGGGTCGGGATCAAACCCGCGACCTCCTGCATACCAGGCGAGGGAGTTAACATCACGCCACCGTGGCCGATGGCGAAGGCTAATTACGGAGTGGCAGCCAACAAGGAATGGAATGCGTCCACCGGGAGCACGTCCAACAGTCAGGAGACGGAGCAATTGAATCGGATCGTGTGCAGCTAGTTTAATTCGGATTGTTGCATCGCTGGATCGTGGGAGGTGGCGTCGGCTTGAGGGTGGTGCGAGGGGGAAGAGGCGTTCATCCAGCAGTGGAATGAACAAGGCTCATGATGACGACGATACGTGTATATGCGTACGTGTGAACTTTTCTTGAAAGCAGATCCGGAAAATGTTGGGACTGTGGCCTGGGGAACGGAGACCGAACAGATTTTTTGTATTTCTCTAATGATCATTTTCTTATAATAATAATATGATAATAGTTTTTTTACCCTTTTATCTGGCAGCAAAACTGACACATTTTATACCAGGAGTCATGTTTGCATTGACCACAATGCCTGCAGTCTAAATGCAAACAAAAAACATAACTCTGATAATGTATGCACTGTCCTTGAAATTGATTGGTCCACACCTGAGACAGCTTTCTTTAGAGCCTAGTCTCACATGGTGTTGGACCATATGACGCCTTTTGGAGCCTCGTCTCACATGGTGTTGGACCAGATGACGCCTTTTGGCCTTTTGGCGTCATCTGGTCCAACATCATGTGAGACGAGGCTCTAAGAAAAGCTGTCTTGGGTGTGGACCAATCAATTTCAAGGACAGTGCAAATATTATCAGAGTTATGTTTTTTGTCTGCATTTCGACTGCAGGTATTGTGGTCAATGCAAACATGACTCCTTGTAAAAAAGGTGTCAGTTTTGTTGGCAGATAAAAGGGTAAAAAAACAATGATCATATTTTGCTACTGGCAAATGAGGTTCCAATGGTGGTCATTTTCTTGTTACGTGTAAATTTTTTTTCTTCTCGTTATATTCACGTTTTAGTTTTTTATTTGCTAAGTGTCGGTTTAAATTTTTCATTGTCCGTGTAAGGGACCGGCGAATTGATGTTGCAGCGTTGCGGGATGCAACTGCATGAATGACGCTCTATAAAATTACATTGTTATTAAACCAGGTATTCACCGTGGTGACAATTTTATTTCTGACTTCCTGGGCTGTTTCCAGCTAAATGCCGTGCGTCTTTAGTCGCTGCTAAATCTGGCCGTGAGGATTTTATTCTGCAGCTTTAACCGGTGATCGGAGCTGAAACGAAAGTAATCGTCGCGTGGTTTAAACAATTTTAATTTGTTCGCTTCTGTCGGCTGGTGGAGGGTCGTACGACAAGAAGTGCGACCAGGTCGTTGCCTTGTCAAACCCGAGCATGGAATTGGCGAACGATACTGGCGGAGGCGTTTTACGCGTTAAAGATTCTTAACGCTCGCAAAGCGCGTGGGTTTTTAGATTTAAAAAAATAATAATCATTTACCACCACCTCACAGCAACAACCCAATCATTTACCTATGATGGGAACGTTTCACCAAGTCTCGTGGCGCGTTTTTTCCATGAGGATCCTGCCAAGTTTTCACAACGGACGGCGATTATTGCCACAGTGCCATTCGAATTGATGCATTTTGTGGTGTCGTCGTAGTCGTACGAAGTTGAACCCCTGGCGGAGTGACGTCGCGACGGATGTTCAACCATCCGGAGGTGCGAGTTGAAAGCGCCAGGCCGGGCGCGCGTACTCATCGAAGCGGCTCCGCGCAGGAGGCCACCACCTGGCGCTAGAGGCCACCACCTGGCGCTAGAGGTCACCACCTGGGTCTAGAGGCCACCGCCTGGCGCTAGAGGTCACCGCCTGGCGCTAGAGGCCACCGCCTGGTGCTAGTGGCCACAGCCTGGTGCTAGAGGTCACCGCCTGGCGCAGGAGGCCACCACCTGGCGCTAGAGGCCACCACCTGGCGCTAGAGGTCACCACCTGGGTCTAGAGGCCACCGCCTGGCGCTAGAGGTCACCGCCTGGCGCTAGTGGTCACCGCCTGGCGCTAGTGGCCACCGCCTGGCGCTAGAGGCCACCGCCTGGTGGTAGAGGTCACCACCTGGCGCAAGTGGCCACCACCTGGCGCTAGTGGCCACCGCCTGGCGCTAGTGGCCACCGCCTGGCGCTAGTGGCCACCGCCTGGTGCTAGAGGCCACCACCTGGCGCTAGAGGTCACCGCCTGGCGCTAGAGGCCACCGCCTGGTGCTAGAGGTCACCACCTGGCGCTAGTGGCCACCGCCTGGCGCTAGAGGTCACCACCTGGCGCTAGTGGCCACCGCCTGGCGCTAGTGGCCACCGCCTGGCGCTAGTGGCCACCGCCTGGCGCTAGAGGTCACCGCCTGGCGCTAGAGGCCACCGCCTGGCGCTAGTGGCCACCGCCTGGCGCTAGTGGCCACCACCTGGCGCTAGAGGCCACCACCTGGCGCTAGAGGCCACCACCTGGTGCTAGTGGCCACCGCCTGGCGCTAGAGGCCACCGCCTGGCGCTAGAGGCCACCGCCTGGCGCTAGTGGCCACCGCCTGGCGCTAGTGGCCACCGCCTGGCGCTAGTGGCCACCGCCTGGCGCTAGAGGCCACTGCCTGGTGGTAGAGGTCACCACCTGGCGCAAGTGGCCACCACCTGGCGCTAGTGGCCACCGCCTGGCGCTAGTGGCCACCGCCTGGCGCTAGTGGCCACCGCCTGGCGCTAGAGGTCACCACCTGGCGCTAGAGGCCACCGCCTGGTGCTAGTGGCCACCGCCTGGCGCTAGTGGCCACCGCCTGGCGCTAGTGGCCACCACCTGGCGCTAGAGGCCACCACCTGGCGCTAGAGGCCACCACCTGGGTCTAGAGGTCACCACCTGGCGCTAGTGGCCACAAGCGGGTGGCCCGTGCCGCCCGATTTCGAACGGCGAACCTCCGACAAACGGCATCCGTCGACGGGGCCCTTGGCGTCGCCGCCCCGGTGTGCGTGCCGCCGACATCCAAAGCTCTCCCCGCAAATCCCGTCCGGTCGGGTCGATGGGGAGGGTTGAGGGGGGCGGTGGGAGGGGGGATACGCTGAAGAAGAGGCAGCCAGAGACGAGGTGGGTCGAGCGGATTGTGTATGCGCGCGGGTACGCCCCCCCGCCGAGGGTTACATCATGGAGAGAAACAGGGAGTCCGCGTTTCTTTGTCGGTACAAAACAGGACGGTGCAAACTGGACAGAAAAAGGAAGCGATTCTCGAATCGAATTGGTATCCACAAGCCCCCCCCCGCCCTGCCCCCCTGGCCCCCCACTCCACCCCGCACCCCCCCCGAATCATAACAATCCAGCAGAGCGCGCACGTGTTTTGCGATGGGGGTCGATCGCCCGTCGGGTTGCATAAATATTTTTAGTTGATAACATTTCTAAAGCGATAAAAACATCTTCAGCGATGAGATATCTGAAGCGATCAAAACATCTGAAGTGATAATTTCCACCACCCCCCCCCCCGCCTTCATTTGCAAAGTCAGTTTTGAACCACGTGCACAAGTGCACTGTGTGGAGAGGCAGCAGCAGCAGCTAGGGTTGATGGATCACACACGGATGACATTGTGAAACTCCCTACCCCCCGTGGGGAGGCGAGGGGGGCGTCGAGGAGGAGTCGTAATCCTGGGCTCGCCAGGAGAAAGGCGGTGCAGCGAAAGGCGGGGATAGAGCGTTTCCCCCTCGCTCACACGCGTGCGTTTTCTCCGGGTGTTTCTGTCTCCCCCAATACTCGTTAATTGACTAAACTATATATACAATGTATTTTATAGATATACGCGCCTCCGTGTGTTGTGGATTTTGCGGCGATGTGAGATGCGCTGTGCATGTGATGACGCAACTCGCCACAGAAAACTACTCGTTTTGGAAAACGCTCGTTCCGTTCACTTGGGGGAACGTGTTACGCCTCCTGGCTACTGATAGTCAGGCGCTGGGGCTCGCAGTGTCTGGGGGACGGTGGGGCGGGTCTGAGTCGTGTTGCCCTGACCTGGGGGGGAAAAGTGGAGGGCAGTACCGGAGAGAATTCGAAGTGGGAGTCGGGGTGATTGTTATGATCCAGCACTCCCCCATCAACCGGTGGTCAGTCATCACCCTTATCACTTTCCTACCGTACAGTGGTTTTCCACGCCGGTGAACTTCAGCTCGCCAATTCCTCCTCTGTCCGCGTTGCGGACCCGGCCGAACACACGGATTGTTTGGTGTCATCCTGCACACCGTGTTCAACCGCCACCGCCACCGCACTGTGAGTCACAACAAAACCGGGTGTCTGGCCAAGCACCGCTAGCGGCTGGAATCTGAACGGAACCCACCAGACGCCAGTCGTGAACCGGGACCGGCAAAAACCACCCAGAGGTCATGGGAATGCCGCTTCAGTATTTTCGCATAACCGGTGGGGTGGTGGCGAGGGTGGGGGGTGGTGGGCAGGTGGGGTGGGGGGGGGCCAATCACCAGGACGATGTGCCAAGAAGCAGAGTGTGATTGTGTGCGCCAATCCTTTGATTCGTCTTTGCTCCGGACTCCTTGGGAAGGGAGGCTTCGTCACAGCCCTTTTGTCATCACCGACGCAGAGGGCTCTGACGCGGCGCCCTCTGCGCGTCACTCGCTGTGCGTCGCGTAGAGCCGGTGTCAACCTTAGAGCAGAGGTGGCTCTTGATTTTGGGCGTTAATTTTTTTTTTTTAAATCGATTTCATTTGTTTAGAAAGAAAAATTTGAGCCCCCACGCCCGGCCCTCCTCCCCCCCCCCCCCCAAAACATTACATGTCACGCCACCCCTCAAAATAATATTCGTCGTCCTGCACCCAAACACAGGGCACACAACGACGTGAAATAACTCGACGCGTTCTCGTGTCAACATCAATACCACCGCGTACGTCCGTGTGTGTGTGTGGCCTTAGAAGGAAACAAACGTATGCAATAGGCGACGTTTCGGGCAATGAGCCTTCTTCAGGCAACGTCACTGACGCGCTGTGAAGAGCCATTGCCCATCCACGAGAGGCATTGCTCGATCCGCGGCCAACCGAATACGTCTCCCCCTTAACAGGCCACACACGCACAAGCGGTGTTGTGATTGACCACGGAACGCGTGGAATGTTGTTGTTGACTGTGCACTTCCAGCCAACGCAGCAGCAGCAGCGGCACCAAACAAAATCTGTTCATCCCGACGACGACGAGAGAGTTTGCTGTGCGGTGCCACGCGTCTTGTAGGGGGGGGGGGGGGGGTGGAGTGAACGGCCGCTCCAGCGCACCCCCCCCCACCCCCCGCTCTCTGCACCATCTCGATGCCGGTGCTACGGGCGCGCGTCGACCCAGTTCAAGTTCCCCCCCCCACAATTCCCCTTGATCCGTTCCAGTCAAGGCCTATCTACAAGGATTGCATATTGCCACTTACAATCGCCATTGTTAACGCCGTGCGGCGCTCGGCCCGCTCCCTCGGACAGCCGGGCGGAAATAGTGTCTTGAGTCTTCTGGGCTCGCGGACTTGCTGCGTCTGCACGCGCACGTAGTGTGTGCGCGTACGCACGTAGTGTGTGCGCGTGCGTAGTGTGTTCACGCGCATACATAGTGTGCGCGCGTACATAGTGTGTGCGCATACATAGTGTGTTCACGTATGTACGTAGTGTGTGCGCGTACATAGTGTGTTCGCGTGCGTACGTAGTGTGCGTAGTGTGCGCGCGTACGTAGTGTGTGCGCGTACGTAGTGTGTGCACGTATATAGTGTGTTCGCGTGCGTACGTAGTGTGTGCGCGTACATAGTGTGTTCGCGTGCGTACGTAGTGTGTGCGCGTACATAGTGTGTTCGCGTGCGTGCGTACGTAGTGTGTGTGCGTACATAGTGTGTTCGCGTGCGTGCGTACGTAGTGTGTGCACGTACATAGTGTGTTCGCGTGCGTACGTAGTGTGTGCGCGTACATAGTGTGTTCGCGTGCGTACGTAGTGTGTGCGCGTACATAGTGTGTTCGCGTGCGTGCGTACGTAGTGTGTGTGCATACATAGTGTGCGTGCGTACGTAGTGTTTGTGCGCGCGTACGTAGTGTGTGCGCGTACGTAGTGTGTCAGAGCGGCAGGGTAGCACTTGCCCGAACAGTCTCTTTAAGGCTACGCGGGAGATCTTTGTCTTTGTAGTGGCTTAGCGTAGCGCTGCGCTAAGAACCCGGCGAAGCCGAGCTCGATTCCCACTCACGACCAACAACACCGACCACGGATATCTGAACCGGTCCTAGATCATCCTTCGTTGGGTCGATTCAGCCTCAAATGAGTCGCAGTGCAGCGTCTAAATAGTCCCACTGGGGAGACAAAGGCGGACGGGTGTGGTGCTGGCCAAACCACACCATCATTAGCAGCCGCGTCGGCTTGTTCCCAACAGTCTGTTAAGGCTATATGGGGGATCTTTGTTTTTGTGTGTGTGTGAGGATATCGTGTGTGTGCGTGCATGTGAGCATTCGCGTGTGTCTATGAGAATATTTGTGCGTGAAAGTGTGTGTGAGAGAGAGTACGCGCGCGTGTCTGTCAGGAGTGCGCGCATGCGTGCGTCAATGCCACTGTACGTGTGTGTGTGTGTGAGAGTATCACGTGTCTGTGCGAGCGAGCACGTGTGTATGCTCGTGCGAGAGAGAGCGTCAGCATGTGTGCGTGCATGCGTGTGTGTGTGTGTAGACAGGTTGTCGATGAGAAGGCCCCCCCCCCTCCCCCCACTCGGAACACCGCCCTCCCCCGTCCTCCCGACCCACCACCATTGCCCCATCTCCCGCTCCCCGTGTGCATCCGCGCCGTCACTCTGTCTCGTTCCCGCAAGCGTCCGTCCACTCCCCCGCATCCCACCGCCCCCCTCACGGCCTTCGCGTGACAGGTGGAGGGGGGGGAGAGGAACTTTTCCGTCAGGCCAGAACGGAATTCTTCAAAGGTTTCCCAGAGTTCACGAAATCAACCGAGGAGCCCGCTTCCTCCCGGCCGCCGCGGGAGGAGCGAACTGGTCATGAGTTGCCGTCGGATGTCCTCGAATGCGACGGTGATTCTGTCGCGCCGGCGATTGGGATCTGTACGAAAGAACAAAAAAAAGTTTTTTTCTTTATTATTTATGAAAATGTAGGATGCATAACGACAGGAAAATTAAAAGTCTGTTGTTGTTATTGTTTAACACGTAGGCTTTCGCGACCAATATCACACATTTTGTCATTTGGAAACAAAATTTGGAAACAAATGACAAAATGTGCAGTGGACACCTACGGACTCTTTGCCCATGGATTATTGATGATGATGATATATGTGACATCTGGTGGAGCGTGTGCTGGTGAAGAGGTGAGATGGTGGCGGTGGTGGTGGCATCAACGGCTGTGGCCACCACGATGATGGCAACGATCATGATCACGATGAGGAGGACATTTCAATCTTGATTCGCACGACGTCAATGCAGGGGTGAGGTGGTGGTTATCTTGCCTGAGAATGTCTTGCTGAAAAATAAATTACATTGTTCACGATAATCATGATCATTGCACACACCAATTGTGCGAATTATTAGTCGGGTCAATGCCGGGTCAACATCGGCCTAACCTTGGTCCGACGGCCCCCGCGTTTACTGGGTGACTACAGTATGTTTTTGAGCGCTTCCCTACGCGCATGTCTCTGTACCACCGCATAACCCCCCCCTCACACCACCCCCCATCACCCCCCCAGCCCCCCACCTCTCTCGCCGCTCTCAGGAGTCGAACCCGCACTCGTTCCAGGGCGGGCGCCACCTCCGCCGGCGTGGCCCTCGCCTCCTCAGCGAGTCTCCACACGAGCGCAGCCGGCAGGCCCCCTCGTCCGCGCTGCGCCCGCACACCAGAGCGGGGGGGGGGGGGTGGGGAGCACACCGGCACACGCACGTGCGTTAGTGTGCGCGTGTGTATGTATGTACTTGTGTGTGTGTGTATGTACCTGTGTGTGTGTATGTACCTGTGTGTGTGTGTATGCACCTGTGTGTGTGTGTGTATGCACCTGTGTGTGTGTGTATGTATGCACCTGTGTGTGTGTATGTACCTGTGCGCGTGTGTATGTATGTACCTGTGTGTGTGTGTGTGCTCGCCAACAACAACTGCCCCAACAGTTTGCAAAAGCTGTACGGGGGATTTATTTATTTTCTTTGTCTCTGTGCGTGTGTGGGGAACGGTAGTGTAGCGGTCCTCGACCTCCCCTAGGTCGACTCAGCCTCAAATGAGTACCCGGTGTGGTGCGTAAACATCGCCGCTTGGGAGACAAAGGCGGCCAGGTGTGGTGTTGGCCACCCACCCCCCGCGCACGCACGTGCGTGTGGGCATGTCGCACGATGGCCACATCGCGCATAGAATGCTCTCAGCCTTGTCCCGACCACCAACGACACAGAGAGCTAAATGTTAGGGGGGTTCAGATTTGGGAGGCCCTTGCTGCGAGCGCCAAGGCGATGCGGCCACTCGCCTTGTCGGTGTACGGCTCGGCCGTGAGGTCCAGGCCCAGTGCGAGCAGCCGCGCCTCCAGGCAGGTGTCCAGGCTGATCTCCTGGCACCGCTGACCCTTGCGCAGCGGTGGCCCGCTCCGACCTCCGACCCCGGTGCCGGCGTCGGTGTCCACGTGCGATCGCAGCCTCGGCCCCCACGGCGTCGAGTCCGTCTAGCGGGCGGGGGGGGGGGGGGGGAGGGGCGGTGAGATGTTAACTACCTCGTCTGGTATACAGGAGGTCGTGGGTTCGATCCCGACCCTGATGCCTGCTGTATATTGGGAGTTTGCGTGTCTCTCTCTCTCATCATCATCACGGTGGCTAGGAGATGTTGACTCCCTCGCCTGGTGTACAGGAGGTCGTGGGTTCAATCCCGACCCTGACGCCTGCTGCTGTATATTGGGAATTTGCGTGTCTCTCTCTCATCATCATCGCGGTGGCTAGAGGATGTTAACTACCTCGCCTGGTGTACGGGAAGTCGTGGGTTCGATCCCGACCCTGACGCCTGCTGCTGTATATTTGGAGTTTGCGTGTCTCTCTCTCGATTTGAGTTTTCTCCGGGTCCTGCGGTTTTTTTAATCGACGTGGGTTGAGTATTTGGCTCCTGCTATAAATTTCCACGTAATGATAATCCGCTTCGTTGGGCTATCATTTGTGGGCAGGTCGCTTCTGAAAAAGAGCTACGTAGCTCAGTGGACCTGACCTGGTAAAACACAAAGTTTAGTTCCGTTTTTTATGGTTGGGGAGGGGAGCAGGGACGATAGGTCAATTTCATTGCATCTGTCGCTGGGTGGTGGAGGGAAATTATAACAAAAAAAAATTGGCATTACACCCACACGACGACCTAACCCAAACAGAAACTTATGACGAATCGCGATATCGCTCGTGAAAGGCTGCGTAGAAAGCAAAAGATAAAAACAATCACACAAGGGTGTCCCCGTTGGACCGCGCGCCCAACTTCACCAGATTTTTACCTGCGAGCCATCGCCGGCAAGGCTGCGCCGGTTGCGGTTAAACGGTGAGGCTGCCACTCCGGTTTGCGTTCCGGTTCCGGCCGCCGCCGCCGTCGCGTGCCGCGCGTCTCCGCCAGCGTGCAACGCCGCCCGATCGCGCCGAGTCCTGCCCTCGGCACTGCCGGGCTTCGGCTGCCCCGGCTCCTCGCCGTGTGTGTGAGCACGCCGCTCCTCCGCTGCCACTACCACCTCTGTTCCGTCTACGCCATCGCCACCACCGCCGTCAATGGCCGCATCCGCATCCAGGACGACGTCCTGGATCCGGATTTCGGAACTCCGCTCCGATTCAGGATGAGTCCGTTTCTCCGATTCGCCGATGGACGGAGGAGGAGGAGATGGAGATGGCGGCGGGGGAGTTTGGCTTGAGGGTGAATCGGTGGGGGGCTCCGTGGACTGGTCCGGCGGGTTTGGGGGTGCTCCCTCGTGCTTGCTGCGCTGTCTCCGTGTGGAGTGGCCAGGGCCCCGGGGGGCCCCCCCCTTGCCCCCATCGCTCCGTGTCTCCGCGTCAGCCTCGTCCGAGTCCCGCGCTGTGGTCTGGAATCGTCGTCGTCATCATCATCAACATCATTATCATCCGCAGCAGCGACATCATTGTATCATCGTCATTATTAACATCAACATAACCTTCATTATCATATCAATGGGACCCTTTTGACCAGTTCCGGGTGTTAAGATGTTCACACACTAAATGAGATGCACCTTTTGCAAGGCTTCATCAAGTCTGCATTAACAGCTCCGGTTTCTTCCCAAACGTATAATCACGCACTGAATGCAGTTGGCCAAACATCCCAACGTCGGACCACAGAACTTGGGCAATTATCGTCTCAGGTTCTGGCTGCACACTTCCCGTTTCGCCTGCGGTTTCCCGCACCACTGAATCATTCTCTCGTTCTGAATCATTCTCTCGCTCTCTGTCTCAGAGCCGTTTGTCTCTTGTCTCAGAGAGCGAGTGAGAGGCGGCGTGCGCGTCACCTGCTCCGGGCCGGTGCCACCGTCCCGCTCGCCCGCCTCCTCCGCCTCCGCCGTCTCGTCGTCGGCACCACCTGCACGGCAAGCGCGGCAGCATGAGTCACGACCGACCCTCCGGCGCGTTTGCCCGACGCCGTGTCTGACGTTTCGGTCCACACCCCCCGAGAGCTTCTACTGGGAACTCTATTCAAAAGCCGGTTGTTTCCTCCACCCTGCATCACCAACACCCCCCTTCTAGGGCTGTACCACCTACTCCTCTGGCAAAAACCAACCCAGCCCTGGGACAAGACAAGTGTCGCTCTCTGATGTGGGGGTGTTTGATTCAAGCCGGGGGGGGGGGGGGGGGCAGACGTCTGCACAAAAGGTAAGCGTGACCCACACTTTACCCCAACCACCCTCGACCCACACGATTTGATTAACGCCGTGCACCCGTTTACCCCGCTGCGTGGACAGAGGCGCCGTGGGGTGGTGCGGAGGAAGAGGGACAGGGGGGAGTAAGGAAACTCGCCCCCTTCGCTTCAACCATGACGCCGGGAGATGGATTCGAACTGGCGACTTCTGGTTTGTGATAATAATAATAATCATGGGACCTCCTTTGCTAGTATCAAAATATGAGAATAGGTTTTCCCCTTTTTTTGTGGCAACAAAACAGCTGTGTTGAGATGTTAAAACATCTAACTGAAATCTTTCACAAGGAATGCTGTCAGCATTAACCACAATACTTAATTATAAATGTTGTGGGTTTACTCTCAAACACACAACCGGTGTGCTGAAGCAGTAACTAATTGGCATGTGCTTTGTTTTCCGTGATGAACCTTACCGATTGGCTCTGGCGGGTTTAACGACACATTTATATTTACGCGATATAACCACACGAAAAAAATTCGTTATGGATAACGTTGGTCGTGAAATCCCCTTGCTACTACGACTTCTACGACGACTACAACAACTACTACGACTACTACGACGACTATGACGTGTTAACGTGATGTGGATGGCGAGTCCATCACGCTGCTCACTGCTATACCGGCACGATGGCAGCTCCCCTAAGCAGATGTCGCTCACTCAGAGATGCGGCGGTGGGGGGGGGGCAAAGTTTCAATATTTAAAAAATAAAATAGGACCCTACATATAATAACAATGATTAGAACAACAATAGAATGAGTATAATGCGTTTCCTCTGATAAATATAAATACCAATTGTTCATTATCTCTAGAAGGGAAGGGGGTGGTGGTGGGGTGGGGTCATACCCAAGGGTCCCCCCAGCCCCCCAAGTGCCCCCCCGCTCACCCCCTCCAATAGACTTTATGTGGAGACCCCAAGGGAGATCCATGAAATCACAGAGAAATCACAAAGCTTCCATGGAGACCCATCGACTTGGAGAGACCCATATGGAGAACCATGAACTCGCACAGAGATCCACAGACCTACAGAAAGACCCAGTGGCTTTACATGGAGACCCACGAATTCTCTGGTTTTCCCCCCTCTGCATTTTAGAATCGATGTCACGCGTTCAGAGTATCTGTCTGCGCTAGATTCCCGCGTGATAATGATGATAAGGCCACTCCGCTGCACTATCATCCGTGGCAGTCAGGTCGCTGCTGAAAAAGAGCTGTACATCGCTCGGTGGGCCCTTGCTTGGTAAGATTTGAATATGTTTTAAATAGTTTAACGGTGCGAATCGTCATCCGTTATCGTAGTGTTCGGGAATCCACTGCTGGATGAAGGTGTAATGTGAGGATATATCCGGGTCATTGATGGATCACAACTCGTCACGATGATTGGCTCTGCCGGTCCTGGTCCATAGCCAATGGGGGGAAGCCTAGGGGCGTGGCCCTGACGTAATGGAAAGGTGACAGCTGTAAGTAGAGGATTGGTTCTGCTGGCTTTAGCCACAGCCAATGGGGAGACGAGTCAGGGGCGTGGTCCCGGGAGCCTATGATGGAGTCTGGAAGATTCCATAAAGGCTAACCAGGATTGGTGGAAACGTACCACGTGATCCGGGTATTAAATAGGGGTGGAGACGAACAACACGTGGTCAGAACTGGAACGAACGAAGGGAAGAGGCCACGCGAGAGCGGGGGTCCAGGCTGCCACGTGGTCCAGGCTGCCACGTGGTCCAGGCTGCCACGTGGTCCAGGCTGCCACGTGGTCCAGGCTGCCACGTGGTCCAGGCTGCCACGTGGTCCAGGCTGCCACGTGGTCCAGGCTGCCACGTGGTCCAGGCTGCCACGTGGCTGCGCGCGTCTCTCTCTTTCTATCCCTCTCACGCTGCCTGTCAGCAGCGTGAAGGAGTGTTGTAATGAAAGACGAATAAAGACCGGATTCCGGAAGTCGCTTCAACGACCTGCGAAAACGCGACGGCGATCGGTGGCGATGGGGAGAGCCGGAAATCTCCCAGCCACAAGGGGCTCTCACCGGCGTCGTCACCGATGATGACGAGGTAGACGGAGCGAACGATGTTCTCGGGCAGGTGGCTCTTCTCGAAGACGAGGTCCTCCACGCTGCAGTAGCGGCGCAGGGGGTGGGGGTGGTGGTGGGGGGGGGAGCCCACTGAGTCCATCGCCGGGTCCTCGGGACTCTGCCGGTCGCGCCCTACGAAGAGGAGGAGGGAGGGAAGGGGGGGGGTTGACGGGTTGAGGGACTCCGAGGCTCTCGGAGAGACCCATGGACCTGCAGAGACTCACGCAGAGACGAGTGGACTCGCACGGAGACCCATAGACTCGCACAGAGACCCGTAGACTCGCACAGAGACCCGTAGACTCGCACAGAGACCCCCCCGTAGACTCGCACAAAGACCCGTAGACTCGCACAGAGACCCGTAGACTCGCACAAAGAGACCCGTAGACTCACACAGAGACCCGTAGACTCGCACAGAGACCCGTAGATTCGCGCAGAGACCCCCCGGTAGACTCGCACGGAGACCTGTAGACTCGCATGGAGACCCGTAGACTCGCACAGAGACCCGTAGACTCGCACAGAGACCCATAGACTTGCACAGAGACCCGTAGACTCGCACAGAGAGACCCGTAGACTCACACAGAGACCCGTAGACTCGCACAGAGACCCATAGACTCGCACAGAGACCCGTAGACTCGCACAGAGAGACCCGTAGACTCACACAGAGACCCGTAGACTCGCACAGAGACCCGTAGACTTACACAGAGACCCGTAGACTAACACAGAGACCCGTAGACTTGCACAGAGACCCGTAGACTAACACAGAGAGACCCGTAGACTCACACAGAGACCCATAGACTCGCACAGAGACCCGTAGACTCGCACAGAGAGACCCGTAGACTCGCACAGAGACCCGTAGACTAACACAGAGAGTCATAGATTCAAACAGCCATAGATTCACACAGAAGACTCGGAAAGCCATAGACTAGCACAGAAACCCGTAGACCCGCATAGGTACAGAGACCCGTAGACTCACACAGAGAGGGATAGACTCACACAGAGAGCCATAGATTCGTACAGAGAGCCATAGATTCGCACAGAGAGCCATAGATTCGCACAGAGTGCCGAATGACTGCCTCTGTCTAAAATATAAACACGCCCGCCGTGTCTGCATTGCGCATTGAGACGCGGTGGCATTCACCCTCCGCTACGCAGTTCAGTTTCAGTTAAAGTTGATTAGTTCTTGTTTTGACCAGGATGAGAACTCAGGGGGGGGGGGGGCGGGCAAGGCAAGAGGCTCGCTTGCAAAGCGTGACTCCGGGTGGAACGGGCGCCGCGTTGTTTCCCGCAATTGCCCTCCTCGTGCGACGGCGCCACTCGCGGGTGGCCGGGGAAGATTTTCTTGGCACGGCTGGCACGGCACGGCACGTTCCGCTCCTCGCGAGAAGTGCCACCGATAGCGGCCGTGAGCCGCGGCCGTGCCGAGCGCGCTGCAGATCAGAGATCTCTCTGTGCACCGCCGCGGGCAGAGTGCGGTGCGTGCCATCCTAGGGTGGGCGCAGGCGCGTGGGTGTATGTACGTTGAACTTCTTTCGCACCGTACGTAGCAAACTCTGCTATGTGTATGTTGAACTTATTTCGCACCGCACGTAGCCAACCTTGCTATGTATGCATGTTGAACTTATTTCGCAACGTATGTAACCAACCTTGCTATGCACGTTGAACGTATTTCGCACCGTGCGTAGCCACCTCTGCTGTGTGCGTGTTGAATTTCTTTCACACCGTACGTAGCCAACCGTGCTGTGGGTGTGTGTGTAAGTTGAACTACTTTTGCACCCGGCGACCCGAGTTCGATTCCGTCTCACGGCCAATAACATTGACGATTATTTGAACCGGTTCTGGGCCTCCCCTAGGTCTACTCGATCTCATGAGCACCTGATGCGGTGTATAAACATCGCCGCTAAAGGGTCGAGCGTGTTGCTGGACACCCATCTCCCATCTTATTTGGCAGGTACTATTCTACTTTACCGAGTGTTGACATCCCCAGCGTTTAACAGTACTCTCCTTTTTGCAGTTGGATTGTCAACCAACACCGGGTACAACAACATGTGCACCTATTGTTCTCTTTTAGTCCCGCCCACCCCCCAACACGTTCCATTCATTGGCTACCACATTCATATAAGCCCCTCCCCCCTTAACTTGTATTTAAGAGCTTGTCTCTTGGAATTTCGCCTCATTTGATACAGTAAATCTAGCTGTAACGGTCCCACCTGATGACGGAGACTTGTGTTGCCTCCGAAACGTCGTGATTTATAATTTTATTTCTATTATTATTTCTATTATTTTTATTATTTATTTTTATCTACGTGACTTTACCGAAAAAACCTAAGAGTATGAGTACCCATCTCCTTGTGTCCCGAGCCAGCCTTTGTAGGTGCTCGCTCTATGTCAAGGCTATACGAGGGATCTTTATGGATTTCTGTATGGGTATGGATTTCTGTATGGGTATGGGTGCGAGTTGGCAGTTGGGTAGCACTGCTGCTGCTGCATCTGCCAGTCATCTCAGTCAATCAGCCCATGGCACTTGCAGGGTCTGTCCCATGACCAGCAGCGGGCCTTCAACACTTCACGTGACGGCCTCAAAGTGCACCTAGCCTGGCACAAGCGCCGTGGTGACATCACCACGACTTGGTGTCAAACGGCAGCACTTGCAGTGTTTGTGTTTACGTGTTGGTTTTTGTCAAAGTGTTTTTTTTAATGGAATGTGTGTGTGAATGTGCATGTGTGGGTTTGTGTGTGTGACTGTGTTTGTAAGTGTGTGGGTTATAGTGGGTGTTTGTGGGTTTGTGTGTGCGTGTGTGTGGGTTTTGTGTGTATGTGGGTTTGTATGTGTGTGTGTGTTCTGTATGTAGCGGTAGTGTAGCAGTTAGCGCGCTGAGCTACGAATCTGGCGACCCGGGTTCGATTCCCGCTCACGGCCAACACCAGTGACAGCGATTATCTGACCGGTCCTGGGCCTCCACTAGGACGACTCAGCCTCAAATGAGTACCCGGTGCGGTGTAAACAGCGTGGTGTTGGCCACCCACCCCCCCGTGTGCCGTGCCGGCCTTCGTAGCTGCTCGCTAACAGCACTTGCCCCTCCAGTCTGTTACAGGCTATACGGGGGACCTTTGTCTTTGTTCTGTATACACGTAGGAAGCTGTGGCCCAGTGGTTTTCACACTGCACCGTGGCCCCTGAGTTCGATTCTCGGAAATGGATAACATCACCAGTCTTGAGGCTCCTTTAGGTTGACTCGGCCATAAATTAGTAGCGGGTGCAGGCAGTGTTTAAACATCAGCACCGGGGAGACAGAGGTCCTGAGCCCACCACCCATTCGTGCACCACGCAGGGCTTAATAGGTGCTCGCAAACAGCACTTGCCCCAACAGTCTGTGAAGAGGCTCTACGGGGCATATATATGTTAATGTGTATTTGTATGAGTTGTCACAATGTATATGTATAGTCGTATAATCTTACATCAGTGTTGATTTATCTAAACCGTTCCTGGTCCTCCCCTAGCTCGACTCAGCCTCATATCAGTACCTGGTGCGGCGTGTAAACAGCATGTGCACTGGGGAGACAAAGACGGCCGGGCGGGCGTTAGTGTTTAGCCATCCTCATGCGCCGTGGCGGCTTTCATAGGTTTGGCTACTGTCAAACAACACTTGCCCCAACAGTCTGTTAAAGGTTAACACGTGGGGAGGGGCACCTTTGTCTTTATCTTTGTGTGTGTGTGTGTGCAGGTGGGCATGGCTTGAGTGTGCGTGTCACGTGTGTGTGCCATTGTCTCCGCAGGAGCGATGTCTTAATGGCTGTTGTTCTTTATTTAGACCCAAGTGGTGGGTTGTGGGGGGGAAGAGAGCTGGGAAAAGGCCGATAAGGGAAGGAGCCTTTTGGCCGTAACTCGGGAAGCGAGCGCGCGTGTGGCGGGGAGAGATTGCATTCGCTATTGTGACGCGTAAAGAATGGATCGTCAAGTGTGTACACCACACACACACGAGAGGGGTGGGCGCAGTGGGAATACTCCTGCCTCAGCGAGAAGCGGTTCGATTATACACTGGTCAACAAAGACATTTTTTTTCTGGCCTGGACTTTTGCAGCTGTTTTAGACTAATTTCAGGGTGGTGATTCCAAATGTGATCTCAGATTTGCTCTATCACATCTCATTTGTATGCTATCGGCATACCCCATTTTCATTGATTTTACCCGAAATTAACTCTGTCACTTATGATTGCAAGTTGTTGCGAGTCAGTGACTGCTTTAGTGTTAATATTTGGTGCTGTATTTTTAGGATAGTGTATTTATAATATAATTTTATGTAGATATCCACATTTATTTAATATTTTTCTTTTAGCAGTTTTTATTTAAAATGCAATATTTGATATCTCAAAAACCTGATGTGATAGACAAAAAACTGATGCCAGATTTGGAATCAACACCGCAAATTATCTTAAAATCGTTGGAATACCGTATGCCAGAAAAAGTGTGTTGACCAGTGTTATCTGTGGAGTTTGTGCGGTTCACCCCCCCCCCGCTATGTAATGTGAAACATTTAAAGGGCCCACCTCTTTCTACAAGGCCATATCTTTCTTAAAGGCGTCACCACTTTCTTAAAGGCCCCACCATTTTCTTAAAGGCTTCACGTCTTTTTGAACAGCCGCCACCTCTTAAAGGCCCCACCTCTTAAAGGCCCCACCTCTTAAAGACCTCACCCTCTTTCTGAAAGGCCCCACCTGAGGGGTGAGAGGGGTGATGAGGCTAGGACTCTAGAGTATGTGTAGGGGTGGGTGGGGGACACTCGCCCTCCCCCTCCCCACTCGCCACTTTTGGCACGGAGCGAGAGAGCCGGAACGGGGGGGGGGAGGACGCTGGGGACCAGTCACGGAACGGGCGTGGGGGAGCAAGGGGTTACTTTGGCCCCCCCCCCCGTGATCAAAGCTACGAGTTGGTGGGCCCCCTACTTGACAACCACCATTAATTCGGAGCGCCCCTACAGCGATGATGCGATTGGCAAGAGGAGTCACGATGTTTCATAGCCTCGGTGCGACCGTGCGAGACGAATCAAATATTGCCCCCAACCCAACCCTGACCGATTAATTACCGCACCCATCCCCCCCCCCCGCCCCGAGCTGATGATGTCGTTATACACGCCACTGATGGAGACCAACAGATGGCAGCATTGTCACGGCGGCCAAGAGAATCCACTCGCCTCCTTTACATAATGGCATTTAAAGCCCCCTCCTGGCCGCTAAGCCCCGAGCCTTCACACCAAAGGCCTCCTTTGGGTTTGGGTCGCGTCAATATGAATGTGTCGTGAACCCACCTCCGGCCGACACGGTCAATTGGTAAGGTGCGTCACGTAAACAGCACGTGGCCATTTAGAGTTTCACGACTTTCAGCACCACCGATGTGTGCAGGAGAGTAAACCCACAACGTTTACAATACAAGTTAACGACGTTTACGATGAATAATATTGGTTGCGAAAGGCCTACGTGTTAAACTCCCTGCAGGTTCTATTAAATTCCTGCTTCACATACACGACGTGGATTGGGATCTACGGATGAAATGCGCCTTTCAAATGTAAATCGGTATCATTATTTCCACGTAATCACCACCAGCCACTGAATGAGATTCACCTTCATTCATTACTCAAAACACCAATCAACCCGAACCCGCTTCACCTGCAAGCTCTATCTTCATTAAGTACGTACGTATGAATGTCGAACCTCTTTCGCACCGTACGTATGACGACGTCATGTCACCTACTCGAGTACCCCGGGACCAGGAAGCTCGTTCCCGCGAGGAAAGCCGGGAGCTGTGGCTCTCACACCCACCACTGCTGGGTGTAATCTCCGAGCGAAACGTCGGACAACATCTCCCCCCCCCCCCCCCGATCCTCTGCCCCGTTTGGCTGATAAAAACAAATCGACTTGAGCACATGTCACTGAAGACCGGATTCTCAAGTGAAGTGAGAGTTTACGATTTCAGCCGGGTCACCAATGAATGCGCGCACACACACAGACGCACAAAAAAGCCCTATCGTATCAAAGTTGGTTCTGGACTTAACCTTTTTTAAAGTCCAGCCCTGACTCTCATAGGGCGGAGCAGACGGGAAAGCACTGCTCACCCCCCCCCCCACCGCCTACTGTGTGTGTGTGGACACCACAGTGTCACTTGAAAGTAGAATCCATCTCGGCGGTAGCTCTGCAATCGCCGCTTCCACGGAGGGGGCAGGGTCGTGCACTGCTCCGAGTGATTTCCGAATGGATTCATCTGTCACGTGACGAACGCAACGGCGGTCGTATCACGATCGCATTGGGGGGCGGGGCGGGGCGGCGGGGGGGACAGTTCCTCATTAATTGTGTTACGACACCCCACCAAGACAAACATTTCCTCTACATACTTTAGCAGGCTGTAAGGGCAAGTGCCCTTAGCCGAGCACCCATTAAGGCCAGAAGGGCACACGAGGGGGTGGGTGGCCAGCACCACGCCAGCAGCCGCCTTTGCCACCCCTAGTGCTAATAGTTTACACATCACACCATGCACTCACTGAAGGCCGAGTCGACCTAGGGGGAGGACCACGACCGGTTCAGACTTTGGTCCCCGATGTCGGCCGCGAGCGGGGATCGAACTCGGGTCGCCGGGCGCTTAGCGCGGTGCAACCAACCACTTGGGCCACGACTCCCCGCAAATTCGCAAGCGCGCGCACACGCAGAGAGAATGAAACATGCAAAGTGTGGAGCGGGGGGGGTTACGCGAGGGGATGTCGAGTTATCCTGGAGGGCGAGACGAGGTTTCACCGACCGTGCGTCTCCAGCGATTGATGGATTCATGTGCGCGTCGCCATGCAAGAACCGCGCGGGGTAAATTGGTGCAGCAGCTGACACCGATTAGTAGAAATGAGAGCAAAAGGATGGAGATATGCAGAGGGGTTCGTTTCAAGAGTTGAACTTTATTCCACCGTTTGACCCCGATCTCTCTCTCTGTGTGCCCTATCCAATCGCGGGCGTTTATCTACAATGCTGAGAGATCTTTAGGGCCAGGTAAACAGGAGAAGTCCCCGCACACCACAGAGACAGAGAACCCCAACCACCACCACCCCCCGCCGTGGGGGGAGAGAGAGAGCAGGAAACCGAATACCAACAACGATGCAACCATGCGATGCATTGACAGAGCGTTACTGAGAGAGGCCAGCAGTTGATAGAGCAATGCATGATCGGCAGGTACACGCTCAAACTCTCCCTACCACCAACACCACAAGAGATAGGAACCTCCGGCTGCCCCCCCCCCCCCAGCTCAACCAGGGCACGTCTCGTTAACCAACGCCACTGCCACGAATTTATTTTGTTTGCGGATTAAACGAATGCTGCTGGGAGGGAGGTATGGCGTTAATTTTAAGGCCACGCACAATAATGTTGTTTTAGGGTTTTGTCGTTGCCAATGCAGCAGCAGCATCGCCAAATAACTTGTTTAATTTGGATTATCTCAAGCAATATATCTTCCGTGTGGCTTCATCGTGATTTCCAAGGGCCACCTTTCAGTTTGGTGCACGTGGTTTTAGTTCCTCCCTCCGAATTCGCGTTGGAGCTACCAACCACGCGCTGGTCACGGAGTCCGCTTGCCAATAACGTTTACAGCATTTGTTTAAAGAGGCCGCGGCCTGCTGATGAAGTCCAGATTGAGTGGAAACCAGTTCGGAATTAAAAAAGATCTTAAACTATTTCGAAACACATTTTTGGCCCGGAACTGAACGTTGACCATTTCATGAGGCTGCATCAAGTCAGGGATGGGGGTAAAGTTTGGAAGAGTTGGCCAAAAGCAACCTCTTTTTTCTCTCGTTCCCTCTTGTGGAAGGCCATCTGGCAGCAAGTGGCGTGAGAAGGAGATTGCAGGGGCTGTTCCTTTACCGTAAAGAGGGGGAGGGGGGGGTAAACAGAGGGGGGGTTTTACTCAATTGAATTCTCACCAGAAAACCTGCTTCAACTCGGGCAAAACCAACGTCGCCAGAAGTAAGGGGGGGGGGCAGCAAAGGAAGACGTCCAAGTGTCGTGTCTGATTGGGGCTTGCACCGGAGTTCTTCACAAACTCGAGTGAACTTTGTAAACATCTTTTTTTTTAAAGCGTCCGCCCACCCCCCACTAAAAATATACAATTTAATGTGGGGGGCAATTTGATTTTTACTTATCCGTACATATTAGTTTTAAATATTTTTTTTTTATTATTGGTTGAATAAACAAAAAATCATTGCTCGGGAGGTTGGGGGGGGGGTGTGGGCAGATCGATGAACACCCCCACATCAGAGGACGACACTTGGGCTGCCCCGACTCGGTTGGTTTTGCCAGAGGAGGAGGTGGTACAGCCCTGGGAAGTTGGGGGGGAGGGGGGGGTGCAGTGAGAGGGGTGGGGGTCGTGGGTGGGGGGTGGTGACGTCAACCCATGGATGATAGCGCCCCCACGTGGTCAACGAGCCTCACCACCAATCTCGAGCAGCCACCGAGTGTGCAGGCCGTGCAATTGCATCGGGAGCCAATAGGATGGGGGGAGACCATCACCGACCTACTGCTGACGCCTGCTACTAGGGCTTGCCAGGTGTTGTAGGCGTGGGGGATTTGTATAATGGCCAAACATTCCAAAACGTCGTAGCAGCCCTGGGCAAAGGATCAGAATAAAAAAAACAATTCCAGGCCACCAAACGGATGCTCTGGGCTGCCGTGGTGAGAGTCGGCGCGCTCGTCCGCCTGCGACGGTGCCAGGCTAGGTGCAGGCGGCGGCGTCGTCCGGTCTGCCAATCGATTCACGACCACCGCCACGGCCTGCGTTGTTGTGCGCGTGCCACATCGCTCGCGTGTCAACGCCTCGTCCCGACAGTGGCCGTCGGTCTACGGATTATATCACCACCACCATCGCCACCACAAGCAACACCACCGCCGCCACCACCATCACCACAAGCACCGCCACCATCACCACCATCACCACCAGCACCATCACCACCCTAATGGTTGGGGGCAGAGCGGGTGGGAGGGTGCGTGGGGGGCATGGAGGGGGAGGGGGGGAGGGGGTCTCTGCTAAATACGACCGATGTTAATAACAGTACTATAAATTACGTGTAATATTTTTTTTTGTTATTTTTCCTGAAACTTGCGATATTTTGTTGTTGTTGTTGTCCTTTGATTTCATATTTTATAATGTAAAGTTGATTTTGATCATGTTTTTTTGTTTGTTAAATCAATCTATTTAATCACGAGATAATACAGAGTGTAAAGCACCAGGGAGCCGTCGTCGCGATCGCCACCGTCTGTGGCCCAACTCTGAAGACACCGACAACCACCGCACGCTGCTGCTCGGCTATTGCTGTGCGCGCGTTTTAAGGCATGATACGGGGGCTTAAAAAACAAACACAAACGGAACGTAAACAAAAAACACAACGTGCAAAACAATCGCTCCACGGTGAAGACGAGATTCGAAATATTGACGTCGCATCTCAAAACTGGTCCCCGTTCCCCCCCCCGCCCGCCTACCCCCCCCCCCCCGTCGTCGTTCCAACGGCTGACCCAGAGCGGTGAAGTATGGTCCAACAAACCGCCCACACCCCATGACCACCGACGACTGCACGCAGCGGAGCGGGCGTGGGGAGAGTTCGTGCAGCGTCACGTGACTGACCGACCGGAGGAAGAGGAGGGGGGACAGGGTGCAGTGATGCCTGCAAGTGATTAGCGGCATACGTGCCGATGGGTGAAGAAGGGGGGAAGAGGAGATGGTTGGGGGGTGGGGGGTTTGGAAAAGGAAATATTCTCCGAAAAACCACGGACTCTCCGGCAGCGTGGCTCAGCTGCCGTGTGGCTGGGCGTGGCTCAGCTTGGCTCAGTAGTCGCATGACCGAGTGGCCGCGTGCCTCGGTGGCCGAGTGAACGGCGGCGACCGGAAGGCCGTGAGGTCAAATCACAGGTCGGGCGATTCTCACCCGTCCTAAGTTTGTTCGCAACGCTGCCGCCGCCGTCACCGCAAGCGATGAATTTCGTCGTGTTTTTTTTTTCTGGGGGGGGGGGGGAGGGGTCGGGGGGAGGGGTAGAGAAGATGCCAGTGCGGTGCACCGCCCAATCCGGAGTGCGACGCACGAGCGGAGATGGCGAGTACCCCGACGTCGATTCCAACAAGACGCGCGTAGAAAGCCGCCTGTCGTAACAGACGCGTAGCGTAGCTCTGCCGCGCGGTTTCCGTTCGTGCCGCTCGCCGTTGGGCAAAGACACGGATGGAGCTCGAACTCAACTTGACAGCCACGGCAAACGACAACTGGACACGTCCGTCAATAATAACAGCGCAGCCTTGAACGGGGGGAGGGGGGGAAGGTGACCTCTCTGGCCTTTCCGATGTACTCTGAAGAAGGACAACTGCCTAAAACGTCATCCTATTGTATACTTTCCCTTTTAAGGCCACACACACACGTGTTGTTATTGACGAACGCGTTCAGTTTTGTTGTTTGTGTTGTCTCCGCTTGTGCACCACTGCTAAAGCAGCAGCAGCGGCAGATTGTTTGATCGACTTCCATTTTAGTTTTTACCCCAAAAAGATGCTTCTGGCACGTGGACCGAGACGTCAGACATGGTGCCGAATAACACGCGGCACAACCCGAGACCACATCGGAGATATTATATACGTACACACACATACCTACATAGAAAAACACACAAACAGAAGCTACCTTGAGAAGTGCGCGGCCTTGAGAATTTTTTTAAAAATTCATCGCGGCGGCGGGGAAAGCGCGGAAACGAGGGACACGGACGGCGCAGTGGGGAGCGATTCCTGTCGGAAGTTCATCGACGGACGACGACGAGGAGCACGGAGCGAGCGGATGGAGCGACGTGGACCGGAACAGCTGGGGCTGCTTGCGCGCTCGCTTTGGCTTTGCTTGCGGGGGAGAAGGGGGGCGATGGGGTTGTGGGGCTGATGGGGGGGGGGGGGGGTGGAACGTTCACGTGGACGGTGCTGCCAGCGACGCGCGCGCGGGAGGGTGGGGGGGGTGGGAAGACCCTGTCGCCGAAAACCAACTTAGCAGCGCAACGCTGCAAAGGCATGACGGGACGATTATCGGCGTCCGACCGCGATCCTACGGCTAGGCCAGCCGATCGTGGGGGTGAGGAGCTAGAGGCAAGTGTCGCTGGGCTTCTTGTGAGCGCTGCTGCGGAACAAGACGGCCTCCTTGAGACGGTCAACGCCGCCGCTGCCACCACGGGAATCATCGTCATCGTCACGGTGACCGCCACCGCTGCCGGGGCCGTCCTCGGCGCCCGACCCGGCCCTACCGTTCTCGAGCGCGTCCGAGCTCTCGTAGCAGCCCGAGTCGCGTGGAGTGTCGCCATGCTGCTGCTGCTGCTGCTGCTCCAGGTGCTCCTGGGAGCCACGCTCCTCGCTCCCTCCTGTGACGACGACAGCAGCGACGAAGACAAGGGAGGGGTCGAGGGTCAAAGGGTCGCGGGGCGGTGACACGGACACGCCCGGTTAGAGCACGAGACGGCGAGCGTGCGTCGACGCTTTTGCCTCACCCATCGCACTTTGTTCGACTTGATACACACACTGTTGCAGCCCACATTACCGTGTACAATTGTGTGGAGTGGGGGTGCGCGCCAGGGGTGGATCGGGGGCCCTACCATCGTAGTCCTGCAGCAGCTCGGCGGCTGTGAGCAGCTTGGCGCGCTGCTCGGGGTTGATGATGCGCAGCTCGTCCAGGTCGCGCTCCTCCACCAGCTTGAAGGAGTTGAGGTCTTCGTAGCCGTTGAGCAGGAAGGCCGGGATGTGCTCCTGTCCCGCCGGCAGCGGGAGAAACAAGGACGCGTGCGTGCGTGCGTGGGTGAACACGAATGGGCGCGCGGGCGTGCGTACACGGGTGTGTGTATGTGCTGTCACATAGGTGGGACGCACACATGCGCATTTCCGTGTGTGTACAAAAACGCGTGCACGCACTTCCACGTGCACACATACAGACACACATGGAGATGCATTACTCGTACCATGTCCCCAGGCCAAGGAACTCCGCAACTCCCTCTGCACTGCTATGTGACCTTTACCTTGTCTCTGTCTGTCTGTGTCTGCCTCCCTGTCTCTCTCTCTATTTCAGTCTATATTTGTGTCTATCACTCCATCTGCCTCTCTCTGTGTTATCTACATCCCAATACATCTCTCTCTCTCTCTGCATCCCCTTACATTTCTCCACATCCCCTTACATTTCTCCACATCTGTCTCTACAACTTTTCTCAACAACTCACACCTGTCCCACCTGGCCAGCCCCTGCCCCCCCAACCCCCGTGCCCCCACCCCCCCCACCCCCCGTGGCCCCACCTGAAGGCCGATCCTCTCCAGCAGCTCCTGCACGGTCTTAGGCTTGGGCCTCTTGCTCTTGCTGCGCTTGGGCCGCGGCTTCTTCTTCGCCTTCGTCTCCGGCTCCTCCAGAATGACGTCCACGTAGATGAACTTGAAGGTGCCGACCTGCGTGTCCCCACCAAGGCGTCAACGGGACCATCGTTCACCAAAGTGTGCTCCACAAGTTCCGGAGCCACGGCCGTTCACCACCGTGCTACCCCCGCCGCGGGGAGCGTCGGGGCCGCGAGGTTTTGACCCCAGGACCTTCGGCACGTGACGGCGGCATGGTGACGCTGAGATGTGATGCGGTGTGATGTGGCACGGTGTCTCTCACCTTGTTCGCCAGCATGCCCATCCATGTGCCCATTGGTGGCTTGCTAATGATTTCGATAATGTCCCCGGCCTGCAAAGACAAAGACCACCCATATATGCTGCTTTAACACAGGGGGGGTCCCCAACCCCCGGGCCGCGCACCGGTACCGGCTCGTGGCCTGTTAGGAACCGGGCCGCACAGCAGCAGGAGGTGAGAGCGGTGAGTCCGCACGCGTGGCCCGCCCCCATTGTTTTATTATTTACCACTTCCGTCCGCGCCTCTTTACCGCACCGCTCACTCGTCTCCGTCACAGTGTTAGTAAGCCCACAAGCTCTAATCAGAGCCAGAATGAGTAAAAAACAAACGTCGCTGAAGAGCTTCTTTGAAAAGGGGGAAAGACCCAATGATCAACCTCCACCACCCCCCCCCCCCCCGGTCCGTGAAAAAATTGTCTTCCACGAAACTGGTCCCTGGTGCCAAAAAGGTTGGGGACCGCAGCTTTAACAGACTGTTTGGGCGAGTGCTGTTAGCGAGCTCCGGTGGTTGGGCCCACGGCGACGCGAGGTGGTGATTTGAAGGAGGTGATTGACGAGAGAATCTTTGGAGAAAGATCGAGGGGAAGAGAAAGGGCGAGGACGTTCAACCAGGAACGGATGAAGAAAGCAGAGGAGGTCCGGGCCGAAGGCAGCAGAGCATTATCACGAACGATGTCGAGGAGGATGATGATGACGACGACGGCAACGATGACAACGACGGCGTCGAGTGATATCGATAATGACGCGTAGGTGATGATGGGCGACGACCACGGCGTCGAGGCCGAGCGCACCTTGAGCTTGAGCGAGTCGGAGTCGTAGGGGCTGGGCGTGAAGTCTGTGTGGACGCGAGCACGCCCGCAGAAGGGCCCGTTGTAGGCCGCCTCCTCCTCCTCCGCCTCGTCGGACTTCACGCTCTCGCGGTTGCTCGCCGACGAGTCGGTGGTGCTCACCGTCTGCCCGCCTGTCGCGCACGCGTCACGCACGCGTCACACACGCGTGACGCACGCAGTACACGTTGTTGTATTGTGTGGACCAACAGACATGGTCTGCTCATGCGAAGGAGACAGCCTACTTATTAAACGTTGTTATTTCGAGGCCCTGTCACGCATGGATGTGTTGAGTATTGCTCTAGAACGTTGCGTGGGGCCAGGACCTCCAATGGCGTCAGGAGGGGTCACCCTGCCTGGAGTGTCACAGTTCACCAGCACTGCTCCCAGTGCAGAGTGTTTGCGTGTGGACACTGGGTGGCGGTTGTCACGGTGGTCGCGGTGACGACGGCAGTGGTGGTGATGGCAGTGGTGGTGATGGCGGTGCGTTCGTCCTCACTCAGCGAGCTGCGTAGGCTCTCCATGGAGCTGCAGGACGTCAGCTTGGGCCGCTCCACGGTGGCCGGCTCCGTGCCCGGCTCCGTGGGTGGCGGCACCGGCACCGTCGCGTCGTCCGTCCCGTTACCCTGCCCGGGGGTCACGCACGGGGGGAGGAGGGGGGGGGTCACGTCGTTGAGCTTGGCTCACTTCCATCGCAACTAAACAACGCTCCAGACGGACGCTGCAGGACCACGAACACAAAGCCTCCACGACACACAGCTCCTCAGCCAGCCCACCGCCCACACTGCCCGGCTTCGACGACACAGAGCTCATCAGCCAACCCACCGCCCACACTGCCCAGCCAACCCACCGCCCGCACTGCCCGGCTTCAACGACACACAGCTCATCAGCCAGCCCACCGCCCACACAGCCCAGCTTCAACGACACACAGCGCATCAGCCAGCCCACCGCCCACACAGCCCGGCTTCAACGACACACAGCGCATCAGCCAGCCCACCGCCCACACAGCCCGGCTTCAACGACACACAGCGCATCAGCCAGCCCACCGCCCACACAGCCCGGCTTCAACGACACACAGCTCATCAGCCAGCCCATCCGTGTGTTGGGCACAAAGAAAGCGCCCACCTCCTCCTCCATGACGGCCTTGATGTACATGCGAGACATCTTCTTCCTCATCGTCTTCTTCACGTTCTTCACCGTCTTGCCGAGGAAGCCGCTCGAGCTGCTGCTGTGCCGGGGCGAGGAGCTCCCTCCTCCCCCACCTCCGTCGTCGCCCGCCATGGCAGCCGCCCCTCCTCCTCCTCCGGACGCCTCATGTTTCCCCGCACCCTGCCCACGAGAACGTTACTCGGTTGTTTATGATTTATTGTCATTATTATCACTCTGCGTTGAGCCCGCAAGGCAAGCGTCACTCGTGTCCCAACACTCGCACACACGTGAACGCACAAACACACGCACGTGAACACACAAACAAATATCCCCCCGTATAGCCTTAATGGTAGGGACAAGTGCTGTTAGCGAGCCGACCTGTGAAGGCCGACACAGCCTTCTCCAGAGCGGTGATGTTTACACACCACACCAAGTACTCATTTTGAGGCCGAGTCGACCCAGGGGAGGCCCAGGACCGGTTCAGATATTCGCCACTTATTGGTTGTGAGCAGGAATAGAAACTCGGGTTGCCGGGTTCGTAGTGCGACGTGCTCGCCGCTAGATAAACACAACAACCGCCATTCACCACTAAGTGGCGGTGACGTCACCACGACGTTTGTGCCAGGCTAAGTGCACTTTAAGGCCACGTGAAGTGTCGAAGGCCTGCTGGCAGGAGGTCACAGCCTGTTGGGGCAAGTGCTTTTAGCGAGCACCTATGAAGGCCAGAATGGCAAATGAGGGGGTGGTTGGCCAGCACCATGCCCCACCGCCTTTGTCTCACTCGTGGCGATGTTTACACATTTGAGGCTGAGTCGACCGAAGAAAGGCCCAGGACCGGTTCAGATAATCGTCACCGGTGTTGGCCGTGAGCGAGAATCGAACTCGTGATGCCGGGTTCGTAGCGCAGCGTGCTAACCGCTGCACCACCGCTCCCCAAACAAACACACACACAAGTACACACACACACGTACACACACACACGTACACACACACAAACCAGAACACGAGTTCCCAGCTGATCGTGAAACTGAAATCGCTGAGAGCATATGGCTGTGCTCCCGGCGGAGGTGAGGTTAACATTTCCTCCCAAGCTCCCTCCACCGCAGAACACGATAATTTTATTATTTCTCGCCGAAAACTTGAGAAATCTCGCGGGTTCGGCCAAGACTGATTGACCGCCCCTGCTCTTATCTGGCCAACGCACGTTCGCTTGCACACTAAAACACATACACACACACTTACACAATCTCACACACACACACAATCTCACACACACACACTCGCTCATGCACTCATTTAACACACCACACACTCACACAAATATTGGAGGGCCAAGGGCTGTCAGCGAGCACCTATGAAGGCCGGAACGGCACACGAGAGGGTGGGTGGCCAGCAACACGCCTGGCCGCCTTAGTCTCCCCAGTGCCGATGTTTACACACCGCACTAGGTACTCATTTGAGGCTGAGTCAACCTAGGGGAGGCTCAAGACCAGTTCATATGATCGTCACTGGTGTTGGCCGTGAGCGGGAATCGAACCCGTGTTGCCGAGTCCGTAGCGCATGGGGGCTAACCGCACTACTACCGCTCCAAAGACAAAGAGACACACACATGCTCACACACATGCTCAATCACAAACTTACTCACCATCACACGTACTTCACACTTACACCATCACTCACTCACCCATCCTCCCTGCCCAACAGCAACTGAAGTCACCGCCACTAAGCGGCGCTTGTGCCAAGCTAGGTGCACGTTGAGGGCGTCGCGTGCAATGTGGAATGCTCGCTGCTGGCAGGCGCGAAACAGCTGCAAGCAACCTCAATGGCCCAACAGCGTCCTGCCATCAACGGCAGGGGTTCGCCCATCCCGGCACTAGCCCAGGCTCAACCCCTACTTAGCAACCGAGATCTAGCCAGGCCGGTGAGGCGCACGACAAAACTGGGGAAATGCACATTTCGGGAACTCGACTTTCGTCCGAGGCTTTAACCGACGCACGAACGCCGATACTGAGATTCGCAGACCAAACGATTGCCCGAGTTCTGCGGTCCTCGATATATCAAGGTGTTATCGGGCGATTAATGAGCGTTTACACGAGGGAGGAAACGGGAAGCGCCCGGTGAAATCCCACGGGTGCGAGGGGTGGGTGGGAGGGGGCAACGCTCTATCCCGTAAAAATGGAACAGTCCACGTCAGTCCACAAAAGCTCGGTTGACACAAAGATGCACCGCCCCCGCCCCCCGTATAGCCTTTTACGGACTGTTGGAGGCAAACGTAAAAAGACAAAGGCGCATGCGCGCACGTAAAACAAAAGCCCAATTGGTTGCGAAGATTAGCTCGGGGACAGCGCGCTCAGCGACGGGCGATTAGTCTCGCGTCAATCTACGGCGGGTAACGATGGCGCTGGCTGGCAGCGCCACCTCCTCCTCGTTAGGAGCGCCGCGCGATGGCAGTGGCAGCCGCCCCCCGGTTGGACGGCCGCTGGGGTAACGCACGGGGAGACGGGCTTACTGATGAGCAACGTTGGCGAAAAAAAATAAGCGGACACCCATAGACTCCCATAGAGACCCACAGACCTACACAGAGACCGATAGAGTCACACAGAGAACGACAGACTCGCACAGAGACCCAAAGACTCACGCAGAGACCCATAGATTCGCATGGAGACCCACAGAATCACACGGAGACCCACAGACTCGCACAGAACCAGATGTACGTGTGTACGCACCACGTGCATTCTGTATAATTAGTGAGGAGTGGTGGCGCAGTGCTTATGAACCTGGCGACCCAAATTCAATCCCGTGCGCGATGTAAACATGAGCATCGGGGAGACAAAGGCGGCCGGCCGTGTTCTTTTTCCACCCACCGGTCTCGTACACCGGGCCGCCATTCACAGACGGTTCGCTCACAGCACTTGCCCCGACAGTCTGCTAAAGGCTACACGCAGGGAGGGGACCTTTGCCTCCGCGTGCATTAATTACCCCCCCCCCTACAAAAGTCCGAAACGCAGCGACAAACAGCGACAACAATGACAACAACAGCGAGACCGCTTCCAACAATAGGGAGCAGTTGCCAAGGCCGCGGGTGCCTCCCGCGCCTGCCCGCAGGAGTTACTGCCCCCATATCCGTGTTTTCTTCGGAACCGCTCCGACCCCGCACGGACGTCACGCCGGCGACCTTGCAAGTCCCCGGGTCGCCCTTCCTCCGGCTTCCCGCGATTGTTCGGCTGCTACCTGGGACCATGCCCCACACCTCCCACCCCGCACCCCTTCTCCCACCCTGCAACCCCCGCCTCCCCTCCCACACCTCCCCAGCCCCCCGCCGTAGGTTTCACTGCTCCACATCGCTCCACACTGACCCCCATCTCGCCGCACTCATCCAAGCCACTCGCAACCGCTTCCTATCGCTTTGGCGTTGGTCCCCATTGCTCCCCGTTGCTCCCCGTTGCTCCCCATTGATCAACATTGCTCCCCCCATTGCTCGACATTTCTCTCCGTTGCTCCCCATTGCTTTTCATTGCTCCCCATTGATCAACATTGCTCCCCCCCCCCCCATTGGTCGACATTGCTCCCTATCGTTTCCCCATCACCCGGTTCCATTTAATGAGCGTTTGGCATCCGCAGGATAGCGGCGAGCCCGGGGAAAATGAAATAAAACCCACCGCCGCAGCTGTACGCGAGGGGCGGACTCTCTTCTCCTGGCCACGCCTCGCAGGTCAAGCCTATGGCACCTGCTTTTGCAGGCGGTCTCTGATCCGCGTAGCGACCCGGGCTCCAGCCTGCTGCAGCCTGCCCCAGCCTCCACGATCTAGAGTTGGGATCCTGTTGCGACCTCGCTGCTGTCGATCGAAATCAGCAGTCGCTCGCTCACCCAGCGGCAGCCAGTCGGCTCCCCGTCGCTCTCCTATCGCTACTCGTCACACCCACGTTGAGGGCACGGTGTCTAGCAGACACCGACTGTTTCATCTCAAACAGCACGACCACCACACTGCGGCTCATAACTACACACTCACCCGCTCACTCGCCCACTCAAAGACAAAGATCCCCCCGTGTAGCCTTAACAGACTGTTGGGGGACCAGTGCTGGAAGCGAGACGCACCTTATTAAGGCCACCACGGTACACGAGGGGGTGGGTGGTCAACCCACTCACTACACTGCAGGTCAATTCACTTCTCTCCCTCTCTGCTTCTTTACTTGCACGGCTGCTCTACTCTGGAACCCCAAGATCTTATACAACAACGGCAATATTTTCTCAAGTCTAGAAACACATGAAACTCTTATCTCTCACAATGTTGATGACGGTGCTGTTTGTTGCTGGCCCACTCGACCCTCCAGGCCATTGGGCAGCCCGTGCTCAATAACCATAGTAAGTATAAAATAAAACTTACAAACTATCAACTATTTTTATGTTTACCAGCTAAGGCCCACTGAGCTAGGCGGCTCTTTTCAGAAGCCACCCGGCCACAAATGCTAGCTCAACGAAGTGGCTTATATCATCGCGTGGAAATTTACAGCAGGCAAATGCTCTGAACGCGTGATGTTGATTTTAAACGTGTAGGCAAAAAACCGGAGGAACTCGTGGTAAAAACCCACGCGACCACGGGAGAGCACGGCAACTGTACAGCAGCAGGCGTCAGGGTTGGGATTGAACCCACGACATTCTGCCACCTTTGCGCCCCACACAAAGGAACTGTGGGTGAAGTCGCCAACGTCCGGAGCGCGACGCGCTCTGCACGCTCGGCAAGCGCCGGTCACCCGCGGCATATGTCGGGGGGGGGGGGGACCGCGGTCCTTATCGGGTGCAGCCAGAACTTTACATCTCATTTAATTTTCAAATTAATAACCCGAATCTGAGCCGCAAATCCCCATGGCAACGCTGCCTTACAATTTGATTGGCGGGCCGATTGTGGCCCAGTCGATTGTGATGTCATCGTCGGGCTGGGCATGGCAGGGCAGGGCAGAATTAGGGTCGAAGGGACGATCGCAGGTGGTGGAGGCGACCGGATGGAATGCTGTGCGGTCGCATCGCTAAAATCCATCCACGGTGCAGTGGGATTCTATCGTTCACTCCCACGGTGCATGCGTAGAGCCAGAGGGCCGAGCCGAGAGCCGTAGAGTCATGCAGTGAGCCCATTGACTTCACAGACACCTACGACTGCCTACCCAT
This sequence comes from Lampetra fluviatilis, assembly GCF_964198595.1. Taxonomy (NCBI): domain Eukaryota; kingdom Metazoa; phylum Chordata; class Hyperoartia; order Petromyzontiformes; family Petromyzontidae; genus Lampetra; species Lampetra fluviatilis. The sequence goes on from NC_136324.1 coordinate 4,445,471, forward strand.
AATATAAACTCGCCCACTTGTTTTTGTACACTGTCTGGATATGCGGTAACATTTGAGACGCCGTGAATGTCCACGTTGCGTCACGGTTGTATTCCGACACCCGTAGCGCAACATGAAACTGAACTAAAAACTATTTTTTTATTTACCAATTAAGGCCCACTGAGCTATGTGGCTCTTTTTCAGGAGCGGCCTGGTCACAAATGATAGCTCAACGAAGTGGCTTATCATAATGTGGAAATCTATTGCAGCCAAATACTCTGAACGCGTGACGTTGATTCTAAATGTGGAAGGGACAAACCGGAGGACCCGGAGAAAAATCCACGCGACCATGGGGAGAGAAATACCAGGCGAGGTAGTTAACATCTCTTAGCCACCGTGATGATGATGAGAGAGAGACACGCAAACTCCAAATATACAGCAGCAGGCGTCAGGGTCGCGATCAAACCCACGACCTCCTGCATACCAGGCAAGGTAGTTAACATCTCACCATGATGTCAACTTGTAACGCGCCGTCGCTGCACAGCATTCGCTCATCGCTCTCGTCGAGATGACGACGACAACTCGGAGGCACGAGACGGAACCACAGACGAGAGGAAAGGCGGCAGCAGCCAGCCGGCGAGCCGTCGCCAACGGCAATCTCCCAAGCTCTGTGGTCCTCTATATATTAAGATGTGTTTAGCCAATCAATGAGTGTTTGACATGTGGGAGGGACACCAGGGCACCCTGAGAAAACCCATACATGCGAGGGGGCAACACTCTATCCCCATACAGAAGGAACAGGTGGAGTACATTTTTGCTGTACCGCCTTCTCCTGGCAAGGCAGGGGGTACGGCTCCTCCTCGATAACCCCCACGGGGGAAGGGAGTTTCAACAACATCAGTGTGGTGATCCACCGACCCCCGCCGCTGCCTCCACCGCAAAGCCACCACCGCCAACCATGCCCCCACCCCGACACCCACCCGACACGCCGCATGATTGTGAATCCTCACCGAGGCTTCCTCCGTCTCCTCGGAGCCGACGGACGAGATGCTGCCCAGGCGACTGCGAAGGTCGAATCCTCCGAAGCTGCTGTTTCTCTGCGGAGGGGGGAAATAACAAATTAACGTTTTAAAATATACACGATACATGACGCGATGACAAGAATCGATGTCGCAAAGCGTCGTCACGCTCCGACAATGACCGTATTCTCCGGATTACAGGGGTGTGCCTCAAATGCCAAGAACTTGCCAGGTGATAGCAAAGCCCGATCTGGTTTCAATCTGATTGGCCGATTTCCTGTGAGGAGGCCATGACCCCGGTGAAGGAGGCGGCTCACAGGTGAGGCGGTCACACGCGCACGCCTGCCGGACTACGAGATGCACCCCTGACTTTAGCTTTTCTGTCCCCACGACGGTCCATTGAGGGGGGGGGGGCGTGGGGATGTGGGGCCCGGGGCAAATCCCACAGTGGGCTCCCCGCTGATGCCTTCAAATTAAACCGGAAGTATTACATCCGACACTGTGAGGTCGAAGTACCGGGGGCCCCCCAAAGCTCGGGGCCTGGGGCAGTCGCCTTACCCCTAGGAGAGGGCCTCTGGCTGTTCGGGAAAGGGGCGGAAATACGGCGTCGTAATCCAGAGAACACTGCAGCAGATGTCGACATTCATTTTCATTCGATCGCATCGATGCCCGGGACCAGGTTGGCACTTTCATGCATGTGTAAACACCCCATTAGTATATTTGGATGATTTAGCAGCGTAGGCAGCGATCGGAAACATTGGCGTAACCATCGTGAAATTATTTGACGGAAATGGCCTTTGGCCGCAGATTGGAAAATTCCACTTTAGCAATTTGTTTTTTACAATAAAAACCCCTAAAAAGGTTTGACTGAACGGCACACCTATTTTGGACACTGCACGAACACGGACCCAGTCCGGTTGGCGAGCCAGCAGCAGAGCGAGCGGCTCGCAAGCGATAGGTCGCGAGTTCACACCCTAGTTATGGGGCGAATTACTCCATCGGCACATCGTTATCCCCCCCCCCCCTCGTGGGGTCGTTAAAACGAGTACCACTTTGTGGGGAAGTCAACAGCGGTTCCGTGGATTTACTCGCCCCCACCCCACAATAGGAATGTGGAATTTCCACCGCTCGTTCTGCAAAGGGCTGTAAAACAGACGGTCACTGATGTCTCAAGGCTCATTTCGAGCAGGAAGTCACTCATCTATGAACGCGTCCTCTGAACCGCCATGGAGCATTGTGGGTAGTAAAGAATTAATTAACGCACACAAAAAAATCTTCTCTCCACGCCAATATAAATTCTGGTCCAAAAGGGCATCAATAATGTTCATGCTGTATGAGTAGTATTGGTGTTAATAGGCCCGATAGCCCAATCAGATTCATCTGGCCAACATGACCGCATGTATTTCAGTGGCCGAGACGGCGATGGTTGCCGTACTGCCCTGAGCATGGCCGGGCCCCTTAGCTCACGAGACCCCAGGAAGTCGAAGCCGAGTCCGGAATTCACGTGCGAACCGTTCGTAGCGGAACGATCGCACGGCCTGACGGACCAGGGAAACGTTTAAACAATAACGAGTGTCATTTTGTCCTCGGGAGGACGAGCATTTGTCCATTTGCTCGAAATTATGTTTTGCCACCCAACTTTGGCCAACGGGCATCGATTCATCTCGGGACTTTCAACGAGCCCCGTCGTTAAAAGCAGAGAGACGAGTCCGCGCCCCGGGGGCATCACACGCCAGCGTCACGCGTGTGCGCTCATGCCTGCACGGCGACGGAGCGCGGGGGATGATGCGACGGGCACATGCAGCGACAACGACGACGGCAACAACAACAACAACAACCACCGACGTTCACCACCAAGTGTCGGTGACGTCACTGCGGCGCTTGTGCCATGCTCGGTGCACTTCGAGGCGCATGCGTGCACGGAACGCACGATGTAGTGCAGACACGCAGACAGACAAGGTGTAGCCCACACAGTCTGTTGGGGCAAAGTGCTGTTAGCGAACGAGCACCTACGCCAACACACAAAGATACATTTAAAGATCCCTCCCCCCGTGTAGCCCACACATGCTGTTGGGGCAAGTGCTGTTCGCGAGCGCACATGTAGGCTGGCACGGCACACAAGGGGGGGAGGGGAGGGGGTGGCTAGGACTGTGGACATACGATGCACACGCATTCAAACATCTAGCATGTAAAACCGCAAACACCGACACATGAACAACATCACGGAATACCTACAAAGACAAAGATCCCCCGTATAGCCTTGAACAGACTGTAGGGGCAAGTGCTGTTGGAGAGTACCTATTAAGGCTGGCACGGCACACCGAAGGGGATGGGTGGGGTCAGAAACACGTCCGACCACCTTTGTCTCCCCAGTGCTGCACTGGGTACTCATTTAAGGCTGGGTCGACCTAGGAGAGCCCCATGACCGGTTCGGATATTCGTCACCGACATTGCAGTAGTAGGGTTCGTAGCAGACGGCGCACGAACCACTACACTAACACTCCCGACACTCACGCACACATTCAAAGACAAAGATCCCCCGTATAGCCTTAACAGACTGTAGGGACAAGTGCAGTTAGCGAGCACCTATGAAGGCCGGAACGGTACACGAGGGGGTGGGTGGCCAGCACCACGCCCTACCGCCTTTGTCTCCCCAGTGGCGATGTTTACACACCGCACCAGGTACTCATTTAAGGCTGAGTCGATCTAGGGGAGGCCCAGGATCGTTTCAGATAATCGTCACTGGTGTTGGCCGTGAGCGGGAATCGAACCCGGGTCGCCAGGTTCATAGCGCAGCGCGCTAACCGCTACACTACCGCTCCCCACATTCACACACTTACTCACATGCACACTCACACGCTCACACTCACTCACGCTCACACGCTCACTCACACACGCGCACACTCGCTCACACGCTCCTCACTCGGCAGGAAGTGTCATCGCACTGAACCGAAAAAACGAGACGCATGTAATAATTTGGAGAAAAAAAACGGGCAAAAACGGGAAGCACATTTTTGAGTGTTAGGAATACATTCCTCTTTTTTTTTGTCAAACATGCATCGACCCCCCCCCCCCAAAAAAATAACAAGGCAAGCGTTTTTTTTGTGGGTCTTGGACATTCGTGAGATTTTTTCCGCGCAATAAGCGCTGGGTTGGTGTGGGAGAGGGGGGATTGTTGTACAGTTACAGAAACATGCGGGGAAAGAAACGACGACCACAAAAAATATGATGGCAGGCGCGGTAAATTTGAGCCACAGAGAAAAATAAATAAACCCCAGGGTCAAATATACGTGTTTTACTTTTACAGAATCGGACGAGCGACAAGCCCAAAGGGCGCCCCAACAACGAGGCCCAGAGTGGCCAGGAACAAGCAGCACCGATTGTCAACATTTTTTAATTGGGCAAGAGCGTCACACGTCTCTTGAATCAAGCGAGGTCGTTATCTTTGGTAGAGGTTGTGGCGGGAGAGGGGGGGGGTAAGAGACGGCTTTAACGATGATAATGGACGGGAGAGGGGAATTCTCAAGTGGAGCGGTGTGAGCGAAGAACCATCAAGATGAGAGAGAGGCGACCTGCAGTGCGCTGAGTGGGTTGGGTGAGTGTGTTGTGGTGGTTGGGGTTTGAACACAGTGTTGTGGTGGTGGATGAACAGTGTGGTGGTGGTTAAACACAGTGTGGTGGTGGTGGATGAACAGTGTGGTGGTGGTGGTGGTTGAACACTGTGGTGGTGGTGGTGGTGGTTGAACACTGTGGTGGTGGTGGTGGTTGAACACTGTGGTGGTGGTGGTGGTGGTTGAACACAGTGTGGTGGTGGTGGTTGAACACTGTGGTGGTGGTGGTGGTTGAACACTGTGGTGGTGGTGGTGGTGGTTGAACACAGTGTGGTGGTGGTGGATGAACACACACACTGTGGTGGTGGTGGTTGAACACACTGTGGTGGTGGTGGTGGTTGAACACACTGTGGTGGTGGTGGTGGTTGAACACAGTGTGGTGGTGGTGGTTGAACACAGTGTGGTGGTGGTGGATGAACACAGTGTGGTGGTGGTGGTGGTTGAACACAGTGTGGTGGTGGTGGTGGTTGAACACAGTGTGGTGGTGGTGGTTGAACACACTGTGGTGGTGGTGGTGGTTGAACACACTGTGGTGGTGGTGGTGGTTGAACACAGTGTGGTGGTGGTGGATGAACACAGTGTGGTGGTGGTGGTGGTTGAACACAGTGTGGTGGTGGTGGATGAACAGTGTGGTGGTGGTGGTGGTTGAACACAGTGTGGTGGTGGTGGTGGATGAACACAGTGTGGTGGTGGTGGTGGTTGAACACAGTGTGGTGGTGGTGGTTGAACACAGTGTGGTGGTGGTGGATGAACAGTGTGGTGGTGGTGGTGGTTGAACACAGTGTGGTGGTGGTGGTTGAACACAGTGTGGTGGTGGTGGATGAACAGTGTGGTGGTGGTGGTGGTTGAACACAGTGTGGTGGTGGTGGATGAACAGTGTGGTGGTGGTGGTGGTTGAACACAGTGTGGTGGTGGTGGATGAACAGTGTGGTGGTGGTGGTGGATGAACACAGTGTGGTGGTGGTGGTGGTTGAACACAGTGTGGTGGTGGTGGATGAACAGTGTGGTGGTGGTGGTGGTTGAACACAGTGTGGTGGTGGTGGTTGAACACAGTGTGGTGGTGGTGGTGGTTGAACACAGTGTGGTGGTGGTGGATGAACACAGTGTGGTGGTGGTGGTGGTTGAACACAGTGTGGTGGTGGTGGTTGAACACAGTGTGGTGGTGGTGGTGGTTGAACACTGTGTGGTGGTGGTGGTTGAACACAGTGTGGTGGTGGTGGTGGTTGAACACAGTGTGGTGGTGGTGGTTGAACACAGTGTGGTGGTGGTGGTGGTGGTTGAACACAGTGTGGTGGTGGTGGTGGTGGTTGAACACAGTGTGGTGGTGGTGGTGGTTGAACACAGTGTGGTGGTGGTGGATGAACACAGTGTGGTGGTGGTGGTGGTTGAACACAGTGTGGTGGTGGTGGATGAACAGTGTGGTGGTGGTGGTGGTTGAACACAGTGTGGTGGTGGTGGTGGATGAACACAGTGTGGTGGTGGTGGATGAACAGTGTGGTGGTGGTGGTGGTTGAACACAGTGTGGTGGTGGTGGATGAACAGTGTGGTGGTGGTGGTGGTTGAACACAGTGTGGTGGTGGTGGTGGATGAACACAGTGTGGTGGTGGTGGATGAACAGTGTGGTGGTGGTGGTGGTTGAACACAGTGTGGTGGTGGTGGTGGATGAACACAGTGTGGTGGTGGTGGTGGTTGAACACAGTGTGGTGGTGGTGGATGAACAGTGTGGTGGTGGTGGTGGATGAACACAGTGTGGTGGTGGTGGTGGTTGAACACAGTGTGGTGGTGGTGGATGAACAGTGTGGTGGTGGTGGTGGATGAACACAGTGTGGTGGTGGTGGTGGTTGAACACAGTGTGGTGGTGGTGGATGAACACAGTGTGGTGGTGGTGGTGGTTGAACACAGTGTGGTGGTGGTGGTTGAACACAGTGTGGTGGTGGTGGTGGATGAACACAGTGTGGTGGTGGTGGTGGTTGAACACAGTGTGGTGGTGGTGGATGAACAGTGTGGTGGTGGTGGTGGTTGAACACAGTGTGGTGGTGGTGGTGGTTGAACACAGTGTGGTGGTGGTGGATGAACAGTGTGGTGGTGGTGGTGGATGAACACAGTGTGGTGGTGGTGGTGGTTGAACACAGTGTGGTGGTGGTGGTGGTTGAACACAGTGTGGTGGTGGTGGTGGTTGAACACAGTGTGGTGGTGGTGGTGGTTGAACACAGTGTGGTGGTGGTGGTGGTTGAACACAGTGTGGTGGTGGTGGTGGATGAACACAGTGTGGTGGTGGTGGTGGTTGAACACAGTGTGGTGGTGGTGGATGAACAGTGTGGTGGTGGTGGTGGATGAACACAGTGTGGTGGTGGTGGTGGTTGAACACAGTGTGGTGGTGGTGGTGGTTGAACACAGTGTGGTGGTGGTGGTTGAACACAGTGTGGTGGTGGTGGTGGATGAACACAGTGTGGTGGTGGTGGTGGTTGAACACAGTGTGGTGGTGGTGGATGAACAGTGTGGTGGTGGTGGTGGTTGAACACAGTGTGGTGGTGGTGGATGAACAGTGTGGTGGTGGTGGTGGTTGAACACAGTGTGGTGGTGGTGGTGGTTGAACACAGTGTGGTGGTGGTGGTGGTTGAACACAGTGTGGTGGTGGTGGTGGATGAACACAGTGTGGTGGTGGTGGTTGAACAGTGTGGTGGTGGTGGTGGATGAACACAGTGTGGTGGTGGTGGTGGTTGAACACAGTGTGGTGGTGGTGGTGGTTGAACACAGTGTGGTGGTGGTGGTGGATGAACACAGTGTGGTGGTGGTGGATGAACAGTGTGGTGGTGGTGGTGGATGAACACAGTGTGGTGGTGGTGGTGGTTGAACACAGTGTGGTGGTGGTGGATGAACAGTGTGGTGGTGGTGGTGGATGAACACAGTGTGGTGGTGGTGGTGGTTGAACACAGTGTGGTGGTGGTGGATGAACAGTGTGGTGGTGGTGGTGGTTGAACACAGTGTGGTGGTGGTGGTGGTTGAACACAGTGTGGTGGTGGTGGATGAACAGTGTGGTGGTGGTGGTGGATGAACACAGTGTGGTGGTGGTGGTGGTTGAACACAGTGTGGTGGTGGTGGATGAACAGTGTGGTGGTGGTGGTGGTTGAACACAGTGTGGTGGTGGTGGTGGATGAACACAGTGTGGTGGTGGTGGATGAACACACTGTGGTGGTGGTGGTTGAACACACTGTGGTGGTGGTGGTGGTTGAACACAGTGTGGTGGTGGTGGTTGAACACACTGTGGTGGTGGTGGTGGTTGAACACAGTGTGGTGGTGGTGGTTGAACACACACAGTGTGGTGGTGGTGGATGAACACAGTACAGTATAGTGGTGGTGGTGGTAGTGGTGGATGAACACTGTGGTGGTGGTGGTGGTGGTCGTGGATGATGAAAAGTGAGTGTCTGTTAGACCGTGGGTGGTGGAGGAATCGACGAGCGAAGTTCACGGCAACAGTAACCGTGGTGATTTTGGTAGCAGCAGCAGCAGCAGCGATAGAAGAGTGATAGGAAGATGACTGGCCACACCAGGGAGTGAGTTGCAGGCGTGAATCATGGCTTGGCGAGGTGGGAACTGGAGGCTGCACCCCAGATATCGCAGCAGCGTCACACCGCGGGCCGACTCCGTGCTGCGTTCAGCAGCGGCGGTCATCATTCTTCGGAGCTGAAGAGGCCTTGGCAAGACGCAAGAAGCCTCCCTGGCCAGATGAGCAGCACATCCTCGCCAGGGCCACTCAATTGAGAGTGTTGCCCCGAGGAGATTTATGGGGCGATGGGTGAATCGAGCGTGGGGAGAGACGCAAGCGGAGAGACGCATGCGGAGATACGCAGGCAGAAACGGTTAGACGTGCGGGGGGACATGTGGAGAGACGGAGACACACAGGGACGCACGGGGAGACACAGAGAAACACACAGGGATACACACAGAGACACAGACACACATGGGGATACAAAGACAAAGCTTCCCTGTATAGCCTTAATAGACTGTTGGAGCAAGTGCTGTTAGCGAGCACCTATGAAGGCCGGCACGGCACACGAGGGGGTGGGTAGCCAGCACCACGCCGGGCCGCCTTTGTCTTCCCAGTGGCGATGTTTACACACTGCACCAGGTACTCATTTAAGGCTGATTCGACCTAGGGGAGGCCCAGGACCGGTTGAGACAATCGTCACTGGTGTTGGACGTTAGCAGGAAATTAACTGGGTTCGTAGCGCAGCGCGCTAACCACTACGCTACCGCTCCTCACCTGGGGATACACACAGGCACACACAGGAAGGCACAGAGACACATAGACACACACGGAGAGACACACACGTGGGGACACACGTGGAGACACACGGGGACTTCACGGAGAGACACACAGACACAGGGAGAGACACACGGACACACGGGGAGACACACAGACACACACGGGGACACACGTGGGGACACACGTGGAGACACACGGACACACGGGTAGACACACAGACACAGGGAAAGACAGTGAGAGAAGGGGGAGGAGGATGGGAAACGGCGAGGCGGAGGGAGCCGCGACCTCTCAACGCTCCCAGTTTCTTTTTTCCACAACCGATTGCCGTCTCACCACACAACTAACAAAGCCACGGGGGGGAAGGCGATGCGTTGATGTCGTCACGAGTTGATGTCGTGATGAGTTGATGTTGTGATGAGTTGATGTCGTGACGCGTTGATGTTGTGATGAGTTGATGTTGTGATGAGTTGATGTCGTGACGCGTTGATGTTGTGATGAGTTGATGTTGTGATGAGTTGATGTCGTGATGAGTTGATGTTGTGATGAGTTGATGTTGTGACGCGTTGATGTCGTGATGAAGCCGAGTAAACAGCTCCGGCCAGGGTCATCAACAACGTCCCAGGTCCAGTCAAGCGTCAGGGCCACGACCTTCCCCTCGCCCGCACGAGCGTGGGGCGCTCGACGGTCACTGACTAAGGGCCCCCCAGCCTCCAATGGTGGGAAATTCCACGTTCCTATGATGGGGGATTATAACGGCCATAGCATGACCACTGGTCACCGCAGACAAAGTGGCCGCTCATTGTCGTAACCCCGGGTGGATGCTGATGATGGAACTGAGAATTCACGTTATAACACTGATGATAATGATGACGGTGACAACGATTTTTGTGATGGCTGATGATGATGATGGCGTAACTGATGATGGTGATTATTACGACGTAACTGATGATGGTGATGATGATTATGATGACGTAACTGATGGTGGTGATGATATTGACGCAACTGATGATGGCAGTGACGTAACTGATGATGGTGATGATTATGATGACGTAACTGATGGTGGTGATGATGATGATTATGATGACGTAAATTTTGACGACGGATGACGGCGACGACGGTGACGACCGCACACCGATGACACTCGCGATGAAGACGACCAGGGCATCGGTGGGGACGAGTGACAGCTAAGACGCACCGATAAGGGGGACATGAGAAATCGCAAATCCACAGAGGAAACGGCGGTTGATCGATGAGTGGCGGGGTGAGTCAGTCTCTCGCAACAATGCTGCCGATCTCCCCCGCCGATTAGCAACCCCAACGCGGGGTTAGCGGGCGCAGATCGGACTGCGACTCATAGCCGTGACGTCAATGGAGGGTGGGTGGGGGGGGAGCAAGCTGGCGACAGTAAACCCACTAATACGGCGAAACTGCGCAGGGGTTGGTGGACCGTCCAGGGATCGAATAAACCTTCCCAAGCCCGCTGCGAGGCCAAGTCTTCCAAACGGCCAAAACGAGCATCGGGAGCACAGCCAGTTGTGGAAATTCCACGTTCTTATGGCTGGCGTGCCGATAGGGGAGAGGGTATAGGCGGGGAGAGTTTATTTCACGGTATAACCACTCTTGATTTTTTATTCACCACACAAAGCGGTACTCGTGTTATCGACCCCCCCCCCAGAAAAAGGGACGATGATGATGGTTCGAGTTAAGTCCCCAAACGTTGACCCAACGTTGCCCAACGTTCGCTATGGTCCGGTGTGTGACGGGGCTAATTCTCTCGCCGGCTTCCTTCCACTGCGCGCACCGTTTCGCAAGACGAGGAACCTGCTCAGAGATTCCCCATTTCGAGAAGGGGCCGGGTGTCACTGGCACGCGCGGGCTTCCGAATGGACAAATAAGGAACGGCCGTCGGTTGTTATCATCGCTCTAAACGCGACTCCACAAGCTCAGCCAGAAGACTGTGGCCGGAAATCAAAATTAAAAACAACGCATCTAGCAGCACAGCGCATGTGCCATGGAGAAGGCCCGTTGCACGAAACGTCGTCTGTTGTCCATTTTTCTCTGTTCGAGCCGCAGTGCGAGTTGGGCCGCGCTGGACACGATAGACAATGTCACTACAGCCACGGTGCCACTGGACATCTGTGAGAAAGAGCTTCATAGCTCATCGGATTCCTCAAGTATGAAATCGACATTCTCATTCACTTATACTGTGTCACTATAGACGGTGGCACCATCGCCAAACTCAGCGGCCTCACGAACGGCGCGCTTTGTTAAGCACAGCCGAGCTCACCACGGTCATCGCTGTCACCGCTGTTACCACGCTCACCACGCACACCACGCTCACCACGCTCACCACGCTCGCCACGCTCGCCACGCTCACCACACTCACCACACTCACCACGCTCACCACGCTCACCACTGTCGTCGCTGTCACCACACTCACCACACTCACCATACTCACCACGCTCACCACGCTCACCACGCTCACCACGCTCGTCACTGTCACCACGCTCACCACGCTCGCCACGCTCACCACACACACCACGCTCGCCACGCTCACCACGCACACCACGCTCACCACGCTCACCACGCTCACCACGCTCACCACGCACACCACGCACACCACACACACCACGCACACCACACTCACCACGCTCACCGCTGTCACCACGCTCACCACGCTCACCACGGTCGTCGCTATCACCACGCTCACCACACTCACCACGCTTGTCGTTGCCACCATGCTCACCATGCTCACCACGCTCACCACGCTCACCACGCTCACCACGCTCACCACGCTCACCACGCTCACCGCTATCACCACGGCTGCTCGCTCTCGACGCTCCCCTCTCATCCGTTACTCCTCATCATTAAACGAGCCGCGACATTTATAGAAATATAAAAAATAAATCACGCAACCTAGAACGTCGCACGCCCGGCGCCCGGGCCACCGCTAAGTGGCATGGTCATCAGCACTGCGTGGCCGCCGCCGCCGACGTTCCACCCCGCGCGCCGCGAGATTCTTCCAAGGACCTCCCGGGGCGCCGAGTGGAACGTCGGACATCGCTGTGAACGACGCGCGGCGGCACGACCAGAAATCGCGTCGGAAGGCAGCGCAATGGCGAAAGCCTACACCGTGGCATCGTGACGACGACGACGATGCCGACAACAAGCAACCAACGAGCGACAACGAGCAGCCCGACGAAGCGACCGGCTCTCGAGCCTTGGCAGTCGGTACCTTCACTCTGGTCCCGTGGGGCGCCGGTTGCTTCAACTTGGCGGTGGGTACCTTCACCACCCTGGCCTCCTGGGATTGGTCCGAAACACTTGGCGTCTTTCTGCGCAACATGGCCGGGCCCCGTCGACCGTTCGGCCAGGGCGGCCGGGCGAGCAAGCGGGCGGGAGCGGGCGAGTCGTGCCGTTATTCCGCACGCGCGCCAAACGGTGAGACCATGAACCTCCACTCCCGCGACGGGAACGATCTGGCGCTGCCGCCGCTGCCCACAGTAAACGTCGCGAACGTCGGGGCTCTGGACCGCGTCCCACCGCTTGCCTTCTGTTCGCGAGCAACCAGCGCCAATAGCTCGCGCCGGCGATTGGCGAGCGATTGGTCACCGCGAGTGTGTGTGCGCGTATGCGCGCGCGTGTGCGTGTGTGTGCGTGTGTGTGCGTGGGCGCACGGATTCAGGAAACGAGGCTTAGAGGAAATGTGTTGAGGCACAGGAAGACGCGCACGCCAGAGACGCACACGCACACACGCACACGCGCACGTGCAAACACTCACAAAGACACCCCCACCCCCTCCTCCTGTGTGCTGTTAGCGAGCGCCTACGAAAGTCGCCGCCGCACACGATGGGGTGGGTGGCCAGCACCATGCCTGGCCGCCAGTGTCTCCCTAGTGGTGATGTTTATACACCGCACCAGGTACTCATTTGAGGCCGATTCGACCTCGGGGAGGCCTAGAACCGGTTCAGACAATCGTCACTAGGTGTTGGCCAGAAAATGAACTCGGGTCGCCGGGTTCGTAGCGCAGCGCACTAACCGCTACACCACCGCTCCCCACCTGGCGACGTTTCGAGTAATCGCCCTTCTTGATGTTCTACGGAGAAGGGCCATTGTTCAAGGCCACGCGGTGCTGTTGATTTCTTTTATCGACAAACGTGCCGAGCGGTGCTGTTGGCTGTGCCTTGTTCAGCAGCACCACCAACAACACAATTAGCGACATTTATTCAGCGCACATCTTTGGCAGCACAACTGATTATGTAATTTGGCTACAGCAAACAAGCCATCAAATAAAATCGTACATGTGTTGAGTTATATTTTAACGTATAATGTAAACTAACGTTGCCGGGCACGTGTTCCCTTCCGGGCCGGCAAGGGAACACGATGGAGACATCGCCAAAAAATCCCTGCCACATCACTGCCCGACCACCGACTCGGTTACTATGAACATAACCCCCCCCCCCTCCGGCGATGCGCACCACGGAAGATTGCTCAGCCGCCCGCCGAGGAATCTCGTGCCAAACGGAAGGTGAGTTGTCGATGCGTTGGCGGTGGTAGGCCACGCAATGATGTTTTGGTCAGATTTGTGTCTCCTTGGTTCTTTCGGTAAAGTCACGTAGAATGGAAATAATAAAATAATAAAAATAAAACATAATCAAATAATTCTCACGACGTTTCGGCCACAACGCAAGCAGCCGTTCTCAGGTGAAAAACAGGTCTGTCGATAAGACAGACCCGTACCCGGCCGTACTCGTACCCTACCCGTACCCGGCCAGGTACGGGTAGGGTACGGGTATCGGGTACCTGATTGCGACCTCTGGGATGAAGCCATGTTGCAGGCGCGGGTGGGTTGATTCTAGGAACTTGAAATGTGAGAAGAGACAAGACGTTGGGAAATGAGTGACAAACAGTTACTCACCAGTGACTCACGGTCTACCCGTACCCGGCCGCACCAGGGTCGCAAACGGCTACCCGTACCCGGCCGGGTACGGGTAGCCGGGTATCGGGTAGGGTACGGGTATCGGGTACCCGGTTGCGACCTCTGCAGCCCAGCAGGGGGAGACGCGCGGCACCGCCACCTCCTGGCCTCAGCGCGCTGCCTGCCCTCACGCCGGCAAGCCCTGCTATTGGTGCAAGCAAGTGGGGAGCGGTGGCGCAGCGGTTGGCGCGCTGCGCTTCGAACCCGGCAACCCGAGTTGGAGTCATGCTCATGGCCAATACCATTGATGAGAATTAAAACTGGTCCTGGGCCTCCTTTAGGTCGACTCAGCCTCAAATGAGCACCTGGTGCGGTGTGTAAACATCACCATAAGGGAGACATCTATATTGGTTCCGGCCACCCACCCCCTCATCATGTGCCGTGCCGACCTTCATAGATGCTCGTTAACAACGCTTGCCCCAACAGTCTTCTGAGGCTAAACGGGGGAGGGACAGGGGGGGATCTTTTGTGTTGGTCACCCTTAGCAAAACCGCAGTACGGAGAAAATCGCGCTCACACCTCCGCACAGATGGATTCATCCCACAGACTCAATCGACATCCAGTGGGTCGACAAAATAGGAACAAGGCTAATGACTCAACTGAAATGTACACACACAGCAGCAGCAGCAGCAGTCATTCACCACGACCGCAAAAAATTCACTGGCAGGACCCTCCTGGAAAAGGAGTCATGAGACTCAGGCTTGACAACAACACTTCAAAATTGACTGAAGCTAAGAGCTCAGCTAAAATGCTGTGACGCACAAAAACAACAACACCAAAACATCAACCACATTTCCAGATGAACAGAGCCTTCTCACTTAAGCTTCAAATGCCATCGCTCCACAAGAAAAACCACGGCCACAACAACAACCACGGCCACAACAACAACCACAACAACCACCAAAGATCAGGGCTTAGCCTGAATCACAAGCAGGCCATCACGACAGCAAGCTACGGACAGGACGCTATGACAGCATGCAGGAACAAGGCATGCTGCGGCGACAACTATCCGTGCACTCGCAATCCCAGCTCGCAATCTCTGCTCGCAATCCCTGCTCGCAATCCCAGCTCGCAATCCCAGCTCGCAATCCCTGCTTGCAATCCCAGCTCACAATCTCTGCTCGCAATCCCAGCTCGCAATCTCTGCTCGCAATCTCTGCTCGCAATCCCAGCTCGCAATCCCAGCTCGCAATCTCTGCTTGCAATCTCAGCTCGCAATTCCTGCTCGCAATCCCTGCTCGTCAGCCAGGGCGGGAGGGTGCGTCTTGTCTAGCCCGTCCAATGATCCATGAGTTTGGAGTGCGTTTGGACCGAGGTGCTCTTCGGTGCGAGCGTTGGTGGTGGCTGTGAACCGTAACGCAACGCCCCCCGGTTGGGTGGCGGGGGCGAGGGGAGAGGGGTTGACTCAGCCCATCGTCCCCCCCCCCGCTCCGGGGTCGATAAAAACGAGCACCGCTTTAGTCGGGGTTGGGGAGCCAACGGTGCCGAAAGAGTGCCCCTGGAATTGACGCGACAGGGAACACGGCGGCAGTGGCAGCGGCAGCGTCGGCGCCTGGCAGGACCCTCCTGCCATGGGAATTCTTGAGACTCGGCGAGGGCGCCCCGGGACACCGCGAGGCGCAAATGATTATTAAACAGGGAATGGTGGCCACAATAATCAATGAGAGTTAACGAGAGTTAAACATCGTAAAGCTGGCGATCGCCGGCCGATTATCACATGACGAGCCTCACCCTCGCCGGCTCCCTGTTGCTGCGGTGCCAGTGAAGTTTCCGGCGCTATCGGCACACCGCTAACACCCCCCCCCCCTCCGCCACGGCTGGGTCGCCACGGCTACGGGCACCCTCGCTAAGGGCGCAATTAATTCCGCTCTTCCCCTGGAGGCCGAACGGGGCGGCCGCGAGAGAAGCACAAGCGAGCGGGCGCAGCAGGCCCCGCAATGTCCCTGCCGACGGCACCGCTGGCGGACGAGGCGAGGCGCTTATGCTTCTCTCACGTGACCCGGGGGAGTGGGGGGGGGCTTTTGTCCGGCGACGTTGCAAGTTGAATCTGTCCTCTTGCGTTAATTAAAATATATATATTTTTTAATGCGGCTCGATTGTCCGTGCAACGGGGAGGGGAGGTGGGTGCTCGCGACGCTGATCCAAAAAGCAAGCTCGACACATGCAGGGCTCTCAGAGCATGCCCACGTGCCTGGCCCGTCCTCCAGATCGTGCGCGGGGAGAGATTTTGTGTTCCCCTCCCGCCGCCCGACACGCAGCCAAACAGATCAAGTTGTCACGTTGGACGAACGTGCGCCACATTGATTGCAATGTAATCGAGGGACTCTGAGTGTTGTGGTCTTGCTGTGGTCTGGGACTGTTGCCTCGCCCCAAGCTCGCATTTGGCGTTGGCAAATCCTTGCGGGAACTTACGCACGAGTGCAATTTGTACCTCCAGCGCTCTATCCATCTTAATTAATTTCTCGTAGACCCGCTTGACTTTTCTCCGTCCTGCTCCTTTATTGTCTGTTGATGCCACTTGCTGACCAGGCATCCCCTTCCGGAGCTTCGTAGCTCATCGCAGTGGCAGATTTGTTCACACCCCCCCCTTAACCCCTGCCCCCGCCGCGAGGAGCAAACCCCGTGTGCAAGCAAAACAATCTAATTTGACCGAGAACGAGAAAACCTGCGAAGAAAGAAACATCGGCGAAGACTCAATCCCGAGGTAGGAGCCACGGACTGGCTGGCCCCGGTTTGGGGGTTTGCGAGTGCACGGAGCGTCTTTTGGGATTTGTGGCGTCGCATCGGAACCGCGCCTCACCCCTCCCCCCCCCCTATGGCGGCGCGGGAGTCACGTTGAGTCCGGGAGTTAACGTCCGGCTGGTAGTAACGTCAAGTTGGGAGTAACGTCAAGTTGGGAGTAACGTGAGGCCGGGAGTAACGTCAGGCTGGGAGTAACGTCTAGGCCTGGAGTAACGTCAGGCTGGGAGTCGCGTTGAATCCAGGAGTTAACGTCAGGCCGGGAGTAACGTTAAGCCGAGAGTAACGTGAGTCCAGGAGTTAACGTCATTCTGGGCGTGATGCCGCAGCACCGGCGACCGCTCATTCCACAGCGACGCAATTCGGGCTTCCGGGAGGGGTTATCATCTCTCTCTCTTTCACTCTTAAGAACGCAATGGGAACAAAATATTTATGAACTAAACCGATCCGATCCCCAGTGCTCGATATCGCACGGGCGTCGCATGGCATCGGAAGCGATTGTTAACCTCCAGATTGACGCATGCATCGTCCTCATGGCCATCATCGTCGTCGTCATCATCGTCATCGTCATCATCGCAGCCGCTCCGCAAAGACTCCCGCGCCGACGAGCAGCGCGTTTCCGATGGGACGCCACCACCGTCGCTGCCGAGATACCGACTCCACCGCCCGGCTCCCCACTCACAAACGTCCTCGCCTGCTGCTGCTGCTGCTGCTGCTGCGCTTCGGCCGGCGCCGTCTCCGGAGAGTTCCGGCCACTGCCGATGCCGCCGCTGCCACGGGCCCAGCGTCCACCGGGAGCGGCCTCGGCCGCCGGCGCCGAGACGCGCCGCCTCCGGCCCCGCGGCTCGGCCGACGCGCCCTGAACGCCGGCGCCCCCGCCTACAACCTCGCCCGTCGGCCTGCGCTGGTCGCCCGCCGCCAAAACCACTGCGTTCCTCTCCATCAGCTGGCTCAGGTTCCGCTCTATCCTGGCGACGAGCGCGTCAAATTTCTCCGACGACGCCGCCGCAGGGGAGCCGGCGCGGCCGGCGTTGCCGTTCACCGCGCCGGCGCCGTCGTCGTCGCGGTAGAGGTGACAGGTCGGCAAGCTCGCCGGCGAGCTGCCGTTCCTGCGGAGCGCCATCATCCGCCGGCGGGCGGCGTTGATCTCGTCCAGTGACGCGACGAACTGCCGTGGGAACGGGAATGCCGCCGCCGCGGCGACGGCACAGCCGCCACCGCCACCTCCGCCGCGCACCGAGAGGACGGCACTTACCGCGTGGCTCGGAGACGCCGACGATGGCGGCGTTGGCGACGACACCGGCTGCTGCTGCTGCGTCTTCTTCATGGCGCCCGACTTGACGAAGCTGTAGAGCTCCGTGTCGCGTTGCTGCTGCTGCTGCTGCTGCAGCTGCAACTCCAGCGGGAGCCTCTCTGGACTCCGCGGGGTGACTTCTCCCGAGCTGGAGCCGCCGCAGGCCGACGACGGGTACGAGAGGTCGGCGAGCGACAGCGCGGCGCCGGCGGCCGCCCCCGGAGTGCTGTCGGCCGAGGGCGACGAGGCGCCGGTGAGCTCGGAGGCCGTGGTGGAGATGCTGGTCTCCGACGTGTCCCACGGAACGCCGCCGCCGCCGCTGCCGTCGCCGTCGGCCCTGCGGCACGGGTGCAGGCTCCCCAGCGAGGAGTCGCAGGAGGAGGACGACTCGAGGGAACGAGGAGGCGGGGGGGGCGGAGGAGGCCGGGGAAGGAGCAACGGCGTCGTGGGGGGCTGGAGCGGCGGGGGCGACGACAGACTCGGCTCACGCTGGAGCGGGGAGAGCGCGAGATTGGCGGGGCCCGTGGGGGAGCCCGGCCCGGACGTGTCAAGGGACGAGGGGCGGGGGAGGAGGTGGTCGCGTAACCCTCGGGGGCCGCCCAGCGCCGGGCTCCCTGCGGGGCGGAGGAGAGAGCAGAGAGATATGAATGCATCGTTAAACCCACCACCGACCCGACACAGCCGTTCGTTACTAGTTCAGCACACCATATTTTGCGTTGAAGAAGTTTAACGACACATTTATATTTATGCGATCTAACCAAAAAAACCTCGTTTGTGGATAACATTGGTCGCGAAAGACTACTACGGAGATAGAGCAGAGAGAGTGTGACTTTCAAAACTCTCAACTTTTACAGCTCTTGGGCCATCAACTTAACGGTGGACAACTCAACAAGCAGAGGCCACAAAAGCCACGGCGCTCGAAGAAACTATCAAAACTCACGAAACTCCCAATCCTCTACGCCCTCCACAATGAAACAGCCGTGAAAAAGAGAAACACATTTAAACATTTGATTTTATTTGACCAGGTAAGTCCCCACTGAGCTACGCAGCTCTCTTACAAAAGCGGCCTGGCCATCACAAAATTAAGTGGCCTATCGCGTGCGAATGTAAAGCAGCAGTCAAATACCGTGTAAGCACATACTCTTTGGTTCTTTCGGTAAAGTTAGGTAGGTGGAAAAAAAAAATTAAATCACGACGTTTCGATTGCAACACAAGCAATCATCAACAGGTGTAACAACCACAGCAATAATTGTTTTACCGAAGTGGGAGAGATGCCGGAGTTAAGGAGTTTATATTATTTTGTGTTGCAATCGAAACGCCGTGATTTAATTTATTTTATTTTAATTTTTCCACCTACGTGACTTTACCGAAAGAACTAAAGAGTATGGATCCTTGCAGTCACGAAAACTTCAAATCTACTGTGTAAGCACTTTGATATGAAGGTAAAGACGCAGACTGCAATAACTATGTGTCAGCCACCGCTGACTGCTAGAGGGAGCTCTATAGAGCCCCCCCCTCTGAACTATAGGGGGTTATGGCCTAATCTTCCACGCTGGCTGCACCGTCATGGATGAGGCAGAAGCACCTACATTTTACCCCACCACCAGCCACATGACCTAACGCAGGGTGACGTTGAGTGATTCAAGAGATGGAATTGAGCCTGCGATGTCGGATTGCAAATTTCGGTGGGCTGTTGAGCGTCACACTGCTGCTATGACAGCACCGCAACAAAGACAAAGATCCCCCGTATAGGCTGAACAGACTATTGGGGCAAGTGCTGTTAGGCGAGCACCTATGAAGGCCGGCACGGCACACGATGGGGGTGGGCGACTAGCACCACGCCCGGCCGCCGTTGTCTCCCCAGTAGCGATGTTTTACAGACCACTCATTAAAGGCTGAGTCGACCTAGGGGAGGCCCATGACCGGTTCATAAAATTGTCACTGGTGTTGGCCGTGAGCGGGAATCCAACTCGGTTCGCCGGGTTCGTAGCGCAGCACGCTAACCGCTACACTACAGCGCCACACACTTTTACACACAAACACGGCACTCTTATTATTATTGTCTGTGATGCTTGTCCATCAAGCTGCTCGTTGTACCAACAGCAGGCTCCGCGTGGCGCGCTCTAACGCAGAAGTGCGTCAACAAAGGTAAACAGCGCAGGTGCCGGCTGATTAGTTAATTGACGCCATCTGGGCGCTAACGAGCGGCAGGTGAGTGCGCTAATGAGCACACTGTTCCGTCATAATTAACGAGAGGCACCTCTGTGAACATCTTCCTAGGAACTGTCTCCCCTCCCTCCTACCTCCCCCTCTCCTCACTCTCCCCTCCCTCCTACCTCCCCTCTCCTCACTCTCCCCTCCCTCCTACCTCCCCTCTCCTCACTCTCCCCTCCCTCCTACCTCCCCCTCTCCTCACTCCCCCCTCCCTCCTACCTCCCCCTCTCCTCACTCTCCCCTCCCTCCTACCTCCCCTCTCCTCACTCTCCCCTCCCTCCTACCTCCCCTCTCCTCACTCTCCCCTCCCTCCTACCTCCCCCACTCCTCACTCTCCCCTCCCTCCTACCTCCCCCTCTCCTCACTCTCTCCTCCCTCCTACCTCCCACGCTCCTCACTCTCCCCTCCCTCCTACCTCCCCCTCTCCTCACTCTCCCCTCCCTCCTACCTCCCCCTCTCCTCACTCTCTCCTCCCTCCTACCTCCCCCTCTCCTCACTCTCTCCTCCCTCCTACCTCCCCTCTCCTCACTCTCCCCTCCCTCCTACCTCCCCTCTCCTCACTTTCTCCTCCCTCCTACCTCCCCCTCTCCTCACTCTCTCCTCCCTCCCTCCTCTCTGCTCACTCTCTTCTCCCTCCTCCTACCACGCTCCTCACTCTCCCCTCCCTCCTACCTCACCTCTCCTCACTCTCCCCTCCCTCCTACCTCCCACGCTCCTCACTCTCCCCTCCCTCCTACCTCCCCCTCTCCTCACTCTCCCCTCCCTCCTACCTCCCCTCTCCTCACTCTCCCCTCCCTCCTACCTGCCCCTCTCCTCACTCTCTCCTCCCTCCTACCTCCTCTCTGCTCACTCTCTTCTCCCTCCTCCTACCACGCTCCTCACTCTCCCCTCCCTCCTACCTCCCCTCTCTGCTCACTCTCTCCTCCCTCCTCCCTCCCCCTCTCCTCACTCTCTCCTCCCTCCTCTTCCCTCCCATCTGCCTCTCCTCCGCACATCATCACCCTCCTCCCTCTCTCTTCCCCGTCTCCTCTCTCCCACCTCCCACTCCTCCCTTCCCCCTCCCACCCAGCACGTGGCACAAATGTTCCCTGGCCGTTGAAACAAGCGGCGCGCATCTGTCTTGAATCACAGCCCAGGGGCATTGGAATGGATTTGTCGACAAACGTGGATTAAGCGGATGACGTGCGAGTGTGCGCACACAAAGACGCGGGCAAAGATCCCCCATATAGCCTCTGAGCGGACTGTTGGGGCAAGTGCTCTGAGCGAAGAACGCACCCGCAGAGACCACACACATGGCTACACGTGCTTACGTAGAAACACACACACACACACGCCTACATTCAAATAGACATAACAGAGAAACGCAGACACACACGCCTACATTCAAATAGACATAACAGAGAAACGCAGACACACCTCTACACAAACAAAACACAAAGATCCCCATTAAGTCTTTAGCAGACTGTTGGAGAAAGCATTGTTTGCGAGCACCTATTAAAGCCGGCACGGCGCACAAGGGGGTGGCTATAACCACGATTGGCAGCCTTTTTCTCCCCAGCGCTGGTATTCACACACCGCACCAGGTACTCATTTAAGGTCGAGTCGACCTACGGGATGCACAGGCCCGGTTCAGATAATCGTCGCTGGTGTCGGCCGTGAGTGGACATCAATCTCGGGTCGCCGGGTTCGCAGCGCAGCGCGCTAACCAGATACAACATGAAGAGAACACACACACACTGAGGTGCACAAGCTGATAAGAAAGACAAAGATCCCCTGTAGAGCTTCAATAGACGGACAAACACACAGACAAACAAACGGACACACGCACAGAGACACGCATACAGACACACGTGCACACAGACACACAAGACACGGACACACACACACACAGGTTAAATCGATGCTCACAACTCCCAACCCATCTGTCGCACTCAAGTATCCTCTGCACAGATCGCCCTCAGTGTGAAACAAACACAGCATTAACATATGTGCACACGCACACACATACAAAGACCACCCGTATAGCCTCAACGGACTGTTGGGGCAAGTGCTGCTAGTGAGCACCTACGAAGGTCGGCACGGCACGTGACGGACGGAGCGATGCGGCCAGCAGCATCACGCCCGGGCCGTCTTTGTCTTCCGCAGCGATGATGTCTACACACTGCGCCAGGTGCCCATTTAAGGCTGAGCTGACGCAAGGGAAGCCCAGGACATCCATCCCTTCTCCTCTCATTCGCCCATTCCTTCTCTTCTCATTTCCCTCTCTGCTCTCTCTCTGTCCCCGTGCGTGAAATCACTGAGTCTCTGCTCCCCTCTCCCGCGGAGACGGTGGGGGGGGGGGTTGCGGGTAACAGCAAGGAGTTGCCCGGGAGGACTGAATACCATTAACTATTTTTAACTATTAACTTTTTGTTTTAGCAGGTAAGACCCACTGAGCTGTATAAGCTCTTTCGTCAGAAGCGACCTGGCAATCACAAAGTGCCCTTATCATCCTCACGTGGGCATTTAGAGCAGCCAAATGCGCCAAACGCGTGTCGTTGATTTTAAATGTGGGGGAGGGGGGGATAACACCGGAGGACCCGGATAAAAAAAGTACATGCGACCATGGGGGGAGAGACACGCAAACTCAAAATGTACAACAGGCGTCAAGCTTCGGGATCGAGCCCACGACCTCGAGCCCACGACCTCCTGTATACCAGGCGAGGTAGTTAACATCTACTAGACACCATGATGACGATGAGAGAGAGACACGCAAACTCAAAATATACAACAGGCGTCAAGGGTCGGGATCGAGCCCACGACCTCCTGTATACCAGGCGAGGTAGTTAACATCTCCGAGCCACCGTGGAGCCCCGATTCACTTGAACGCAAACGTCGTGACTGCTCTCGTCGGGCTCGAGACGGAGCCCTTGACGCCCACTTGTCGGGGTCCGGCGAGTGGGGGGGCCAGGCCGAGTGGGGAGGGGCGAGTGGGGGGGGCGAGGAGGGGGCCAGTGGGGGGGGGGGCGAGTGGGGGTGGCCAAGCCGAGTGAGGAAGGGCGATTGGGGAGGGGGGAGGGGCGAGTGGGAGGGGGAGAGTGGGAGGAAGCGAGTGGGGGGGTCGAGTGGGAGGGGGCGAGTGGGTCCCACATGCCCTCTCCACGTAACGATCCCAGCGTTTGTTAATAACCAAGTGGGCGAGCGGTGGCTAGGGGATGTTAACTACCTCTCCTGGTATGAAGGAGGTCGTGGGGTCGATCCTGACCCTGACGCCTGCTGTATATTTGGAGTCTGCATGCTCTCTTCCTCTCCCCGTGGTCGCGTGGATTTTTCTCCGGGTCCTCCGGTTTTCCCCTCCACATTTATAATTAACGTGCGTTTAGAGCATTTGGTAGTTCTAAATTTCCACGTGATAAGCCACTACTTTGAGCTATCATTTGTGGCCAGGTCGCTTCTGAAAAATATCTGTAAAGTTCAGTGGGCCTTACCTGGTCAAATAAAAAAAAAATTCATAGTTTTATAGTTTTAGTTTATAGCTGGCTGTGCCAGCTTCACTCCATCGCCAGCAGGGCCAGCTACATCATCTCCTGCCTCCACTCCCTCCTCCACTCGCTTCCCACCATCACCAGCAGGGCCAGCTACATCATCTCCAGCCTCCACTCTCTCCTCCACTGGCTTCCCTCCATCACCAGCAGGGTCAGCTACATCATCTCCAGCCTCCACTCTCTCCTCCACTGGCTTCCCTCCATCACCAGCAGGGCCAGCTACATCATCTCCTGCCTCCACTCCCTCCTCCACTCGCTTCCCTCCATCACCAGCAGGGCCAGCTACATCATCTCCTGCCTCCACTCCCTCCTCCACTCGCTTCCCTCCATCACCAGCAGGGCCAGCTACATCATCTCCTGCCTCCACTCCCTCCTCCACTCGCTTCCCTCCATCACCAGCAGGGCCAGCTACATCATCTCCTGCCTCCACTCCCTCCTCCACTGGATTCTGGATTCCCTCCATCACTGTGTGACCTTCCGCCCGCCCGCCCACCCGCCCACCCGTGGCATTGCGGCAATGCGGTGCCACCGACGTACCCTCGCAGAGCGACGTGGACCTCTTCTTGTCGTCGCTCCTGGCGGTGCCGCCGCTGCCTGCTGCTGCTACGGCCTTCTTCTTGCCCTTCCTCTTGGACGACACGAGCTTGTGCAGGCGCCGGAACTTGCCCTCGCCCTCCGAGTCCTCCTCCGACTGGTCCACTGACTTCACAGCCGCGGGGGAGGGGAGGTGGGTGGGAAGGAGGGGGTAAGATCAGGAGAGGAGGAGGTGGAAGAGGAAAAGGTGGTTGAGAGGAGGTGGGGGAAGGGGTGGGAGGGTAAGGAGGAGGAGTGAGGAAGAGGAGGAGAAATAAGAGGTGGTGCAGGAGGGGGAAGAGGGATGAGGAGGAGGAAGATGAGGAGGAGATGAGGTGGTAGTGGAGGAGGCAAAAGAGTAGAAGGTGGTTGATGGGGGGGGTAAAGGAGGTGTGGGTAGGAGAGGGGGGGTACAGAAAGGGGGGGGGTAAGAGAAGGAGGGGGAGGAACGGAATCTATCAATAAACCCACACTGACGCATGGCATCACTGCGACGCGCCTACAGTGACAATCCCGCTCCGTTGGCGTTCGCGCGTCCATGATGCCTCACAGACGAGTGCCGTCCGCGGCAGCGGTAGCACGGTCGGCGGTTTCACACGATTCAACAAACAGCGGGTTTTCTCATCTCTTATCGTCATGGCAAATTTGGACCGTGACGCCGGCTCACGACAGCCTGCGCTCTTGAGAACGACGCCCCGGGTTCCTCGCCGTCCACTGCGACGCTGGTGCCGCGGGTACAGTTGCGTTTTACGGTTAACGAGCACCGTCAGGATTAACTCTTTATTAACTAATCATTAACAATGTTTACTTTACCAGGTAAGGTCCCACTGAGCTATGTAGCTATTTTTTAGAAGCGGCAATCACAAATGATAGCTCAACGAAGCGGCTTTTCGTCACGTGGAAATTTATAGCAGCAAAATACTCTATAGGCGTGATGTTGATTCTAAATGTGGAGAGAAAAACCGGAGGACCCGGAGAAAAAGCCACGCGATCCACGGCGAGAGAGACATGCAAACTCCAAATATACAACCGGCGTTCAGGGTCGGGATCGAACCCTCGACCTCCTGTATACCAGCCGAGGTCGTGAACATCTCACCACCAAGGTAGTCTGCCGGGGTCAAACGACGAACCTCTGTAGCAAGCAGCGAGCGCGCTACGGTTTGGCAACGTTACCACAATCGAATCCTCCCTAGGCAATTCAGAACGTATATATTTATATTTCTGTACCCGGCACACCACATCCATGATTCTCTCTCTCGCTGTGTGGCTTTGACTACTACCTACTGGTCACGTGCCCCCACACACGGCGACCCGGAATAAATATCCAGCGAGTCATTAAGCCCCCCCCCCCCGCTCATCATCCTCCACAATTGCCACAGACAGAGCGGCTGAATAAGCATTTGTGAAAACATAAAATAATAAAAATGCTCAAGAAAAACATTTAACTTTTTAACATTCCATATGCTTGAGGTATTTTTCAACCATATATTTTGCCCTGGCATCAATTCTTCACTCCCTATAATTTGTGTTCACATATTTGTTTGACAGTTTCACTCCCCTAATAGACTGATAGTCTTTAACACTCACAAAAGAGACGCACAGACTTATACAGAGACCCATGTATTGACATAGAGACCCACAGACCTACACATACACCTTTAAACTTGCACAGAAACCTGTACATTTTAATAAAGACTCAACGACTGTCACAAATACCTTCAAGAAAAATCATAGACTTACATAGAGATCCACAAACTTACACATAGGCTATCTAGAAGTACAACGCAAGCTAAACACATCCATCAATAACACTGTGTGTGGCCCTACAAGGAAGAGATATTAGGCAACGTTTTCGACAAAGGCCCTTCTGCATGGCACGCACACAGACGGGCAAGAGAGCAACAGAGAAGACCCTAAGAGTTGGACACTGCACTTGTTTACACACCACGGGGAGAAGGCGTGGGTGAGAGCACCACCTTCTTTTTGAAAGGTGCTCTATAAATTCAGTGCGGCCTTCTGTTATGAGCAGCGACGCGCAAGGAGTCCGACCGCCAGCGCGGAGATGGAGCGATGAAATCAGCTCACACGCGCATCTACTCGATGGCTCGTTACGTTGCGAAACCACGAGAGCGATTCCGACAGCCTCACGGGATCTTCACCCAGCAGTGGATTGATGTCGGCTCATGGTGATGATGATGATGGCTGATGATGGCTCGATGGTGGTGGTGGCGATGATGATTGTGTGGGTTTCTCGTGAGCGGTCGCAGCGGGGGCCATACCTCTCCGCGATTCGCCAGCATCTCCAGGCACAGCAGCAGGGCTCGGTGGCGAGCCATCGCAAACCCCCACCCCGCGACCTCGCAGGGTCCCACTGGTCCACACCCACCGAGCCGCACCGACTCCCCGTGTCCACCGACTGACCCTGTCGGCCGCAAACGTCTCCAACTATCCCCTCGCCTACGTTCCCCGCTAGCCGTCAGACACGGGCACCCCCTGGAAGGGACAGAGCGCGCGAGACCTGGCCACCCACCTCCCCCTTCTACGCTCGTCGGGCTGCGTTACGGACCAGCCGACTGCTGCTGCTGCTGCTGCTCGGGCCCGAGTCGGGGCGCTGGCTCCCACGCCGTTGTCTACAGCAGCGCCGGGCAGAATGACATTCTGGGCCTCCCCGCCGCGTTACCATCTCGTCTCACATCTTCAAGTCATCAGCTCCCCCACACCCCCCAAGTCTCCCTCCCTCCCTCTCTCCCTCCCTCCCTTTCCTCTGCGACCTCTTAGCCTCCCGAAATTCCTGTGCGCACAACGCACGAACGCGCGCACACACACACACCCTTCAGCTCCCACACACTCCTCACTCACGCCCGAACACTCCCCTCTCTGTCTCTCGCTCTCTCCCGCCTAAGAGCAGCACGATCCTCGACGAAAGTTTTGCTCGGACTGCATCAGATTTACCAGTCGTTTTTGCATCTCCTGTTACACACAGACGCATCGACGGACAGACAGATGGATAGACAGACGGACAGACAAATGGACAGACAGATAGACCGCGAGCAAGGGATGTGACTGCTTCAACAGGGCGAGTCCCCCAAAAGCAACGCAACCTTGCGCTGAAGTTTTGTTCAGATTGCTTCAGCTTTACGAGAGTTACCGTGAGCCCACGTGACGCACGGACGGACGGGGGCGGATGCCAAGATGATCTCGACCTTAACTGGGAAGCGTAAATCCCCAGGATCTGCGGTCGACGCACGATTACGACGACGACGACAACAACAGGGGCGGCGGCGGCGTTGCCGGGAATTGGACAAGCAAAATAACTTCACGGGGAAACTGAAAGCACGTGGGATGAGTGGAAGCACGAGGCGAGCACGAGCCACCCGCTGGAGAAGATCAGACACCGACATTAGCAGTGGTGCAGCAGGCGGGGTAGTGATGGGGTGGGTGGGTGGGTGAGTGATGGGGTGGGTGGGTGCATGGGTGAGTGGATGGCAGATTGGATACACGGGTTGAGGAGTGGGCGAGTGAGTGATGTATGCATGGGGTACTTCTTTCATGCCGTACGTAGCCAACTGCGCTGATCGGAGGTGGCTGGGCGTGCGAGTGGCCGAATGACAGGATGGGTCGTTCACTAGGTGGGTGTTTGGATGAGTGGGTGCATAAGTGGGAGCATCGTGGGTGGGTAGCTTGGTGGGTGGCTGGCTGGCTGGCTAGCCGGGTGGCTGGCGAAGTGGCTTGATGATTGCTTGAGTGGCTAGTAGGTAGGTGGCTGGCTGGCTGGGTAGTTGGGAGGGAGGCAGGGAGTGAGGGAGGGAGGGGCACGGGCGTGCCACGGAATGTTGGCCGACTCCGGGGCCCACGTGTGGAGCAGCTGGCGGCGCCACGGACGAGGGGAGGTGGTGCGCAACGCAAACTCCTCGCCTGGCCAGGACCACAGCGCTCTCCCCCACGAGACGCTTTCATCCTGAGAGCCTCTCCCCCCCCCCCCCGAGACGCTCTCACTCCGCCGAGTGCTCGCTCCGCTCTCACTCCGCCGAGTGCTCGCTCCGCTCATTCTCCAGAACCAGTTCAAACAATCTGGTGTTGACCGTGAGCGGGAACCGAACCGGGGCTGCCGAGGTTCTGAGCCCAGTGCGCCAAGCGCTGCGCCACCGCTCCCCGCACACAAAGATCCCCCATATAGCCTCAATAGACTGTCGGGGCAAGTGCTGTTAGCGAGCATCTATGAAGGCCAGAACGGTACACGAGGGGGTGGGGGGCCAGCACCACGCCCGACCGCCTTTGTCTCCCTAGTGGCGATGTTTACACACCGCACCAGGCACTCATTTGAGGCCGAGTCGACCTAGGGGAGGCCCGGGACCGGTTCAGATAATCGTCACCGATGTTGGCCGTGAGCGGGAATCGAACCCGGGTCGCCGGGATTATAGCGCAGCGCGCTAACCGCTACACTACCGCTCCCCACACACACACGTGCACATACACACACACGTGCACACGGGCCTGCCTGTTGTACGTTATGCAACCTGCAGCTGCCTGGCCAAGCCTCTCTTCCTCGCAGTGCCTGGCTCTGTGTTCGTGAGACTGGCGGCAGGCAGTTATTGTAAGCGCTGCGGCGTTAATGTTGTTCTTTACACACATACTGCCATGTGCTCGTACCGCCCGCCCATTTGCACGGGATACACGGGAAGGGGGGGGGGCGTGATGATGTCAGCGTGACCGGCTCAACTTCGTGGGATGCTGGTGACGTCATTACCCAGATGTGCGTGGTGACGTCACCCATCGTCAAAACCATATTCCCCTCCCCCACCACCCACAAGAAATGTATATTGAACTTCTTTCGCACCATACGTGGCCTGGCCAAACGTGCTAATCCGAGTGGGGAGGGGGGGGGGCGCCTCATCCAGCAGTAGAATGAGGGGAAGGGCTGCAGCATTCAGATGTAAGCACCCAGCAGGGGCAGGCACGTTGGGCTTAAGACGGAGCACTCTGACCGGGAATGGAACCTATTACCTCCACACTGCAAGCCACACAGCGCTCGCCACCCAAGCCACGCAAGCTGTGCAATTGTTTTTTAATAAACAAAGGCACCAAGACCTCACTCACTGCACTGTGTTTGTCATGGAGGTGGACGGGGGGGGGGGTGCTGTTTAACCATACTTCATCGCGCTGGGAGGTGAGCCTTGGTGAAAGAACGGAGGAGGCGGGGGTAGGCAGGGCTGAAAGCGGCTCAGATAGCGTCGCCCGCCACCGATTGTTAGCCGCGGACGGGAATGGAACTCGGTGTCACGAGGTTCATCGCGTGGCGAGCTAACCTCTCTGCACCCCCCACCACACCCCCCCACCAGTGCCGGATTATCCTCGTAGCAAAAGTAGCTGCATGTGCTACTGGCCCCGCACTTTCAAGGACCCCGCGCTAAATGCTGTCAAGCTATCAATTCGGGTTCAGTGATTCTGCACTTGCTCTATGGCTATAGTGCTATACCGCCTTCAACTTTTATGAACAACTGGGTGTTTAAGGTTAGCGATTTGTCGTACTATCTGGCTGTATGGAAAAAAATACAATTACTTTACTATGCAAGTAAAACAAATGTGTTTTAATATTTACGTGTGTATTTTTTATTTAGGGCCCCTTCATAACATATGTTACAGGCCCCGCACAAGTTTAATCCGGCACTGCCCCCCGCCCCTGCTTGTTGTAAGCGAGCGCCTGTCAAGGCTGGGGACTCCCTGCCGCCTTTGTCTCCTCGGTGCCGATGCCTCCAGCACACGGCACCAGGTTCTCGTTTAAAGGCCGAGTCGACCTAGGGGAGGGGACCCCCCTGCTGTCGTTTACCCCGCGGACGGGAATCGAACTCGGCGCACGCTAATCGCTGCGCCACCGCTCTGACCCCACCGCGTGCACAGCTGTGGAAAGTGCAGGAAGAGCGAAAACAAATGGTTGTTAAATATAAAATAAAATTTCAAGAGGGTGTTTTTTTTTTCTCCCTCCCTCTCTCTCGTATGAAAACACGAGAACACGTGCGCCTTGTTAGGGTTCGTTTTTGTTTCCGCGGTGGTGCGACGGCGGTGCCACGTGGACGCTCGGCGCTCGACTGGACATCTGTGGAGGGGACAAAAGAGCTTCGCAGCTCATCGGATTCCTCCTGGACGAATGAAAGATTCTGATTCTGTTTGCCAGAAATGGAGAGCGGGAGATGGAGAGAGAGGGGAAAGAGTGACGGAGAGAGGGAGAGATGGTGAGAGGGTGGGACCGTGAGAGAGAGAGAGAGCGATGGAGAGAGAGAGACACACAGAGAGGCAGAGATTTCGAGAGGCAGAGACGGAGAGAATCAGAGGCAGAGTTCGCTTTGCCACGACCCAGTAGAACGCCGATCCCTTATAACGCTCTTTATCCTGGAGAAGATGTTTTTTCACGAATAAATTTGAAATCATGAGAGTTAGGCACAGAGAGATAGAGAGAGACAGACATTCATGCATACAGGCAGACAGCGACAGTACCAGTCAAGCAGATATATAAGCGGACAGGCGGATGACGAGAGTAACAGGCAGACAGACAGGCATACGGTTCGCATGTGAAAGCAGACATGCAGAGAGCGAGACACGCAGAGAGCGAGACAGCGGAGAGACAGCCGGGCGGAGGAGGCTCGCTGAGCAGGGCAGCACTCCAAGAGCGCGGGGCCACGAGGTGGGGGGGGTGTCTCTCCCCAGCGAACACACAGAGCCCCCCCCACCCCATCCCCCATGGGCCCCCCACCCACAGAAAGCCCAACGTTCTATCGGAAACAATAATACCCCCCCCCACCATAGCCCCCCAATGCCCGCCCCCCCACCAAGCCGAAAGAGAGAATACACACGCATGGTCCGAGTGTGTCGTCTCATCCGCACTGTGTTCAACAACCACAACCACCACCACACTGCAGGTCACCCACTCAACTACAGTACTCAATCACTCACCCACTCAGTCAACCACCTACGCATTCACTCGACCATCCACCCACTCACTCACCCACTCACTCACCCACTCACTCATCCACTCAACTACAGTACTCTATCACTCACCCACTCAGTCAACCACCCACTCACTCAACCACCCACCCACTCACTCGACCATCCACCAACTCACTCACCCACTCAACTGCAGTACTCAATCACCCACCCACTCAGTCAACCACCCACTCACCCACTCAATCACCCACTCACTCATACACTCACCCACCCAATTACAGTACTCATTTACTCACCCACTCACCCACCCACTCACCCACTCACACAATCAGCCACCCACCCACTTACCCTGTCACCCACCCACACACTCACCACACTGCAGGTCATAACCCCTTCTGCTTTCTCCCTCGCACTGCCCCACTCTGGAATCTCCTCCTCCCAGCACCGTCGCCTCTTCCCCACCCAACCTCTTACAACACCAACGACAACCGCGCTCAATTCAACATACACGTGACGCTCCTATTCCTATCTATCTCCCGCACCTCCGATGCGAGTGCTGTTTGTTGCTCGCCGCGTGCCGCTTATGTGTGAGCGAGCGAGTGAGAGCATGCGTGGATCGGTGGCGCAGTGGTTAGCGCACCGCGGCCTTCAGCTGGTGAGCCAGGGGCCACACGGGGGCCACTTGCAATGGCCCACCGAGAGGCATGCTCCTCCGGGACATGCGGAGGTACACACGAGTGGGATGTACGGATGTGTAGGGTGCCACGGTGGCTAGGAGATGTTAACTCCCTCGCCTGCTATACAGGAGGTTGTGGGTTCGATTCCAAACCCGGATAACTGCTGCATATTTGAAGTTTGCGTGTCTCTCTCTCTCATCATCATCACGGTGGCTAGGAGATGTTAACTCCCTCGCCTGGTCTACAGGAGGTCGTGGGTTCGATTCCAACCCGGATACCTGCTGTATATTTGGAGATTGCGTCTCTCTCTCTCTCATCATCATCACGGTGGCTAGGAGATGTTAACTCCCTCGCCTGCTATACAGGAGGTCGACGGTTCGATTCCAAACTTGGACGCCTGCTGTATATTTGGATGTTACCCGTCTCTCTCTCTCTTATCATCATCACGGTGGCTAGGAGATGTTAACTCCCTCACCTGGTATACAGGAGGTCGTGGGTTCGATCGCAACCCTGACGCCTGCTGTACATTTGGAGTTTGCGTGTTCTTATCTTGTATTTATGAAAGATTTTTATCCAAGGCGCATTACACGGGTTATGAGCGGTACAATGAGGGTAGCTAAAGTGCTAGGGACGGGGTATGGGGAGGCAGGTTAGTGGGTAAGAGAATTACAGCGGGTACCTAGGGATGGAGGGAACGACGCGCCAAGGAGGAGAGTACACGAGACAGGGAGGATGCTACTCGCTTCATGTGGAGGGGAAGTTCGCTCCAGTGCAAGGGAGCAAGTAGGAAAAAGGAGCGGGACCGGGATTGTGCACAAGGAGCGGGGGAGGGGGGACGGTGATGAGTAGGAGGAGTGATTGAGAGTGGAGCGGGCGGGAGGAGACGTAAAACGAGACGTGAGAAGCGAGGTAAGGTGGGGGGGGGCAAGGCCGTGGAGAGATTTAAATGACAGCGTGAGGAGCTCGAATAAACACCGCGAGTAGATGGACAGCCCGGTGCATTTCTACGAGAAGGTACGGGGGGAGCAAGTGTGGTCGGTTGTAAATTAAACGTGCGGACGCATTTTGGATCTGTTGTAGTGGAATGAATGCATCGGCTGGGAGACCGAGGAGTGTGGATTATTGTTCTGGGTCGTTCGGGTTTTCCATTCCCATTTAGAAACATGCTTCTAGAGTGTTTGGATGCAATACATTTCCACGTGATGAGCCATTCTGTTGAGCTATTATATTTAAACTCTTTGGGTCTTTCGGTAAAGTCACGTAGGTGACTTTTAAAAAAGAGCTGTATAGCTCAGTGGGCCTGCCCTGGTAAAATAAAATTAGTTTATAGTTTTTTATTGTATGTTGAACTTCTATCACACTGTAAGCAGCCAACCGTGATAATCGGAGGTGCGGGGGGGGGGACAACAAACTAAACACAACAAGAAGTTCTACATGAATGAGATTTCAATGTAGATGCAAAAGTGCATAGCTCCAGTGGCTTCCTAATATCGGAAGGAAGAGCATTCCAGACGGCCGCAGAGGCGCATCTGAAAGCGAGCACGGTACGGTGACCGTCTTTGTTCGACGGCCAGCCAAAATCCACCGCTGCTGCTGCTAGGATGACCGGAGTTCCCCTGGCGATGGTTTAACCTCCTTGACGAGATTTCCAGAGAGAGACAAACAAGGAAGCAGTAGACAAGAGGTAGAGAGGAGTGAAATGAGAGAGAGAGAGAGAGATAGACAAACAAGAGGATGCCAATTCTAGATTTGAAGCTTTCGTGACTGCAAGGATTCATATTCTTAGGTTTTTTCGGTAAAGTCACGTAGGTAAAAAATTAAAATTAATAAAAGTAAAATAAAAATAAAATAAAAATCACGACGTTTCGGAGTCAACACAAGCTTCCGTCTTCAGGTGGAACCGTCGCAGCACGATAGCTGTATCAAGTGAGAGAAGCTTGTGTTGCCTCCGAAACGTCGTGATTTTATTTTATTTTTATTTTACTTTTATTAATTTTAATTTTTTACCTACGTGACTTTACCGAAAAAACCTAAGAGGATGCCAACTAGATCCTTGCGGGGGAAGGGGGGGGGGGCGGAAGGGGGGTTGCACTTCTCCGTCCATCCAGCAGTGGATAGATAAAGCCCGTCCAACTTGTACAACTCAGAGCCGAGTTCTTTGCTATCATTCTTCTTTGGTTCTTTCGGTATAGTCACGTATAAAGATAAAATAATAAATAAAATACTAGCATACGACGTTTCGATTGCAACGCAAGCAATCGTCATCAGGTATAAATGAAATAGAAATGTATTGTAATACAACAGAGAGTCGGAAAATATACGTGACTCATCTTCTTGGTTCTTTCGTTAAAGTCACGTAGAAGGGACATAATAAAAATAAAACATAATAAAATAATTCCCAAAACGTTTCAGCCACAACGCAAGCAGCCGTCCTCAGGTGAAGACCAGGTCTGTCGGGGAGACAGCGTCTGAAATTTCAGACGCTCATCGAAATTTCAGACGCTGTCTCCCCGACAGACCTGGTCTTCACCTGAGGACGGCTGCTTGCGTTGTGGCCGAAACGTCGTGAGAATTGTATTTTATAATGTTTTAGTTTTATTACTTTATTATTTCCCTTCTACGTGACTTTACCGAAAGAACCAAGAAGATGAATCCCTGCAGTCACGAAAGCTTTAAATCGAAATATACGTGACTTTACCGAAAGAACCAAAGAATAATTCCTGCAGTCACGAAAGCTCCAAATTAAGTTCCTTTATTATCCTTATCACGAGACCACCCCTCACCGTCCGGCCGCCACCGTGTTTGCCTAGGGCAGGGACTGGGCGATCGAGCGAGCGGGCGGGCGCGAGAGTTTCCCCACGACGTTTGCACAATGACCAAGTGGCTGTATGGGGAGGGGGGGGGTGCCGCTGCTCTGACGACCCTGTGGACATCGGACCCACGTTGGGATCCACACCTCCCCATTGTTCGAACGCCACAAGAGCAACGGCCTCCGCAGTTTGATGGGTGGGGGTGGGGGGGGACACCGAAATCGCAACCTCAAAACGCCGCGGCTGACGTCATCACAGGAGTTGCGCCGGCGTGCTAACCGTTGCACCGCCGCTCCAACCCAGGTTCTCAATGGCAACTTCGCGGATTTGTCAAATGCGCGCGCCGCATGATGTGGACCAACGCTGCCCGAGATTTGAAGCTTCCGTGACTGCAAGGATTCATACCCTTAGTTTTTTCGGTAAAGTCACGTAGGTAAAAAAAATGCAATTAAAATTAATAAAAAATAAAATAATAAAAATCACGACGTTTCGGAGGCAACACAAGTCTCCGTCATCAGGTGGGACCGTCACAGCCAGATTTGCTGTAGCAAATGCTGTAGCAAATCTGGCTGTGACGGTCCCACCTGTAGCAAATCTGGCTGTGACGGTCCCACCTGATGACGGAGACTTGTGTTGCCTCCGAAATGTCGTGATTTTTTAATTATTTTATTATTATTTTTAATTTCATTTTTTTTACCTACGTGACTTTACCGAAAAAAACTAAGAGTAAGTAACAACACTGCCCTGCCCGTAACGAATGAAAATAACGGTCGGTGTAAATACGGCGGCTGTGGCGGCAATGGAATTCCGATGACGATGCTAAAGAGCGAAGACGATAATATGACCGTGACAGTGATGATGTTGATGCTGATGGGACAGAATCAGAAGATGTATTTGTGCTGGAGCAATCCGATGAGCTATGAAGCTCTTGTTCACAGATGTCCAGTTGGTGCAGCTCAGAACGGTACGAGTGCAGAGTATAAGAAAGGTAAACAAATAACAAAAAAAAAGATACAAATAGAAGGGAAATAATAAAATAAATAAAACATCATATTTTTATTACTTCATTATTTCCCTTCTACGTGACTTAATTGAAAGAACCAAGAAGATGAATCCCTGCAGTCACGAAAGCTTTAAATCGAAAAATACAAATAGAACTAAACTATTTTTTTTATCTTACTAGGTAAAGGCCACTGAGGTGTTCACTTAATTTTCAGAAGCAACCTGGCCACAAATGATGGCTCAACCAAGTGGCATATATCGTGTTGAAGTGACGATGATGTGACCACCAAGATGCCAACGATGATTATGACGATGAGTTGTTCGCGATAGAGCTGCCCTCCGTTACGCCGGGCGCTGTTGACATCGCATCTCATCTCTTGAACACGCCGAGAGCACCCCCAGTAGGAGCTGTCTCTGTGCGGCTGCCAGCACGGCGGCGATGACTGCCGCTGCTGCCGCGCATGATCCCAATTGAGTGATTTGCGGGGTGATTTTGTTTGGGGGAATATTGGCAAAAAAATTAACTCGTGACACCAACACACGACGGCCCTCTGCTCGTTTCTAATGATGCCACGGGCTCTCTAGCGTCCACCCACCAGCGAGTTACGTGGATGGCCTGGAGCATTTAGTAGGTTAATACTCGCAGAGACGCAGCGTTGGCCGGGGCGGCCCGCCGAAACCGAACCGCGAGCCTCCGCAATGATGAAAGGCGCTCCCCCGGCCGGGTCACCGCGTCGGCACCCGAAATGCAACGACGATGGCAACAACAATAGTAACCATGACGATGACCACAATGGCAATGATGGCAACAATGGTAACCATGACGATGACCACAATGGCAATGATGGCAACGACGATGGCAGCGGCAACGAAGCGGCGTCCAGGGGTGCCAAACGATGCCGACCACAACGATGACCACGTGGGACTAGCCGTTATGACGTCACAACGACAATGACGTCATCGACAACGTCGTCGACGGCGTGGTTTCTCACCTCGCACACGGAGCCGCGGTCCTCGCTGGGGCAGCTTGGCCTCCTCTCGGCGGCCGGGCGGGGCGAGTCCAGGCTGTGCGAACGCTGGTAGCGGCTCTCGTACTCCTCCAGCTGAGCACGTGGACACACACACACGCACACACACAGAGATACAGGTAAGGGCCCCCCGCCGCACGAGGGGAGTGGTGTAGACAGGACCACGCCCGTCCGCCTTTGTCTCCTCAGCGGTGATGCGTACGCACCGCCCTGGGAACTGTGCTCTTGTGAGGATAAGGGGAAGCCCATGGCTGGTTTAGATATTCGCCACTGATGTTGGCCGTGAGTGGGAATCAAACTCGGAGCACCGGGTTCGGTAGCGCTGTGTGCTAACGACTACGCTACCATTCCCTACACACACACACAGAACGGCCCGGGAAAGCAGACATCACATAGCTGCATCTGAGACAATTGACCTCTGACCTACACATAGTAGAGGGCAGCACTTTCTCACTCACTCCCTCACCGAGAGAAATGTTCGTCACGTGACGGTAAAACCGACAATTTTTTATTCTCAGAGGTCGAATTCAGCCAACTTTCAGCGCAGGACCAAACTTAATGTGATGGGGTTTTTGTTGTCCAGATATTGATCGCTGGGCAAAGGCCATCAACTCACGACTAAACTTCAGAACCCGGTTTAAATCACTGCTCAGTCTATGCAAGTCGTTTAATCCCTGTGTGATTCAATGATTCTCGATGTAAGTATATGGGTCTCTTTGTGAGTCTATGGGTCTCTGTGTGAGTCTATGGGTCTCTGTGTGAGTCTATGGGTCTCTGTGTGAGTCTATGGGTCTCTGTGTGAGTCTATGGGTCTGTGTGAGTCTATGGGTCCCTGTGTGGGTCTATGGGTCTCTGTGTGAGTCTATGGGTCTCTGTGTGAGTCTATGGGTCTCTTTGTGAGTCTATGGGTCTCTTTGTGAGTCTATGGGTCTGTGTGAGTCTATGGGTCCCTGTGTGAGTCTATGGGTCTCTTTGTGAGTCTATGGGTCTCTGTGTGAGTCTATGGGTCTCTGTGTGAGACTATGGGTCCCTGTGTGGGTCTATGGGTCTCTGTGTGAGTCTATGGAACCCTGTGTGAGTCTATGGGTCTCTGTGTGAGTCTATGGGTCTCTGTGTGAGTCTATGGGTCTCTATGTGAGTCTATGGAACCCTGTGTGAGTCTATGGGTCTCTGTGTGAGTCTATGGGTCTCTGTGTGAGTCTATGGTCCTCTTTGTGAGTCTATAGAACCCTGTGTGAGTCTATGGGTTTGCAGCCACTGTTGACCAAGCTGAGACCACAGGCGACCGCCGATTGAGTGCAAATCTCCACGGAGGTTTGCAAGACCTGCTTTCTGTACCGCCCTGGCGAGATCAAAAACAATAAATACTTTGACCGGCGGATGTGTATATTTTACTTGCTTTAGCACTTTGGTCTACGTATCCGTCAAATGCACGTGCCACCGTTGTTTTTTTTTCTTCCTAGAATTAATCAGAAATTAACCATGGGAGAGTCCACGCGGACTTTTGAAACGTGCCGATGTTGCGCTCTCGTGCGGTTTTCCGAATCGTCGCACTGCTGTCGGACCGTGGGTGGAGCGGGGGGGGCGGGGGGCGGGGGGGTGGGAGTGGTGGCACAGCGGTTAGCGCAACCGGCCCCGCGATCCACCACCGCTCACGGCCAACATTGGTGGCGAGTGACGGGCTGTATATGAACCCAGTGCGGGGTCTCCTCTAGATTTACTCGGATGTAAAACATCAGCACAGGGGAGACAAAGGCGGCTTGGCATTGGTGCTGCCCACAACACCCCTTCATTAGGTGAACCGCGCCGGCCTTAATAGGTGTTCGCTAACAGCACTTGCCCCAACAGTGTGATAAGGCTACACGATGGGTGTGGGTGTGTGTTTAGTGGTGGCTGTGCGTGTGTAGGCGCGCGTGTGTGTGTGTTTGTGTGCACATGTTGGAGTTCGGGTTAAAGGCGACGAACACGGCTAACATCAGCGGCGGGCGATAGATGAATGGGTCCTGGCGATTCGGCATCGGTTGTGAAGAATTTCACAAATTGAATGAAACTGAACACAGCTCGTAGCAGCAGCTTGTGACACCACTGGCTTGTGACGACACACGGGCTCAGTAAAGCAGTCATTGAAGGGGAGGGTGGAGACGACGCTTCGCTTGCGATCCACGGCGAGAGACAGAGGAAGAGGAACACGTGGATCAGAGAGCACGAGCCACGGCCTAGAAGGGACGATGGCACACCAAAGGTCGAGAATTTACGTACGGATGTCGAACCTCTTTCGCGCCGTACGTAGCCGACCGTGGCTAATCGGAGGAGGGGGGGGGGGGGAATAATAATAACGGAGTGGCAGCCAAGGAATGGAATGAGTCCGAGAGGACGTCCCACGGGGGAGAGACGGAGCAACGAAAATGAGCTCCTCGTGTCCACAGCA
Source organism: Lampetra fluviatilis (assembly GCF_964198595.1). Classification (NCBI taxonomy): domain Eukaryota; kingdom Metazoa; phylum Chordata; class Hyperoartia; order Petromyzontiformes; family Petromyzontidae; genus Lampetra; species Lampetra fluviatilis. The sequence continues at coordinate 4,484,553 of NC_136324.1, forward strand.
GGTGTTGAATCGCAGGCGGTGGCGGCTTGGCGAGGCCTTCGTCCAGCAGTGGATTGACCACGGCTGACGATGACGACGACACTTGGAAGGGGCACAAATATGACCCCCCAGTGGCCCCCCTACGGGAGCGCGTGCCGGAGTGGTTTTGAACAATGCGCCCTCCCTGCCGCCACTCGTCACCGACAAGTACCGGCAGAATCAATATCCAAACAGAGCAATTACTGCCACAAGCACAACAACAACACCACCTCAAACACCACCACCACCAACCACCAACAACAACCGCCATTCGCCACTAAGTGGCGGTGACGTCACCACGGCGTTTGTTGTGCCAGGCAATGTGCACGTTAAGGCCACGTGAAGCGTCGAGCGCCCGCTGGCAGGAGGTCACGGGGACAGACCACCGCCACTACCGCCAACCACCATCCGTACAAGTGCTACCATCATCACTTCCACCATCGCCATCACCACCGCCGCCGACGGGAAAACACAACCTCCGAGACCTGCCACGACTACAAAGACAGCCTTCACCCCGCCGCCGCCATAATCATCGCCGCCACGACCGCCACACGCGGAGCGACGCTTCGTTAGACTCCGCTGAAGCACGGCAAGGAACTTTGCCTCGTGCCCAATTAAACCTCGGCGCAGACAACCGTGTGGACTGGAGGGCTCAAACATTCGGGAATGTGGGGCTGGTGGTGGTGGTGGTGGGGGCTTGTGAAGTGTGAGGCCCCTCTCACAACCGCCACCGCTGCAGCCCCCTTCTACCCCACCACCACCAACCCCAACAACTCCTCCACAGCTGTTTAAAGTTTCTCAAAAGCCGAGCGAGAAAAAATTTCAGAGAGCGCAAACAGAGCGTGCGCGCGTGCCTGACATTGCACTAACAATTCCCCAAGCAGCCTCCTTCTCCTCGTCCTCCTCCTCCACGTACCCCCCCCCCCCCCTTGCTCCTCCTCGTCCTCCTCCCGTTCCGCTCAGAGTCGCAGCGAGTGGAGCGCTAACGATGTTCCCGGGCGTCTCACCCGAAGCAAGTTGAAAAACGCTTTCATCCTTCGAGTCGCCCGCTCTTCCAGCCCTCCTCCTCCTCCGCCACCACCACCGCCACCACCGCCGCCACCACCACCGCCACCACCACCGCCACCACCACCGCCACCACCACCGCCACCACCGCCGCCACCACCGCCGCCACCACCGCCGCCACCACCGCCGCCACCACCACCGCCACCACCACCGCCACCACCACCGCCACCACCACCGCCACCACCACCGCCACCACCGAGATGAGCCACGCAAGTAACGCTCGCTCACTCGCTCAATTGCTCAGTTCCAGATGAGAACCCCCAAAACCGCCCCCATTCCCCCCCCCACCCCCATAGCTCCCCCTCCCCCCACGTGCCCCACCCAAACCCCCCCACCCCTGCGTGGCCAATAGGACTCCCCACCCCCCGCCGCCGACCCCCCCCTACTCCTGAACCGGGAGCGACTGTATGCGTCCAGTGGCCCACTCATCCCGGACAGCCGAAATTGAAAACGAACTTCTCTTAAACCGCCTTCTGTCGTGCCAAGTTTGTCGTCCGTCCCCCCTGGCACCTCCGACGGGCAACGGTCGTCTCCGTATGGTGATGCGAGAGAAGTTCAACGTGCGGGACACACTGACACAGCCACCAACGCCAGACTCTCACTCACTCCCCACCGCGTGAATCGTTCGAACGACAAGAGGAGCGCGTGCGTCGCCTCGGGCAGCTGTCCCTGCGGGGCGCAAGGCGGCTCTCCGCACACGCCGGCATGGAGACCCCTGGCTCTCGGCCGCGGTGTCGGCTCGGCGTCTCTGACCCCTCCGAGGGGACCCGAAGGCCCCCTTCTCTACACACGCTGCTGTCGCGTTCCTTGGAAATATTCACAGCCACGGGGCTCTGTGGCGGGGGGGGGGGGCGGTGGCGGTGGGTGGATGGTGGTAAAATTGGAATTGGGATGAGGACGAAGAGGGGGTGGGGGCCAGGTTAGTGTGGTGGGGGGTGGGGGGGAGATTAAATAATAAATAAAAGGGCGCCACTGCCGAGGCTTTCGCGGCCGCTGCTGCGTTGCGGTAGTGGTGCTCAACCAACAACAACAACAACAGCAGCAGCAGCACTCGTCAACACACACCACTGGGTGTGCGGCGTCAAAATAAACAAACGCAGCAGGCGACGTTCGCGGGCGACGGTGCTTCTTCGCGGCACGTACTGCATATGTTTGGTGCGATGTGAAGCAGGGCCGTTGCCCGAAACGTCGCCTGCTACATCCGTCTCCTTCCAGGGCACAAAACCTCGCCGGTGTCTCGTCAAGCAGCATAAAGCACCGCCGCCGCCACCTCGCGAACTCCGGCCATCCTCGTAGAAGCAGCGGCGGCAGCGGCGGCTTTTGGCTCAGCCATCGAACACAGACTGTGGCCGTCTGGAACGCTCTTCCTTCCGATGTTAGGAGGCCACTGGGAGCGATGGCACTCTTGAATCGTCTGGCATTGACAAACTCGTTGTGGAGAATGTAACCAAGGCAATAGAGAGGCAGACGTCTCCGCCGCGTGTTCCGTTGTCCCACACGTGAAACATCAGAGCGTCTCTTAAACAACGATGCTCATTTTTACGTTTGGCCGTGTCAAGTGATCGAGCAGGGGATGAGTGCAACCCGCCATGTCGTGACGCAAGAGAGCGAGCCGTTACCACCACGGTGGTGAGATGATAACTACCTCGCCTGGTATACTGGAGGTCTGGGTTTGATCCCAACCCTGACAACTGCTGCTGTATATTTGGTCGCGTGGATTTTTCTCCGGGTCCTCCGGTTTTTCCTTCCAACCTTTAGAATCGACGTCGCGCGCTTGGAATATTTTTTGGCTGCAGTCAATGTGCACACGACGAGCCACTTTCGTTGAACTATCATCATTTGCGGGAGCCAGGTCGCGTCTGAAACAAGAACTACGCGGCTCAGTGTTAGAGTTGGAGGGCTCTCTAGCGTCTGCCCATTTGGACCCTGGGTTAATTCTTAACGCAATCTCCCCAAAGTCAGCTCCGACGCGGCTTCCTCGCGTTATCGCTTCGTGCAAATTGGAAGTCCCCCTGCCCCCACCACCAAGCCCACCCCCACAACCCCAAGGCGTTTTCCGCTGCACATGACGATCCTCGCTGCTGCACCGGAGAGAATTCACAGTGCAGCATCAGCAGTAGTCGGAGCGATCGTTATGCTCCCGGCACTCGCCAAATCGCTCCAGTTGCTCGCCCGCTCGCCGGCGGTCAGCCGCCTCCTGCTCACTCTTCTACCGCTACTACCGTGGTTATCGTTCCCGTGAACTTCACTCACCGATTCGCTCCAGCACCGATGTTCCCAGACTGCATCAGGGGGAGACCCAGGACCGGAAATCGAACTCGGGTCGCTGGGTTCATAGCAACCACTACACTACCGCCCCCCCCCCCCCCGTAACCTTTATGCACTAAGACAATCATCACCCGTACAACCTTTAACAGGCTGTTGTCACAAATGCTGTGGGGGGGAGGGATGGGAGGGGGGGTTGGGTGGCCAGCACCACTCCTAACCGACTCTGCTGCCCGTGAACGGGGGATCGAACTCGGGTCGCCGGGTTCATAGCGCAGTGCGGCTAACCACCACCCATACCCTGCCACCCCCCACCCCCACCGTCAAATTTCCGCACACACACACACAGACACTCACAGGCGCACGCAATGTGAGTGCACGCACGTGCGCGCCAACGTACGACTCTTTCGTCAATTGTCGGAAATTATCCGTCCCCGTAAAGCTCATTACTATGCACGCCGCAAACGAACGGACGGACAAAGAAAGGCGCGTCACGTTGCTAAAGTAACCAGAGGGAGGGGGGACGGTACCTTATAGCCATATACAGCGAAGGCTGTAAGGCACCCATAGAGCCTTAGCAGCAAATTCCTTTGTCAAGGCGCTCTTCCCCCTCCAACTCAGCTTAAATATACGCTGCCAAGCCTGGTGGTGTTCATTCAGACGCTGTCTTTCTGACAGACCTGTTCTTCACCTGAGGACGGCTGCTTGCGTTGTGGCCGAAACGTCGTGAGAATTATTTTATTATGTTTTATTTTTATTATTTTATTATTTCCATTCTACGTGACTTTACCGAAAGAACCAAGAAGATGAATCCCTGCAGTCACGAAAGTTTTAAATCGAAATTTAGCCTCAGCAGACTGTTGGGGGCAAGCGCTGCCTGCGAACGCCTATGTAGGGCCGGCACGGTGCACAGGGGGGGGTGGGTGGCGAGTGTCAAGCGCGCACGCAGAGTCACGCAGTCAGCGGTGAGCACCAATCAGACTCGCACAAAGACGCCAGATTTATGGCGGGGGGGGGGCGTGGGGGTGAATGTGGGGGGAGGGGGAGGGGGTAATGGAATGGGTTTAAGGAAGAGAAGTGAAAGAGGTGACCGGGTGACTGAGAGGTCAGAGAGAGACGCTGCTGCCACTGAGCCGGAGCCGCTGACAGCGTGAGTTCCAATCCGGGTTTGGGCCGCTGACCGTGACCCATAGACTCACACAGACTCATAGACTCACAGAGTGACACTTAGCCTCATACAGAGACCCATGCATGAACACAGAGACCCCATAGACTCACACAGACTCATAGACTCACAGAGTGACACTTAGGATCGTATAGAGACCCATTCACTCACATAGACTCCATAGACTCACAAAGACTCATAGACTCACATAGCGACACTTAGGCTCATACAGAGACCCATGCATGAACACAGAGACCCCATAGACTCACACAGAGACCCCATAGACTCACAGAGTGACACTTAGCCTCATATAGAGACCCATGCATGAACACAGAGACCCCGTAGACTCACACAGACTCATAGACTCACATAGTGACGCTTAGGACCGTATAGAAACCCATTCACTCACATAGAGACCCCATAGACTCACACAGACTCATAGACTCACATAGCGACACTTAGGCTCATACAGAGACCCATGCATGAACACAGAGACCCCATAGACTGACACAGACTCATAGACTCACATAGTGACACCTAGGATCGTATAGAGACACACACAATCACATAGAGACCCCGTAGACTCTCATAGAGACTCATAGACTCTCACAGATACTCTCACAGAGACTCTCAGATATTCTCAGAGACTCATAGACTCTCATAGAGACTCTCACAGAGACTCTCATACACTCTCATAGAGACTCATAGACTCTCATAGAGACTCATAGACTCTCACAGAGACTCATACACTCTCATAGAGACGCATACACTCTCATAGAGACTCATAGACTCTCATAGAGACTCATAGACTCTTACAGAGACTCTAACAAAGACTCTCACAGAGACTCTCATACACTCTCATAGAGACGCATACACTTTCATAGAGACTCATAGACTGTCATAGAGACTCATAGACTCTCACAGAGAGCCACGGAGTCAAACAGAATAGTGCCGGGAACTCCGGACGGACACCGCTCGGGTCTCACCGAGCGGGGGCGATCGCGCCGAGAGTTGCAGTGCGACAAATGTTCGTCAAGAGACAAAAAGCGCTCGGATAACAGCGAGCAGATCCCTCCCTGCCTCCCCCTCCCTCCCCACCCCCACCCCCGTACCCCACCCCCTGCTGCCCCCTCTCCGCCCCCCGTCTCTCGGGGTGATTCAGATCGAGAACGAAACTCAAGAGTTCTGTGTCAGCAGAAAAAAATAAATCCCGAATGTCTAAACAGGAAACGGAGGCGCAGTGGCGGCGATGACTCCTCTCGTCACGGGGGCTGTGTGGGCTGTGTGGGCTGTGTGAGCTGTGTGGGCTGTGTGGGCTGTGTGGGCTGTGTGAGCTGTGGGGGCTGTGTGGGCTGTTTGGGCTGTGTGGGCTGTGTGGGCTGCGGGGGCTGTGTGGGCTGTGTGGGCTGTGGGGGCTGTGTGGGATGTGTGGGCTGCGTGGGCTATGGGGGCTGTGTGGGCTGGGGGGATTGTAGGGGCTGTGTGGGCTGTGTGGGCTGTAGGGGCTGTGTGGGATGTGTGGGATGTGTGGGCTGTGTGGGCTTTAGGGGCTGTGTGGGCTGTGTGGGCTGTGTGGGATGTGTGGTATGTGTGGGCTGTGTGAGCTGTGGGGGCTGTGTGGGCTGTGTGGGATGTGTGCACTGTGTGGGTTGTGTGCGCTGTGTGGGCTGTGTGGGCTGTGTGGGCTGTAGGGGCTGTGTGGGCTGTGTGGGTTGTGTTTGCTGTGTGGGCTGTGTGAGCTGTGTGGGCTGTGTGGGCTGTGTGGGCTGTAGGGGCTGTGTGGGCTGTGTGGGCTGCGGGGGCTGTGTGGGCTGTGTGGGTTGTGTTTGCTGTGTGGGCTGTGTGAGCTGTGTGGGCTGTGTGGGCTGTGTGGGCTGTAGGGGCTGTGTGGGCTGTGTGGGCTGTGTGAGCTGTGTGGGCTGTGTGGGCTGTGTGAGCTGTGTGGGCTGTGTGGGCTGTGTGGGCTGTAGGGGCTGTGTGGGCTGTGTGGGCTGTGTGGGCTGTGTGAGCTGTGTGGGCTGTGTGAGCTATGTGGGATGTGTGGGCTGTGTGGGCTGTGTGGGCTGCGGGGGCTGTGTGGGCTGTGTAGGCTGTGTCTGGGGTCTGGCGCTGCGTTCACTTCTCGTTGAGGAAGTGATTTTCCCAGTCCCGCCGCTGAAGGAGACTTTGTAGAACTCATCAGCAGGCCACGCACTCGCCACGACGACTCATTTCCTACGCCCCCCTTCATCTCCGTTCTCCAGGAAGCCGTCCATGCCTCCTCTTCCTCCTGCGCCCTTGGGCATCCACATACCCTTCTCCCCTACAACCGGTTCGTCGCCATCGTCAGGTCAGCCATGGTCAATCCACTGCTGGATGAAGGCCTCATCAAGCTACTGCCTCCAGCAAATGTGTTAAAGCCAGGCGAGGCTTCGAGAGACCAGGCGATGACTCGTATTTGCAAGACTGAGTGGGTGACGGATTGTGGGACGAGGTGAATGGGTAACCGATTGACGAGGTGATTGATACAGTGAGTAGGTGAGTGGGTAACTGATCCAGTGAGTTGGTGACTGATCAGGTGAGTCGGTGAGTGGGTAACCCATCGAGTGAGTGGGTGACTGAACGAGTGAGTAGGTGAGCAGGTAACCAATCAAGTGAGTAGGTGAGTGATTGAGTGAGTCGGTGACTGACTGAGTGAGATGATGAGTGAGTGAGTTGATTCGCGAGGACTGATCATGGCTGGCTGATAACGATGAGTCCCTCCAAGCAACCGTACTTGCTTTGCCTGTGCATGCGCAGCACTCATCAGCCGACCAATCGGACACAACAGTTGAGCACTTACATTGTAATAAAAATAATAAGGGGAAGTAATTTCTCAGTAAGGAACACGATGACATGTCCAGCCGTTCGAGTCACCGTTTACTATAATCGCTTTCCTAAGGTGGAAAGCACGAACCAATTAATGTAACTGCTCTGTCCATTTGCGTGGAGCGGAGAACGGTCAAGGTAACTCTCGTGAAAACGATCAAACATCGTTTCCTAATGATGTCAACTCGCAAAGCTGCTGCCTCCACATGCCCACTCATCGCTCTCAAAGAGAGATGGAGGTCGACTCGAGAAAGAAAGAGAGAGAGGACGACTCAGAGAGAGAGAGAGAGACAGAGGATGACTCAGAAAGAGAGAAATGACGAATTCAGAATTCAAATCAGAGACAGAGAGGACGACTCAGACAGAGAGAGAGAGAGGATGACTCAGATACAGAGAGATAGAGGACGACTGAGAGACAGAGAGAGGACGACTCAGAGAGAGAGAGAGAGGACGACTCAGAGACAGAGAGATAGAGGACGACTGAGAGACAGAGAGAGGATGATTCAGAGAGAGAGAGAGAGAGGACGACTCAGAGAAAGAGAGAGAGATACAGAAGATGACTCAGAGAGAGAGAAATGACGAATTCAGAATTCAAATCAGAGACAGAGAGGACGACTCAGACAGAGAGAGAGCGGACGACTCAGAGAGAGAGAGAGCGGACGACTCAGAGAGAGAGAGAGAGAGGACGACTCAGAGACAGAGAGAGAGAGGACGACTCAGAGAGTGAGAGGACGACTCAGAGAGAGAGAGCGGACGACTCAGAGACACAGAGAGAGAGAGGACGACTCAGAGAAAGAGGGGGTAGAGAAAGGGAAGGGGTAAGGAGAGCAGAGCGTGAAATCTTTTGTGAAATCTTTCATTTAAAAAGGGGGGGGGGGTTTACATAAAGCAAAGCATAAAAAAAAACGAAATGATGAACGAAGCAAAGTGCCGACTACACCGAGCATCTTCTTCTTTCCTCTGATCGTAACAAAAAAGAGAGAGAGAGGACGACTCAGAGAGAGAGGACGACTCAGATAGACAGAGGACGACTCAGAGAGAGAGAGAGAGAGGAAAGACGAATCAGAGAGAGAGAGAGGGAGGACGACACGGAGGCGCCAGGAGGAGGAACCACAGACAAGCGGGAAGGCAGCTGTAGCAGACAAAGCTCTGCAGTCCTCTACATGTCAAGGTGTTATCGCCCAAATTTCACGAGCGCTTTCCCGCGAGAGAAGACCGGAGCGCCTGGAGAAAACCCCAACGCGCGAAAGGGGGGGAGCAACACTCAATCCCACACAGAAGCGACGGACGGAGATTATCCCGCACGTTGAAGGACAGCCTTCTCCTGGCAGAGCGAGGGTTCGGCTCCCCCTCGACGCCCACTTAGAGGGGTTTCCCCACGGCTGGTCACGGTGATCCATCAACCCTCGCCGCTGCTTGCTGCCTCCACAGCGCTGGCTCACAGGGGTGACGAACAAAACAACTTCAGCGCGTCTCTGTTAGGGAATTGCTCTGCAGGAAAGCTGGCAAATTGATCAAAGGTTTATTGCTAACACCGCCGGGGGCAAGGGTGGTGGGGTGGGCCATAAAACCAGGGGCTAAAAGGGTTCTCGCCGTGGCTGTTTGCGACTTAGCGGCCGATTCGAGCCCCCCGCTGCCGTGGCGACGATGCCAAGAGTCGATCGCCCGTGCGAGGGGGTCGTCGGGCAGTGCGCTCGGAAACAGAGCGCGAAAACGCCGTCAGGGAGCAGAAAGCATCACGTGAACTCCGGTGAGCCTTGCAAGCGGTGGCTTTTGGCTAGCCGTCGAACGAAGGACGGGTCACCGCATCGCGCGCCTTGAGATGCGCGCTTTTGCGGCCGCATGGAACGCTTCTGCTTCCGATATTAGGAAGTCACCGGAGCTACGCTCATTTAAATCATCCAGATGGAAAATTCGCTTATTTAGAATGTTATTTTCGTCTAGAGTTGAAGTTTTCGTGACTGCAGGGATCCATACTCTTTGGTTCTTTCGGTAACGTCACGTGGGTAGAAAATTAAATAAATTAAATCACAACGTTTCGATTGCAACACAAGCAATCATCATCAGTTGGGAAAACCACAGCAATATTTTTTTTGCTGAATTGTGTTGTCCTTCCCCCCGCACCTTCGATTCGCACGGTTGGTTACGTACAAATGGAAAATTAAAAACTCTAGGGGGGGGGGTCAGTGTGCGGTGACTATGGTAATCACCCAGAAAGGAACCGTGGAATGCACAACGATGGCCGGATGTTCCAATTCACAAACACGAAGGAATCATCATCATCATCACAGCTGTGATTCACTACTCTGCTACTCCTGACGCAATCATCTGGCTCAACCACCTCAGTAGGACCGTGACAGACGGCCAGGGCTTCGGGGGGGGGGGGGGGGGAGGGCCTTCATCCAGCAGTGGACAGATCACAGATTACGATGGTGCGGTTAGTGGCTGGGAAGAGGCTCGCAATGCACTTGCTCAGAGCGGAGAGAGAGAGAGAGTTCAGAGAGAGGTCGGAAAGAGAGAGTTCGTCGCCTCCACTCCGCAATCGTGGCCAAGGGCTCCCTCTCCTGGCGCGGCTCAACGGCGCGGCGGCGGCGCGCAGTTGAGCCCCGACCCGCACGCTGAACACTGTCGCTGTCGCGGTCGCGCCGCACGCAGGGCCACGCGCGTCCCCGTAGCGAGCGCCGGCCACGAGGACCCGGTGAGTGCCTGCTGGGTAACGAGCGAGTCCGCAGCGGGGAGCGGAGCCCACGCGGTGTCCGTTGTAGCCGAGGACGCGGCTCGGAGGCCGAGGCTCCCGTCCCAGGATTCGGTGTCGATCGCCGTGGCTCAGATCCTCCGGCTCCCCGAGGCTTCGATGTCACGTCAAGAGGCTCGCAGAGCCAGACGAAGGCTGCCCTCGGGTTCGGTGCTCATCACCGAGGCTCACAGAGCCAGACTAAGGCACCGAGGATTTGGTTGGCGGCGTTACTCTCGCACGTCGCTGGTGGCACAAGCGCACGGGGAGCCCCCACCCCCGAGCCCCTCCCCCCACCCCCCGTGCCAGACGCGGTGCACGTGCGTGTAGCCCCCCCCACCTTGGCGAGCGCCTCGTCGATGGTGATCTGACGGTCCTTCACCATGTTCATGAGGCGGATGCGGTCCTCGTCGCACATCGTGATCTCGCTCGCCACGAAGCGCACCGCCACCGCTCCTCCTCCTCCTGTGCAGGGGAAGAGGGAGGAGGATGGTGATGATGATGATGGTGGTGGGAATGATGATGGTGACAGTGGCGTAGCTAACAACACTCGCAGCTCAGGGGGGTGCGGCAATCGGCCAGACGAGGTCCCGATATTCCATTTTGTCTCGCACGGTCGCACCTAGGATATTGCATATCACGGCTCCTCTTGCCTGATCGCATCATGACACGAGTGTTGTTGTTCTTTGACACGTGTTGCTGAAAACATATCTCACGGGTGGGGGGGGGGAGGGGGCAAGGCACCCCCCTGCCCCACGCTGGTTATGCTACTGGGTGAGGATCACGGAGGGGGGGGAGGAGGCAAGGCACCCCCCTGCCCCACGCTGGTTATGCTACTGGGTGAGGATCACGGAGGAGGAGGGGCGGAACGCAGCGAGCACTCCACCAACTCCTGAGTGTGGCCGCGGGGGAAGAGGCCGCGTCTGGCGGTGTGGTACCGGCACAGCGCCGGACACCGCGAACGCGGCGCCATCCGCTCGCGCCGGGGTCACGCGCCGGGGTCACGCGCCGGGGTCACGCTCCGGGGTCACGCGCCGGGGTCACGCTCTGGGGTCACGCGCCGGGGTCACGCGCCGGGGTCACGCACCGCCACTCGAGCTCCTCTCGGATGGGGGGGTGGGTGAGGCAGGAGGGGGGTGGGCACCATAACAGTGATTTACTTTTAAGGAATGGGAACCTGGGTGGGGGAGCCAAGGGGGGACATTTGGTGGTGCAGGGTGTACCCAGCCCCCCCCCCCCCCCCCACTGTCTACACCCCCCGCACACCCCCCCACCCCGCCCCACCTCTCCCCGCCGGGCCCAGAAAGTCCTCTCCGAGTCTCAAGACTATTTTCCAGGAGGTTCATGCTCAGAAAGGGGGGGGTGGGGGGTGTGGTGGGGTGTGGGGGGGGACACTAAAGCCTCGCTACCCACGTGACCACCAGGGGGCTGCCACCACCACCGCCACGCGACATTTTTAAACCCAACGCAAACCAAACCTCCGGGTGCCGGAGAGAAGAGGCGGGGGAGAGCCGGGGGGGGGGGGGGAGTCGGGAGGCATCACCTTTGCTGTGGCCGTCAGCTCTCGGCACCGAGGCCTTGGGTGACTTGCGCAGGCTCTGCCAGAACGTCTTGCTCCGGCGGCGGCCGTCGAACTTCCCTGCGGGAGTGGAACGCGGGAGGGAGAGCGAGAGGAGGAGAGAGAGGGGGAGAGAGAGGGGGAGAGAGAGGGGGAGAGAGAGGGGGAGAGAGAGAGGGGGAGAGAGGGGGGGAGAGAGAGGGGGAGAGAGAGAGGGGAGAGAGAGAGGGAGAGAGAGGGGGAGAAAGAGGGGGAGAGAGAGGGGGAGAGAGAGGGGAGACAGAGGGGGAGAGAGAGGGGGAGAGAGAGGGGGAGAGAGAGAGGGGAGAGAGAGAGAGGGGGAGGGAGAGAGGGGGAGAGAGAGGGGGAGAGAGAGGGGGGGAGAGAGGGGGGGAGAGGAGGGGGAGAGAGAGAGGGGGAGAGAGAGAGGGGGAGAGAGAGGGGGAGAGAGAGGGAGAGAGAGGGGGAGAGAGAGGAAGAGAGAGGGGGAGAGAGAGGGGGAGAGAGAGGGGGAGAGAGAGGGGGAGAGAGAGGGGGAGAGAGAGGGGGAGAGAGAGGGGGAGAGAGAGGGGGAGAGAGAGGGGGAGAGAGAGGGGGAGAGAGAGGGGGAGAGAGAGGGGGAGAGAGAGGGGGAGAGAGAGGGGGAGAGAGAGGGGGAGAGAGAAAGGGCGTGCGTGAGGCCGGAGGACTGCGTCCCAGACGCGAGCTCCTCGAGCGCAGAATTGAGCAAGGCCGACGGGCCGCCCGCTTGGCTATGTAGGGTGCGAAAGAAGTTCAACATGCATAGACACCTGCTCACTCACCCACTCGCCGCCCATTGACTCAGCCGCCCACCCACCCACTCAATGACCCACCACACGGTACCGACGCCGCCCCACTCATCGACCCGTTCACCCACCCACCCATTCACTACCCATTGACTCACCCGCCCATCCACTCACCAACTAACCCGCGCACCGACGAACCCTCTCACCCACTCACTCACCCACTCACCCACTCACTCACTCAATCACCCACTCACTCACTCAATCACCCACTCACTCACCCACTCACTCTCTCACTCACCCACTCACTCACCCACTCACCCACTCACCCACTCACTCACCCACCCACTCACCCACCCATTCACCCACCCACTCACTCACCCACCCACTCATCCACCCTCTCACTCACCCACTCACTCACTCACCCACCCACTCACCCACACACTCACTCACACCCACCCATCCACTCTGCAGAACAGGGGGCGAGACAAACACAGAGACACCACGCGAGAAAATCCTCCCGAGTCGGGGAATCGAACGCAGGCCGCTTTGCTGCCGCGAGGCCACGAGCGTTACAGCCGTGCCGCCACCCTGGCAGGTCCCCCCCGTCGCGCCGGCACGCGCATCGGCACGCACGCCGGCACGCGCGTCGGCATCGACACGGACGACAGCATCTGCTCCAGCGACTGGCCCGGCGGTCGCGTCTGCCCGAGCCACAATTTTGATTCTCCGTCGGCCTTGATGTTTAATTATCCGGCCATCTGCCCGAGAGAAAACATGCGGCGAGCGCACGAGACAGCGTGTCGACTCACCATGGACGGGCAGGGGAAAGGGGAGGCGGGTAAATAATCCATAATTTCAATCAAAACTCGCGCGAAGATGAGTTCCTAATGAAACTACGCTGGCCCTAATGAAAGAGTAAAATGCTGTTTATCATATAGATGACTTGCAAACATTAATCATAATAATAAAACAGGGACATAGGGCGCTTTGTCAGTCCACTGCTGGATGTACCGTCATATCCGCACTGCGGTGGCTACGCCGTAACCTAGCGCTGCGAAAGTAACGGCGAGGGTTGGTGGATCGCACACGGATGCTGTGATACAACCGTCCCATGGGTGCCTGAGAAGGAGCCGTACCCGAGCTCGCCAGGAGAAGGCGGTAACAGCCAAGTGCGGGCTAATATCGTCTGTCCCCTTCTGTACGGGATAGAGCGCTGCTCCTTCGCATGCGTGGGCTTTCTCGGAGTGCACCAGTTTCTTCCCACTCACACACCGCACACACTCACACTCCTCATCACACACACACCACGCACACACACCACACTCATCACACACTCATCACACACTCATTACACACACACCACACACACATCACATACACACCACGCACACCATAACTCACACACCGCACACACTCACACTCCTAATCACACACACAACACGCACACCATAAACGCACACACCACACACATACACCACACACACACACCACACCACATGCACATACCACGCACCACACACACACCACACACACACCACACATACACCACACACATACCACACACACCACACACTCATCACACACACACCACACACTCATCACACACACATCACACACCACACTCATCACACACACACCACACACACATCACACACACCACACACTCATCACACACACCACACACACCACCCACACCACACACTCATCACACACACCACACACACCACACACACCACCCACACCACACACTCATCACACACCACGGCGCTAACCGTCTCGCCGGAGACCGAAGGCAGCAATTGAGGCGGAACAAAACGAAACGCACAACAACAACTACGCACACAATTCCAGTTGCGTCTCATTGTTTCCAAAGTGGACAGCTGTTTCAAATTTGAATCATAAATCATTAACCCCGCATTGCAATTAACGGCGCTTAATATTTTAATATTAAATCAAATTCATTCTTTTTTTCTCCGCGGAAGCCACGTGCTGTCCCAATGGATTCTCACAAGCGGCGCCTATTCAGCTTGGCCTTGATGCCGCTCTCGGGGGGGGGGGGGGGGTTTATCCTTAAGGTGTTTTTATTCGCGAGATATTTTTTTTTAGCCAACTCACGACGAGTCGTGTTTGTTATTCGCGTGCGGAGGAAACCGGAGCGCCCGGAGAAAGCCCACGCGTATCGCGAGGGAGGGGCGAAACACTCGATCCCCGTACAGATGGAAACAAGGTGGAGGTTAGACCGCACTTTACCGTACTGCCCTATCATAGTGAGCCAGGACTCGGGCTCTTCCTCGAGGCCAACGTGAAGGGAGATGGAACAGATGGAGGTTAGTCCACGAATTGCCGTACTGCCATCCCAGGGTCACGCTGACGCCGGCGGGGAGCGGTGGCGCAGCGCTTAGCGCGCCGCTGATGCCAGTTACAGGTGCCCACGTTTTTATTTTGTTTCGTCGCGCCTTGAACCGCGCGAGAAGTCGATAGGCCATGACGGAGCCTCGATGGCGTGCCATTCCCCGCCATGGCTAACGTCAACGGCGTGCGAACGGTAAACGTCGGAACTCGGTCGAGGTTGGCAACGTGACTCCGTCGCGGCGGTTGCACGACTCATCGGTCGCCGCCGCCGTCGCCCGCCGCTGTCGCCACCGCCGTTCGTTTCGTTCGTTCGCCTTCGCCGCGTTCGTGCTCCGCCATTAAATTTTCCGCGCATCTCCCCGGCGCAATTATCTCCGATTGCACGGTCTGCGCGCAGGCACGCGGCCGTTAGCGTGAAGCGCCGGCATGCGGGGACAAAGACAAAGACACAGCCACCCCGCACGACCAAACCCTCGGATAACCTCCAACAGGCCGCCGAGTGCTGCTAGCGAGGAGCACTTGGAAGGCCGGAACGGCTCACGAGGGCGGCCTGCGGTGGGCCGCGTTAACAAGCGGACGTGACGGTGGTGGTGGTGGTGGTGATGATGATGCGCCCGTAATTGACACTCACCAGTGAGACCGTCATCCAAGTTGGCGTTCAGTAAAGAACTCCTGCAAGACAAACGCGCATGGGCATGTCAATGTTCAGTGTGCCACAGCCTCACATTCACACCCTACTACAGCCTAACATTCAGCCAGTTAATATTTATTTGCATATTCATATCCATATTCTCAGTCTTCTACTCCCAGCTTTACACACTACCATCACCATTGCCACACGTTATTTCGAGCGTGCAAGTTTAACTTGCGCCTTTCAAATTTTCCAGATATACAAACATAGACGTAACTTCAACCGAGATGATGGATTCTATTCGAGCAATCATTGCAAGGATGTAATTAACCAAATTAAAATTTTAGCTGCCGAACAGTTTACTGCTAGACAGCCAGTTTAGATTTATTTTCATAATCATATTCATATTCCCAGTATGTTACCCCCAGCTTAAAACACTACCATCACCATTGCCACACGTTGTTTTCAGCTTGCGCAATTTACCCCCCGAGCGCATAACAAAAGGCTGCTTAATCTAAGCTTTCTTATCTACTTCCGCCCGCGGCATCACAAAGCTTCAGTTTGACTCCGTACGTTGCACCCACCCCGTTCCTCACATCATTGCCTCCCCGCCCACAGCCCGCCCACACACTCACCCTGGCCCCTCCCCTCCCTCCATCCCCCGCGACTATATAATTCCTCGTCACAGCCATCTCTTAGACACACTTAAGCGGTTGTGCTTTCGCTACGTTGTCCCAACCTGAAGAAGGACACTTGTGTTGCGCCCGAAAGATCGTGATTCAATTTAGTTGTTTTCATTTATTTTATTTTTTACCTACGTGACTTTACAGCCTACCACAGCCTCACATTCACAGCCTACTACAGCCTCACACTCACAGCCTACCACAGCCTCACACTCACAGTCTATCACAGCCTCACACTCACAGCCTACTACAGCCTCACACTCACAGCCTACCACAGCCTCACACTCACAGCCTACCACAGCCTCACACTCACAGCCTACCACAGCCTCACACTCACAGCCTACCACAGCCTCACACTCACAGCCTACCACAGCCTCACACTCACAGCCTACCACAGCCTCACACTCACAGCCTACCACAGCCTCACACTCACAGCCTACCACAGCCTCACACTCACAGCCTACCACAGCCTCACATGTGGACTGGAGGGGGGCCGGGGGGGACGTCGGTACAAAATTCAAGAAGCTCGCTCCATTATTTCAACTTCCACGCCAATCAAACCGGCGACCTTCGGCTCCCCAGTGCAAGTGGAGCTGCTGCGGCTGCTGCTGACCAATGCAATACGTGGAGGGGTTATGGGTGGGGGGGTCCAGGTCTCCCCTGACTCCTCCAAAGCCCCCCAATTGCCAGTGACACGAAGTGGTGGCGGCGGCGGCGTTTGGGGGTGAACGGTTCCACGGACGCACGCGACTCAACCACCCACCACTACCCCCCCCACCAACCCACCACCACCACCACCCCCCCACCCACCACAACGCGTCGCGATCCAATCCGCTTGATGTCAGCACTTTCCTCCGGCACTTAATGGCCGGTAATTGCACGTTCCGCCAAATTGGGCGCCCGCTTAAAATGCCAGGCGGCGTGCGACGGTGTCTCATCATCCCGCCACAACCACCACCTCCACCACCAACAACAACCAGGCATATCAACATCGCAACCATCTCCTGCTGTTTAAAATTCAGCTTCAAGATCCTCAACGGATCTGGCGCGTGGCCTACCTCTCAATCGACTCCCCTCTCACAATGTTACAATAAAAAAGATCGTCTCTTTGAACTCATAAATGTTGCCCCTTTTAATTTCAAGATGCCGTTCGGACTCGCGACAAAATGTGTAGGTTTTTTTTTTTAACTCGATGACACATTCAACACCGTGCCTATTCCCTAAATAGCAATTACTAGATGTTGCAAAGCATTCCCCATATCGCCGTTTTTGTTAGCGTTTATTTGCCACGAACGCCCCTTAATTTATTTCTCCTTATTAGCGTTAATTTGTTTCAGGGGTAATTACTCACTGTTTTAATCAGCGGCAGTAATTACCACAACTCGATAGAAGTTTTTAATTTATCTTGTAAAATGGGGCTGGGAAATGTCATTACGATGACGACGATGGCGACGATGACGATGGCGATGATGATGACGATGATCTGTCACGTTGCATTGTGGAAGCACGCGCACAGACACCGTGCGTGCCATGAAAAAAAAAAAGAAACATTTAAATTTCGATTTAAAGCTTTCGTGACTGCAGGGATTCATCTTCTTGGTTCTTTCGGTAAAGTCACGCAGAAGGGAAATAATAAAATAATAAAAATAAATCATAATAAAATAATTCTCACGACGTTTCGGCCACAACGCAAGCAGCCGTCCTCAGGTGAAGAACAGGTCTGTCGGAAAGACAGCGTCTGAATGACGCAGAACAGGTCCGTCGGAGAGACAGCGTCTGAATGACGCTGTCTTCCCGAATCATCGCTTCTGGGAGGCTCCCCCGGCTACATTTGGGAAGGTTTTGGCCAACGCCGGTGACACAGCGAGGAGGCCGATGAGGCTGGCTTGTAATGACCGGCGAGACGTCACAGTACTCGAATTGTGAATGCTGTGGGTTTACTCTCCAGCACACCGGCGTGCTGAACTGGTAAACTAATCGGCACGTCTTGTTTACGTGACAAAACCTTACTAATTGGCTGCGTCAGGCGGTGGTGGCGGGCATAACGACAGGTTTACATTCACGCGATCTAACCCACGCAACAAAAAAAAAAAACCTCTATTAAGGACAGCAAGGAGTACGTACCTCCTCGCGACCTCCGGCGTGGAGTACCCGCTCACCGCGTCGCTGGCATCCTGCACACACCGAGGGGACACGAGGCACCGGCGTTCAGCCACACACCGCCCGCCCCTCCCTTCACACCGACGGGCTGGTGAAACCGGCAGCCGACGAACCGGCAAGAGGTCAAATAGGCGCAGCTCCTGCGTTTGCTCGACGGCGCCGAGGACCAAACGGCTCTTCCACCAGAGGGTGAGCTCCGGCCTGGTATTGTTGGGGTGCTCTTCCAAGCGGGACGCTAGGACTCGCCACCGATGTTAGCCGTGCGAGTCGAAGCGCAGCTCGCTGTGCTTATAATGATCGCGCCACTGCTCCGTCATCATCATCATCATCATCATCAATCTTTACTCGGCCCTTAGGGCAATGTGACCAGTCTCCTGAAGGGTATGTAACTAATAGCAACACAACGGTATAGACATGGCGTGGATGATGATGATGGAGCGCATGATGATGTTGATCAGAGTTGGCAATGGCACTTGTTTACACCGTGGCGGCCTGATGAGAAAAACATTTTATAAACTTTTTAGATGAGCAGAACACCTTACCATCGCATCATCTTTACGAGAGCTATCTTGGCTTCACATCACAGATGGACAAACAGATGGACAGACGGATAGATGAATGGACGGATAGACGGATGCACAGATGGATGGACTGATGGATGGATGGACGGATGACGGACAGACAGAGTTCATCGCATAGGTGAGAGAAGCGCCGTCATGTCCCGACTCCCACCTCGAACGGTGCCGGGCAGCCGTGCAGGGCGCAGTCCTCCTCCAGCTCCTGCGGAAACAACCCAGAGAGGAGCACGGCTCAGAGGAGATCCTCCCAGCGGCGAAACAACAACGGACGGACGGACAGTCCGACCAACCAACCAATAGGATGGATGGACGATCGAACAGTTGGACGGAGGGAGAGACACACGATCAGACGGGCGGACTGACGAACGGACTGACGGACAGATTGCCAAACGACAACTCGG
Source organism: Lampetra fluviatilis (assembly GCF_964198595.1). Lineage (NCBI taxonomy): Eukaryota > Metazoa > Chordata > Hyperoartia > Petromyzontiformes > Petromyzontidae > Lampetra > Lampetra fluviatilis. The sequence goes on from NC_136324.1 coordinate 4,503,777, forward strand.
CACGATTGAGATGATGACGGTGATGAGAATCGGAATTCGGAGTATCCTCCTCCTGCTGCTGCTGCTACATTGCATTAATATTTTAAAGATGTGTCTTTTTTCCAGCAGATTAACGACGCGTCGTGTTGATTATTCACGTGGAAACCTGGAGCACCCGGAGAAAACCCACGGCTTGTGCGAGGGGACAACGCTCTATATCCCCGCACAGATGGCGATTCGTCCACTTGCTGTGGTGCCTTGTACTGGCGAGCCAGAGTACGGCTCCTCTTCGATGCCCACGGTGGAAGGGAGTTTCACAACCCATCTGTGGGCTGATCCGCCAACCCTCGCTGCTGCCTCCACAGTGCTGGGTTACAGGCGGTCAAGTGTAGCAGCGTAGCCATCACCGATAACAATGTGCCAAAAAAAACACGTATGTGGCATTCACGTTTCAGACATTTCGGACAAAGGCCCTGCTTCAAAGCACAATTTAAATATATTGTTGTTGTTAATTGTGCTTGTGCACTGCTGCCAACGTAGCAGTAGCATCATCACCAACATAATTTGTTCAATTATATAAATGATGCGTCTTCATTCGGAGTTGTTAATCTAGCCTCACGCTTGGGTGTCTGGTCGAGAGCACCCATCGTCACGCTCGCCGACTGTCCCATCCCACACTCATCACCAGGATCCCACACTCATCATCAAGATCTCAGACTCATCATCATCCCACACTCATCATCAGCATCCTACACTCGTCAAGATCCCAGACTGATCATCATCATCATCATCATCCCACATTCGTCATCAGCATCAAACACTCAAGATCCCAGACTGATCATCATCATCATCCCACATTCGTCATCAGCATCATACACTCAAGATCCCAGACTGATCATCATCCTATACTTATCATTATCATCCCACGCTCATCATCAAAATCTCAGACTGATCATCATCCTACACTCATCATCATCCCACATTAATCATCAAGATCCCAGACTCATCATCGTCATCCTACACTCATCATCATCCCATACTTATCATCAAAATCTCAGACTGATCGTCATCCTACACTCATCATCATCATCCTACACTCATCATCATCCTACACTCATCATCAAGATCCCAGACTCTCATCATTATCATCCTACACTCATCACCAGCATCCCACACTCATCAAGATCCCAGACTCATCATCATCATCCTACACTCATCACCAGCATCCCACACTCATCAAGATCCCAGACTCATCATCATCATCATCATCCTACACTCATCACCAGCATCCCACACTCATCAAGATCCCAGACTCATCATCGTCATCATCCCACAACAGTAGCATAACGAGCGTGGGCACACAGGCGCGTGCCTTGCCCCCCCTGGTGGCCAATGCTACGAGTTGGGGGCCCCCCTTGACAACCACCATGATATTTGTTTTGAACAACAGTGTAAAAACACTCAAACTTATGTAAGGATGTGATTAAGCAAGAGGAGCTGCGGTGTATAATCGCCTGGGTGCGACCGTCCGAGACGAATCAAATATTGGGGCCCCACCTGACGGATTGCCGCACGCCCTGAGCTGATAATGTCGCCACTGTCCCACATCATCATCATCACCCAACACTCACCATCACCATCATCGTCAAGATCCCACACTCATCATCATCACCCCATACTCACCATCACCACCCCACACTCACCATCACCGTCATCGTCAAGATCCCACACTCACCATCAAGCTCCCACACTCATCATCATCAAGATCCCACACTCATCATCATCATCCCACACTCACCATCACTATCATCATCACCCCACACTCACCATCACCATCATCGTCAAGATCCCACACTCATCATCATCATCGTCAAGATCCCACACTCACCATCATCATCATCCCACACTCACCATCATCATCATCGTCAAGATCCCACACTCATCATCATCATCATCCCACACCCACCATCATCATCACCCCACACTCATCATCACCATCATCACCATCATCGTCAAGATCCCACACTCACCATCATCATCACCCCACACTCACCATCATCATCATCAAGCTCCCACACTCATCATCATCATCATCAAGCTCCCACACTCACCATCGTCAAGATCCAACACTCATCATCATCATCACCCCACACTCATTATCATCCTTTATTCGCCATAAAGGTCCCACACTCATCATCAACATCCCACACTCACCATCATCATCAAGATCCAACACTCATCATCATCGTCAAGATCCAACACTCATCATCATCAAGATCCAACACTCATCATCGCTGGCTTTGGTGAAACAACTCTGAGCGGTTGTAAATGTCACGATTTTCACTCGCTCGGCATTTACCACCATCATCAACATCAATCGTCATTAGCCATGATCAATCCACTGCTAGATGACCACCTCCCCAAAGCCGCCACCGCCGCCGCGACCACGTCTCGTCTTTCATGCGATGCAAGACTCCAAACGAATTTAAAAAAAACAATCAATTTGAACCGAACCAAACGCTCGATTACAGACATCCCACGTGGCCCCATCGGACGCGCTCAACCGGTTCAGCGGCTGTGTGCTCCGCCCACGTGAACCACTCCCAGACACGCAGCAAAATGCTGCAAGGCGGTTGTCCGTCACCACCACCACCACCACCCACCCGTGGAGCCCCTGGAACAGCAGGCTTCACGCGGGATTCATTTGCAGCAGGGACCGTGTTTCTCCCAACGAACAGCGTGGATGATGCACTCGTCAAAGTGATGGGCACATCTTGGGGGGCATCGAGGTTGCTGCCCTGGAAAAGGAACTCACAGAGAGTCCTCGAATTCCCCGAATTAAGTGAAAGTCAAAAGTTTCGATTTTTTTTAGTTTTAATCGATGATTAATTCTATATTTAAAGCTTTCGTGACTGCAAGGATTCATATTCTTAGGTTTTTTCGGTAAAGTCACGTAGGTAAAACATTACAATTAATCGAAGAGTGGACCCTGGGGCCGAGTCGATCAACTCTCCGCACTTGCAGAGCCCCGGTTTCATCACGGGCAGGGGATGCAAACCGGGATCGGAATTCCGAGCCGTTCTCTGCGGAGGCGGCTCGGCCACCTGCTGCTGAGAACGAACGGCCTGGGGGGGGGGGTGGTGGTGGTGAGGGGGCGGCCATCAGCCGTGTTTGTGGAAACTCCACTTGGAGGGGGAATTTGGCGAAATTCCCCCCCCCCAACCCGGCGGGAATTTCCAAGGCGAGACGAGCTCCACGTGCAACGCGGTGACGCATCCACCTCTGCGGGGTGGGAGCTGGACGGACGGACGAGCAGACTGACGGATTGACTGACTGGATGGACGGATAGACGATTAGATGGATTGACGGACTGACCAATGGACAGATAGACGATCAGATGAACGGACGGACAGACGAACGGACTGACCGACCAGACGCACTGTCGAACAGACTGACGGACTGATGGACGGACCCACCGACCGACCGACTGATAGGATGGAAGGACAATCGAACAGTTGGACGGAGGGACAGACACACGATCAGACGAACGGACTGACCGACCAGACGCACTGTCGAACAGACTGACGGACGGACAGACCAACCGACCGACCGATAGGATGGATGGACAATCGAACAGTTGTACGGAGGGGCAGACACACGATCAGACGAACGGACTGACGGACAGATGGACGGACGGGGACCTCGGGCGTGCTTTTAGGGTTGCGCCGCGCGTCGTTTCGGCACCGCGTCCGACGTTTCGCTCCACGTGCCGGGAGCTACTCCGCAAAGGTCAACGGAGGAGGTGGTGGTGGTGTGAATGAATAACGACGCCGGCGGTGATTAGGATCGTCCTCAACAGTGTCATGATTATCATCGCCGATGTCATCATTATTATCGTCACCATCATCATCACCGTTAAATCATCATAATTTGTTTCTCCGAGGGCCAAACACGCAGAATGAAGCTGGTGTCGGGCAAACTTTCCCTGCAAGTGACTCTCACACACAGACACAGCAGCAGCAGGAGGCATTGCCACCCCGACTCAGTGAGACTCAGTGAGGCTGCCGGACCCGAACAAGGGAGTTTCACAGACAGAGATCCCCCACCCATAAGCCACAACAGACTTTTTGGGGCAAGTACTCTTCAACTAGTAGCACCTATTAGGGTGGGTGGCCAGAACCACGCCTTTGTCTGCAGATGTTTACACACACAGCACCGGGCACCACATTTTTATAGCCGATTCGAATTTCGCTACAAACCCGAGTGGCCGGGTTTGCAAGCGCAGCGCAGATAGAGTGCAATGACAGGCAGGGCTACGCATGCAGACAGGCAGACATACAAATTTCAAGAACGCCCCCGTGTAGTCTTAACAGACTGTTGGGGCAAGTGCTGTTAGCGAGCACCTATGAAGGCCGGCACGAGGTGGGTGGCCAGCAACCACGTCCGGCCGCCTTTGTCTCCCTAGTGGCGATGTTTACACTCATCACTGGTGTTGGTGAGTGGGAATTGAACTCGGGTCGCTGGGTTCGTAGCGGAGCGTGCTAACTGCTACGCTACAGGGCTACACACACGCACACACACACGCACACACACACGCGCACACGCATGTAATGTATCTTCCATCCACGCTAAAGCACCAATGCAAAACACAGACCGGCAGCGTCTCGACCAGATGTGGCGACTCCGTGACTCACCCCGCGAACGCTCAGCATAGAAAAAACAATCCCACCACCACCACCACCACCGCCACCACCACCACCACCGCCGCCGCCACCGCTACCACCGCCACCACCACCACCACCAACACCACCAACACCACCGCCAACACCACCGCCACCACCACCAACACCACCAACACCACCAACACCACCACCAACACCACCAACACCACCGCCACCACCACCACCAACAACACCACCACCACCAACACCACCGCCGCCACCACCGCCACCACCACCACCACCCAACACCACCACCACCACCACCAACACCGCCGCCGCCACCCACCGCCACCAACACCACCGCCAACACCACCGCCACCACCACCACCAACACCACCAACACACCACAACACCACCGCCGCCACCACCGCCACCAACACCACCAACACCACCACCACCAACACCACCGCCGCCACCACCGCCACCACCACCAAACACCACCAACACCACCACCGCCGCCACCACCGCCACCACCACCACCACCAACACCACCACCAACACCACCACCACCACCAACACCACCACCGCCACCAACACCACCGCCACCACCACCATCAACCCACCGCCACCACCGCCAACACTACCCGCCGCCACCACCGCCGCCACCACCATCGGAAACTGCTGCTACCACCCGCCAAATCGCTGCCTTGCTGCAGTTACTTTAACAACAAAGTCCGTATCATCATGGGACATCTCTTGCAGTATCGAAATATAAGAGTTGGCTTTTTATCTAGAATTGAGTTGGGGTTTTAATGTAGAATTGAGTTGGGTTTTACCCTTTCTGGCAACAAAACAGCTGTGTTAAGATGTGCTTATATTACCAGATTGTGTTCTTGTGTTACATGTTCACCGCGAGTATGTGTGGTCAATGCAGACATGATTCCTTGCAAAAAGTGTTTTTGTTCGATGTTTTAACATCTTAACGCAGCTGTGTAATCGCCAGAAAGGGTCAAAAAAAACGAATTGTAATACTAAAGTCCGTGTTTTTATTTGTTTACAAGTCTAATATACCTATTGGTCGTCCTTGTAACACCTCCCATTACTGTCGCTGCTGCTCGATTGTAAATCGTATTCATCGTCGTATTGGGTTGCTCAGCGGTATGTTTTGAGGCTACAACGGGGGATCTTTGTCTTTGTGCATGTGTGTATATGTGTGTAGCGGTAGTGTAGCGGTTAGCATGCAGTGCTACGAACCCGGCCACCCCGAGTTCCGATTCCCGCTCACGGCCAACACCAGTGTTTATCTGAATCGGTTCTGGGGCCTCCCTTGGGTCGACTCAGCCTGAAATGAGTACCTGGTGCGGTGTGCAAACATCGCCACTGGGGAGACAAAGGCGGCCAGGCGTGGTGTTGGCCACCCACCCCCTTCGTGTGCCGTGCCGGCCTTTATAGGTGCTGCTCGCTAACAGCACTTGCCCCTACAGTCTGGTCAGGCTGTACGGGGGATCTTTGTTATTTTTTTTTTGGGGGGGGGGGGGATATCTATGTGTGTGTGTGTGCGTGTTGGGTCGTATCTGTGTGTGTGTGTTGTGGGTATCTGTGTGTGTGTGTGTGTTTTGAGGGATATCTGTGTATGTGTGTGTTAAGGTATCTTTGTATTTGCGAGCGAGCGAGCGAGCGGATGGAATCGACTCAAAATGTGAGCGACGACACTGGCGAGGTCTTCTCACGGTTCCGGGCGAGATGCGTGCAGTCTGGATGATTCAGCACCGCACGAGCTCGCCACATTTGTTACCGAACATCATTACACGCTTCGACGAAATAGCAAATAGCACGGTGCCTCTACCCTCGGCTTTATTAAAAATATATTCATATATATACACGCATGCGTAATTTGTTTGTTGGCCAATATATAGAGGTTATCGTATTTTTTTTCCTCTCCACGCTCCGTTAATCAGGGGACAGCCTCGGCGAGTCTCAAGACCCGCTCGCGAGGAGGGTACTGCCGAGGAGAGGGGGTGGCGATGCTGGCCACCTCCGCTGCCGTGGGATTCCAATGGAGTTCATTTGTAGGGAATGTATTTTTCAGCGTTGATTTGGGATGTCTGTGTGTTAGTGGGTGCAGGAAACCCATGCAGAAGAGTAGTAGAACAAGACAAAGATCCCCCGCATGGCATCAACAGACTGTTGGGGGCAAGTGCTGTTCGCGAGCACCTATGAAGGCCGGCAAGGCACACGAAGGGGTGGGTGGCCATAACCACGCCGGCCCGCCTTTGTTTCCCCCAGTGGCGATGTTTCTTTACGCACCGTACCAGGTACTCATTTGTGGCTGAGTCGACCTAGGGGAGGCCCAGGACCGATTCAGATAATCGTCACTGGGTGTTGGCCGTGAGCGGGAATCGAACTCGGGTCGCCGTGTTCATAGGGCAGCGCGCTCACCGCTACACTGCCGCTCCCCCGCACACACGCACTCATTCACACAGTCACACACACGCACTCATTCACACAGTCACACACACGCTGCAGAACAGCGGTAGCATACAACTCCACGCGGAAAGGAGGCTGAGCTAGCAATCGAACCTAGACCCTTGTCGCTGTGAGGCTCACAGCTTACGTTATCAACAATAATAATAATAATTCACAGCCGCCTTGTCAAACCACTGCCGGTGTCACGATCCCAGCGGTGGTTTGACCATACTTCACCACGCCGGTCAGAGCGGATTTGCGAGGGCGGGGAGTGTGAAATCTCACGTGGACGGTGAAACGCGACGGCTTCTCGGGGCAAGGAAATAAAGATTGCTCGCAAATACGTTGCTTCATCTCGGAATAATTTGCTTGCACCAGTGGGCAGTTGGTGGATGTCACGTGACCGCGATCCGGAAAACAGCGATCGCATTGTCCACTCGGACCGTGACTCACACGCGCGTGCACACACACACACACTCAAAGACAAAGATGCCCCGTATAGCCTCGACAGGCTTTTGGGGCACGTGCAGTGAGCGAGCAGCACCTATGAAGCCCGGCATGGTACACGAACGGGCGTTGTGGCCGGAAGCACCACGCCCGGCCGCCTTTGTCTCCCCAGCGGTGATGTTTTACACACCGTGCCAGGTACTCATTTCACCTAGGGGAGGCCCAAGATCGGTTTCAGATATGCGTCACTGCTGTTGACCGTGAACGGGAATCGAACTTGGGTTGATGGGTTCATATCGCTGTGCGCTAGCTACTGCGACACCGCTCCGTACTCACACACACATGTGCACACACAGAGAAAAACAAACACGTACCAAGGTTTCCTGCATAGCCTACACGTGCTGTTGACGTCACAAAGACAAAAATCACCCATATAGCAAGCACCTACATAAATACACACACACACACGCCACACACACACGTACGAGTACACCTACACACAAAGACAAAGATCACCCATAGAGCATTTCACAGACTTGTTGGGGCAAGTGCTGTAAGCGAGAACCTATCAGGGCCGGCATGGCACAGAAGGCAGTCGGTGGCCAGACGCGTGCCAGACCGCCTTTGTCTCCGCAGCGGCGACGTTTTAGACACCCCACCACGATGCAGGTGAGGTCCAGGGAGGGCTCAGATAGATAATCGTCGCTTATCTTGGCAGTGAGCGGGAATCGAACTGGGGTTGCAGCGTTCGTGGCGCAGCACACTAACCGCTACACCCCCCACACCCCACACACACATGTACAAAGACCCCCGTATAGCCTTAACAGACTGTAGGGGCAAGTGCTGTTAGCGAGCACCCATGAAGGCCGGCACGGCACACGATGGGGTGGGTGGCCAGCACCACGTCCGGCCGCCTTTGTCTCCCCAGTGGCGAGGTTTACACACCGCGCCAGGTACTCATTCGAGGCTGAGTCGACCTGGGGGAGGCCCAGGACCAGTTCAAATATCCGCCACTGTTATTGATCGTGACACATGGACGGAGCTGTCCCCTTAACACATTTGACCTCATGGCCTGGATGGCGCTACAGAAAAAAACATCAATGTTTGTGTTGCTAAACTGCCATTGCGTTTCAGCCTTGTCACTTTACCAGCCACACAGAGTTTCTAGTCTTGTGCACAATAGCTGCGTCAGAAATCTGAGCACCGATGCCAGTGTCAAGGTCCTGCTGCTGCTGCTCACCATGACGAGAGGGGCTTCGGCAGAGAGAGAGAGAAGCGCAAACTACAGTGGTTGATAACATTGCCCGTAGACTAACATTGTCCATCGACTTAGCATTGCCCATAGACTCTAACATTGCCCATATACGTACCATTGCCCACACACTCGTCTATTCCTGCTTATGACAATGTGGTTCAGGAGCTCGATGCTCATGTCGAGGGCTGCTACTGCTGCTGGCCACGATGAGAAGGCCCCAGCAGTCATAGAGAGAGAGAGTTCGTGTCGTGTCGCTGTTCCTCCTCCTCG